>NC_069505.1:316203661-316803661 GCF_027579735.1 Bombina bombina
CTGTTCTTTCTGTTGAGGCTCCGGAACACTCTTCTAAAAAGGCCTAAGGATAAAGAAGTGTACTGGGTGTATAATCTATGTTTTTTAGATTTCACGGTTGCAACTAATGATCTCTGTGTTTCTAAAATCTATGCCTTTCCTGTAATCTATTATTCAAAAGGATGCCATATGTCCTCTTTCATGATGTTTTTTCTGTTGAGGCTCCGGGACACTCTTCTAAAAAGGCCTAAGGATAAAGAAGTGTACTGGGTGTATAATCTATGTTTTTTTAGATTTCACGGTTGCAACTAATGATCTCTGTGTTTCTAAAATCAATGCCTTTCCTGAAATCTAATTTTCTAAAGGATGCCATATGTCCTCTTTCATGCTGCTGGTTTTGTGGAGGGTCCTGTAGACTCTGCTAAAAAGGCCTAAGGATAAATAAGTGTACTTGGTGTATAATCGAAGTTTTTTGCGATTTCACGGTTGCAACTAATGATCTCTGTGTTTCTAAAATCAATGCCTTTCCTGTAATCTAATTTTCTAAAGGATGCCATATGTCCTCTTTCATGCTGCTGGTTTTGTGGAGGGTCCTGGAGCCTCTGCGAAAAAGGCCTAAGGATAAATAAGTGTATTTGGTGTATAATCCAATTTTTTAGAGATTGCACGGTTGCAACTAATGATCTCTGTGTTTCTAAAATCAATGCCTTTCCAGAAATCTATTTTTCTAAAGGATGCCATATGTCCTCTTTACTGCTGCTGGTTTTGTTGAGGGTCCTGGAGCCTCTGCTACTAAGGCCTAAGGATAAATAAGTGTCCTGGTTGTCTAATCCATTTTTTTTTAGATTTCCCGGTTGCAACAAATTATCTCCGGGTTTCTAAAATCAATGCCTTTCCTGTAATCTATTAGTCACAAGGATGCCATATGTCCTCTTTCATGCTGTTGTTTCTGTTGAGGCTACGGGAGACTCTTCTAAAAAGGCCTAAGGATAAAGAAGTGTACTGGGTGTATAATCTATGTTTTTTTTAGATTTCACGTTTGCAAAAAATTATCCACGGGTTTCTAAAATCAATACCTTTCCAGTAATCTATTATTCACAAGGATGCCATATGTACTTTTTGATGCTGTTGTTTCGGTTGAGGCTCCGGGAGCCTCTTATTAAAAAGGCCTAATGAAAAATAAGTGTACTGGGTGTCTAATCAATGTTTTTTTCAATTTACCGGTTGCAACTAATGATCTCTGTGTTTCTGAAATCAATGCCTTTCCTATAATAATTTTTTCAAAAGGATGCCATATGTCCTCTTTGCTGCTGCTGGTTTTGTCGACGGTCCTGGAGCCCACCTCTGAGTTGGTGGATTTATTTTTGCAACCCTTGGTGGGTGATTTGACTAGTTATATTAAAGATTCCACACAGGTGCTATGTGCCATGCAATCCATACAATGGAAACCATCTTATCGGTTTATAACAGTAGATGTATCATCACTGTATACATCGATTCCCCATCATTTGGGACTGCAATCTATTTCACACATTCTGAATAGAATGTCGAATTATTCTGAAGACTACAAACATTTTCTTGTTTGTGTCATTGAATTTCTTCTCTCCCACAATTATTTTTTGTTTGAGGGATCTTACTATCTGCAGAGACGTGGAACGGCTATGGGGGCAAAGTTTGCTCCTTCCTACGCCAATCTCTATATGGGATGGTGGGAGCTGTTCCACGTCTATGCAGATAGTAATCCTTTCCGTCATCATATAGTTTACTTTGGTCGCTATATAGATGACTTATTATTTATTTGGGATGGAGATGAGAAATCAACAATTTCCTTTTTTGATTATTTGAATTGCAATAACTTCAATCTTATTTTTGTGGGGGTTCAGGACCCTCTTAAAATACAGTTTCTTGACATTGAGCTAATGATTGAAGGAAATAACATTGTTACTAATTTGTATCGCAAACCCACCAGTGGGAACACAATTCTCAATTATAAATCTTGTCATCCAAAACACGTTTTGAATGCTATTCCCAAAAGTCAATTCATTCGTACAAAACGTATTTGTTCGAATGAATCTTTGTATCAGCAACAAAGTAAAAAACTGCACGACAGACTTCTTGAAAGAGGGTATAAGGATGCCCTTCTACAAAATACAAAAGAGATAGTTGATGCTATACCACGAGAGGACCTTCTCGTATATAGGAAAGTTGAAAGAGAGGGAAAGGCTAATGATGTCTGTAAAAATATCATTTTCAGTACTCCATACAGTCTGGAGTTCCGAGAAGTTTGTGACATCATTCGTGAAAGCCTCCCGATTCTTCATACAGATACTGTATTAGAAAAAGTAGTGGCAGAAGGTATAAAATTTGTACCTAAAAAAGCCTTGACTATAAGAGATTATGTAGCCCCCTCTTCCCTGCCTGACAGGAAGATACAATCTTGGTTGAAACCTAGGATGGGTTTCTATAGATGTAGGGCTACCAGATGTAAAACATGTGACTACGTAACGGAGGGAGACAGTTTTGTGTCCCATAGTACTAACAAAGAATATAAAATTAAATTTAGACTAAACTGCAATTCCACACATATAGTCTATCTTATGACGTGCAAAGAATGTAAAATACAATATTTGGGGAAAACCAAGAGGAGGTTAAGAGATCGGGTGTTCGAGCACATCAGGGACATTGAGGACCCTGATGTGTTCACCTCTGTTGCCACCCATTTTAAATTTGAACATTTGGGAAATTCTAGCCTGGCAAATTTCCAAGCAATTGATCATGTTCCTTTCTCCAAGAGAGGTGGGGACAGAGAACATTATTTAAGCAAAAAGGAGGTTAGATGGATTTTTCATCTCAATACTAGGACCCCTCTTGGCTTGAATGTTGAAGCCGATGTCAATCTTTTTGTTTAAATAAACACAAAAACATTTTTGGTTTTTGTGTACTATAGCAATTAAGCCAATATTTGAATTGAAATTAAAATTAAATTTGAATTTGAGTTATAATTAAATAATAGTATCAACAATATATGATACCTCATTTGCCCCTTCTTTCATCTGTTACTGTTCACTAAATTATAAGAATTATAAAAATTAATAATTAAAAATTAAATATTATAAATCATGAATTAGAAACTATGTATATATAATAATAATTGTTTGTAATTTTTCTTGAGATTGAATCGATTATCTACTTTGCTCCCCTTTCATGTTTTGTTATTTTTGCTGTTTTTTGTTGTTTTTGATTGTTTATATAAGTATGAACTTGTATTGTTGTGTGTGCAAACCTTCCTGTGTCCTGTACATTACAGTCTATGAATTAGGGATTAATTGTTTAAGGCTTTATGAATTACTAAGTTGGACACATATGATGTTAATTGCCTAATTATATGCCCCTTTAAATAGACTATAGGTAGTTTCTTATGCTAAGCAGTGATCAAGTGCGGTGGACCCGCATGAAACGCGTCTGCTGTTACTGCCTTTATGTGACCACTACTTGATTTGGGTGGAGGTCATTTCTAGCTATTGTCCGCTCTTTGTTTTTAGTGCACAGTGCTTTGAATAAAGAAATCTTTTGAATTTACTTACCACTGTTTGGAGCGTCTTCCTAGTTAGCCGGAACTGTCTTTCTCAAGTTTTTTTTATTTAACTTGACTTAATAACTGAAGCATGACTTCAGGAGTCAGGTGTGGTCGTAGGTAGTGGTTGTTGTTAGCAGATTATTTTTATTGCAAATTGCAATTGCCACAGTCTGCATAAAATGTGTGTCACTAGTCCAAATTTTAATATTTTTTTTTTCATTCAGGATTAGTTTGGGGTACGGCGCAATATTGGAAAGGCAAAAAACAGGTCTCGGTACCCGTTGATATAAGGGGTGACTACTAGTGCTTTTACCAGGCTCCTCTTGGATAGCCCCAGAAAGTGTGAGTATGAATCCCAAAAAGAAAATTAAATTAAGGTTGAAAAATTACTCCTAAGTAAATTGTAAGACCTGGAGCTCCTCAAACACACGTCCTACCGCAACAGCTATAGGCTCCGCCCACCCAAATCTTACCTTTTTAATGCCAATTGATATTGCCACAGCTGGAACAACAGTAACTAACATGTGCGTCACCACAGTCTCCGAAGCTATTGTCGGATGTATACAAAAACAACAATAAAGAATTCCTTTTGGGGCGCAAAGAGATGGCTACCGGAACACTCCAGGAACTTCACAACAGTGGCTGTCCTGTGTTTCCGGTGATGTTGTAGACATCTGGGTAGTGTACAGGGAGGGCAAAAATCGTCTCCATCTCTCTGCACCACAGGACAGGACGTCCTTGTCATCCATAAGCACATGAAATTGCTGGCATTTTCGTTGCTTCAAGAAGTTAATTTTTTGTGGTGATAGATAGTACAGAATTAAATAAACTTTGGTTTCCTACCATACTCAAGACAATCTTGTATTTCAATATTCGTACTTGCTGTGGGAAACAGTGGCCTGTCCATACCAGGAAGATGATTTAGACAGAAGTAACGAGCTCTGCTTGCAGGTGACACATGTTTATCGTCAATCATCAAAGGGGTTGCGTGCAGAATATGGCTGAGGCCCCTTATTCACATGTTTGTCCAGAGCCACAACATTTGCAAACAGCCAGAAGAAAGGTCGTTTCTCACCAGCCTTAAGTTGAGCTTCATTTACCAAATGCTGATATTCAAAAAAATGGACAAACAGTGCCTTAAATAACACATTTGCAATATGGATTCACCAGAGCAAGGTCATTGCAAGTACTAAGTTCCCACGATAACAAAATTAAAATGCCACAACTATGCAATCTTCACCTTCAGATTATTATTGTCACACTCCATTGTACTCCTATGCCCAGCTCCCTGCTCTTGTTTTTGTTGAGGGTCCTGGAGCCTCTGCTGAAAAGGCCTATGGATAATAAAGTGTACTGGGTGTCTGTTCAATGTTTTTTTTTATTTCCCGGTTGCTAGTAATTATGTCAGTGTTTCTAAAATCAATGCCTTTCCTGTAATCTATAATTCAAAAGGATGACATATGTCCTCTTTCATGCTGTTGTTTCAGTTGCGGCTCCGGGACGCTCGTATTAACAAGGCCTGAGGATAAATAAGTGTAACCGGTGTCTAATTAATGTTTTTTTCTAATTTCACGGTTGCAAATAATGATCTGTGGGTTTCTAAAATCAATGCCTTTACTGTAATCTTTTATTCAAAAGGATGACATATCTCCTCTTTCATGCTGTTGTTTCGGTTGAGGCTCTGGGACCCTCGTATTAAAAAGGCCTGAGCATAAATAAATGTCACGGTTGTGTAATCAATGTTTTTTTCTAATTTCACGGTTGCAAATAATGAACTGTGGGTTTCTAAAATCAATGCCTTTACTGTAATCTTTTATTCAAAATGATGACATATCTCCTCTTTCATGCTGTTGTTTCGGTTGAGGCTCCGGGACCCTCGTATTAAAAAGGCCTGAGCATAAATAAGTGTCACGGCTGTGTAATCAATGTTTTTTTCTAATTTCACGGTTGCAAATAATGATCTGTGGGTTTCTAAAATCAATGCCTTTACCGTAATCTTTTATTCAAAAGGATAACATATCTCCTCTTTCATGCTGTTGTTTCGGTTGAGGCTCCGGGACCCTCGTATTAAAAAGGCCTGAGCATAAATAAGTGTCACAGGTGTGTAATCAATTTTTTTTTCTAAATTCACGGTTGCAAATAATGATCTGTGGGTTTCTAAAATCAATGCCTTTACTGTAATCTTTTATTCAAAAGGATGACATATCTCCTCTTTCATGCTGTTGTTTCGGTTGAGGCTCCGGGACCCTCGTATTAAAAAGGCCTGAGCATAAATAAGTGTCACGGCTGTCTAATGAATGTTTTTTTCTAATTTCACGGTTGCAAATAATGATCTGTGGGTTTCTAAAATCAATGCCTTTACTGTAATCTTTTATTCAAAAGGATGACATATCTCCTCTTTCATGCTGTTGTTTCGGTTGAGGCTCCGGGACCCTCATATTAAAAAGGCCTGAGCATAAATAAGTGTCACGGCTGTGTAATCAATGTTTTTTTCTAATTTCATGGTTGCAAATAATGATCTGTGGGTTTCTAAAATCAATGCCTTTACTGTAATCTTTTATTCAAAAGGATGACATATCTCCTCTTTCATGCTGTTGTTTCGGTTGAGGCTCCGGGACCCTCGTATTAAAAAGGCCTGAGCATAAATAAGTGTCACGGCTGTGTAATCAATGTTTTTTTCTAATTTCACGGTTGCAAATAATGATCTGTGGGTTTCTAAAATCAATGCCTTTACTGTAATCTTTTATTCAAAAGGATGACATATCTCCTCTTTCATGCTGTTGTTTCGGTTGAGGCTCCGGGACCCTCGTATTAAAAAGGCCTGAGGATAAATAATTATGTAACGGGTATCTAATGAATTTTTATTTTTATTTTACGGGTCATATAAATGATCTCTGGGATTCTAAAATCAATGCCTTTCCTGTAATCTATTATTCAAAAGGATGACAGTACTACCAAAATACAGCCAATGAAGGGCCTTAGGAAGACTGAGCCAAGGTTGGATTGTAGTATTTGGTTAGGCTAATCATGATGGCCATGTAGACCACCACCACCGAGAGTCCTGGAAGTAACAGGGATGATGAGATGAAAGAGCTAAGAATAGTAGAACTTGAAACAACAGAGTTAGCCATGGGTGTTAGTGCAAAACCGCTTGGCTTTTTTTTGGCTTTGGGTGCGGCTATTCATGCAGGCCATATAGAGCTGACAACATTCTGTGTCGTATCAGCTATTAAACTAATAAGAACAGTACTACCAAAATACAGCCAATGAAGGGCCTTAGGAAGACTGGGCCAAGGTTGGATTGTAGTATTTGGTTAGGCTAATCATGATGGCCATGTAGACCACCACCACCGAGAGTCCTGGAAGTAACAGGGATGATGAGATGAAAGAGCTAAGAATAGTAGAACTTGAAACAACAGAGTTAGCCATGGGTGTTAGTGCAAAACCGCTTGGCTTTTTTTTGGCTTTGGGTGCGGCTATTCATGCAGGCCATATAGAGCTGACAACATTCGGTGTCGTATCAGCTATTAAACTAATAAGAACAGTACTACCAAAATACAGCCAATGAAGGGCCTTAGGAAGTCTGGGCCAAGGTTGGATTGTAGTATTTGGTTAGGCTAATCATGATGGCCATGTAGACCACCACGAGAGTCCTGGAAGTAACAGGGATGATGAGATGAAAGAGCTAAGAATAGTAGAACTTGAAACAACAGAGTTAGCCATGGGTGTTAGTGCAAAACCGCTTGGCTTTTTTTTGGCTTTGGGTGCGGCTATTCATGCAGGCCATATAGAGCTGAAAACATTCGGTGTCGTATCAGCTATTAAACTAATAAGAACAGTACTACCAAAATACAGTCAATGAAGGGCCTTAGGAAGACTGGGCCAAGGTTGGATTGTAGTATTTGGTTAGGCTAATCATGATGGCCATGTAGACCACCACCACCGAGAGTCCTGGAAGTAACAGGGATGATGAGATGAAAGAGCTAAGAATATTAGAACTTGAAACAACAGAGTTAGCCATGGGTGTTAGTGCAAAACCGCTTGGCTTTTTTTTGGCTTTGGGTGCGGCTATTCATGCAGGCCATATAGAGCTGACAACATTCGGTGTCGTATCAGCTATTAAACTAATAAGAACAGTACTACCAAAATACAGCCAATGAAGGGCCTTAGGAAGACTGAGCCAAGGTTGGATTGTAGTATTTGGTTAGGCTAATTATGATGGCCATGTAGACCACCATGTAGTAATAAGAACAGTACTACCAAAATACAGCCAATGAAGGGCCTTAGGAAGACTGAGCCAAGGTTGGATTGTAGTATTTGGTTAGGCTAATCATGATGGCCATGTAGACCACCACCACCAAGAGTCCAGGAAGTAACAGGGATGATGAGATGAAAGTGCTAAGAATAGTACTACTTGAAACAACAGAGTTAGTAATGGGTGTTAATCCAAGACCGCTTGGATTTATTTTTGTATTGGGTGCAGCTAATCATGCAAGCCACATAGAGCTGACAACATTCGGTGTTGTATCAGCTATAAAAATAATAAGAACTATACTATCAAAATACAGACAATGAAGGGCCTATGAAGACTGAGCAAAGGTTGGATTGTAGTATTTTGTTCGGCTAATCATGATGGCAATGTAGACCGCCCGTAACAGGGATGAAAGTGCTAAGAATAGTACTAATTGAAACAACAGAGTTAGCCATGGGTGTTAGTCTAAGACCACTCAGCTTTTTTTGGGTTTGGGTGCAGCTAATCATGAAGGCCAGATAGACCTGCCACCATTTGGTGTTGTAACAGGTATGAAAATGCAAAGAACAGTACTACTTAACACAACCTACTTACCATGGGTCCCAGAGCATATGTTTGGTTGTTATATTTTGTAAGGGTAATCATGCAGGCCATATAGACCTCCACCGATAGGGTGAGTATGAGTAACAGCTATTAAAATGCGAAGGACATTACTAATTAATACAACATAGTTACCATGGGTCGCAGACCAAGAGCAGATGTCTTATTATTATATTTTGTATGGGTAATCATCCAGGCCGTATAGACTTCACCAAATAGGGGGAGTTACAGAGATTAAAGTGCTAAGAATGGTAGTACTTAAAATACAACCTCGTTAAAATAGGTAGCAGACCACATGTCTTATTATTATAATTTTTCAGGGTAATCTGGCAGGCCATATAGAACTCCCCCGATAGGGGGGGGGGGAACAGGGATTAAAGTGCTAAGAAAAGTACTAATTGACACAAGCTAGTTGGGTCCAAGAACGCATGTTTGATTATTAGAATTTATTAGGGTAATTATATATCTAACAAATCTATCTATTTCTCTTCTATCGATTCTATCTAACTATCAATCTATGTATATCTATCTATCCTATCTATCACTATCAATCTATCTTCTGTCCGGGATGTTTTGAGACAGCCACTTTGGGAATGTTAGTTGATTTAGACCCATTATGGCTTAAAAGCAGACTCTGCATCAACTATGTAATTTTCCATGGGAGTTTTGCCAGGGATCCCCCTCCAGCATGCAACAGTCCAGGTGTTAGTACCCTTGAAACAATTTTTCCATCACTATTGTGGCCAGAAAGAGTCCTTGTAGGTTTTAAAGTTCGCCTGCCTATTGAATTCAATGGCGGTTCGCGCGTTCGCGAACAATACCAGAAGTTTGAATCCGCGGTTCGCGAACCGAAAATTTTAGGTTCGCGACATCACTACTAAACTGATCTTGCCTAATCATAAATGTAAGTAGATACAGCTAGAGTACTAGCTAACATAACCTGCTATCAACCTCAGCAACGAACCAGCAGGAGATATTAACTCACACTGCAATTGCCTAATAGATTAGAAATTCTCTACTCTATAAAAAGGAGAGGTGGAGATTTCTCATAGACTCTTTTTCTTTCTATATCAGAGAAAAGGGTAACTGCTTCATTGGTTTATACTGTGGAGGAGGGAGCACTTCCTAGAATCCTATCACCTGAATTGTTGATAATCACGTATACCTGAGTTTTTGCTAAAACTACAAACACTCCAGCCTCACTTTATACCCCTTTTTGTTTTCTTTTCCTCCCTCAACAAGTTCAACACTATAATCTGAACACTCACATCTATAAATAGAATAAACATAAATATCTATCCTATAGTATATCTTAATAGTTACTATAAGGATAGCTTAAACACTGACTAATTCACAACCTTCTTGCCCCCTGCCACAAAGCAGCATTTGTTAAACTAAAGTATTTGCCTCTTTTTTTTCTGTGTGCCCCATTATATATCTTATTCACTTCTCCTACACCATCACATGCTCACATAACACCACTTTCTTTTTTACCTCACTTGTAAGCGTTTTGCTAAACGCTCTCCCCCCCACTATCACAAACAGACATGTGGCACATGGATAAATTTCTTTCTAATTCATCTAAGACACCTTCTCCAAATATGGCAGCTAGGCACAGGTACAGGAAACCTAAGAGCACTCAAGAATCTGTCACTGAGACGCAACCAGCCCTATCTCACATGGTAGTTATGCCTGAACCTACTAACATACAGAGCCTGGTTACTAGTATCTCAGATGCTCTTGCACCCAAATTTGACGCTCTCAGGACAGAAATTAAACAAGATATTTCCTCATTAACTCAAGAGTTTAGACAATTCTCTAATAGACTGCAGGAAGTAGAACAGAGGGTGTCAGACCTGGAAGATCTAACAACAGCGTATAGCTCTAAATTTGAGACTTCAAGTAGTAACATTCAAAAAATGTATGATAGGCTGGAGGATTTGGAAAATCGCTCCAGAAGAAAAAACATTCGAATAATAGGCCTCCCAGAGGATAAGCAATATGAAAACCTGTGTTTTTCATATCAGACATACTTACTAAGGCTCTAAAAATCCCTCCAACTTACCACCCGATTCTAGTGGAAAGACCGCACAGAATAGGTACCCCCCGCTCAGACAACAAAAATAGTAATCGTCCTAGACCTGTTATTGCAAGATTACTTAATTATCAGGATAAGAATATGTTACTGCAATACTTTCTTAAATATCAGCCAATCCTGATAGACAATGCCAGGATTCTAATTTTTCAAGACTTCTTGGCTGATACAGCCTCTAAGAGAAGAGAGCTGGCTCCGATCTGCACTAAGTTTATACAAAATGGATACCGAGCTACTTTAATTTACCCCTCCAAACTTAGAGTTGCACTGAACTATACAACACACTTATTTGAGGATGGTCAATTGGCTGAGAATTTCTTTAAGACATTGAACCCATAATCTCACTAGGAGATGAATTTTTCATACAGAGAAGATGGGTGGTCTTATGACCGGGGAATCCCCTTGGGCCGGGGATGGCTTGTCAGGTGTTTTTTTTTTGTTGTTGTTGTTTTAGTTTGTTTTTTTTTTTCCTTTTTTTTTTCTCTCTCTCTCCTTTCCCCCTCACGTAAAGAGGGGCGTGGCCATATTAATAGGGAAAAGGTCTCAAGTGGAGATTTTGCACTCTGGGGCTGACTCTGGGGGGAGGTATGTCCTGGTGAAGCTGAGGGCTGCTCAGGGGACCTACACACTCTGCAATATATATGGACCAAATACTTCCGACCCGGAGTTTTGGAACCTTATCCAGTCCAAACTCTTACTAGTTATTGAAGGCTACTTGATCTTAGGAGGAGATTTTAACATGGCACCACAATGCCCTCTAGACAGACTTAGAAGAAATGTTAAACAGTTAAAACAGAAAAAAAGATAGTCTAGATTCCAAAATGTTCAATAAAATTAAGCAAAACCTGGCACTACGTGATATATGGAGAATTCAGAATCCTGATTTTCAGGATTACACTTGCCTCTCCAAAGCCCACAAAACACTCTCCAGAATCAATCTATTTCTAACTGACGAACGTCTATCTATAACAAGGGTAAAAGCAGGAATAATGCTGATTCTCTTATCCGATCACGGACCTATTTTTCTTGAACTCCACCTTGGTCAGTCAAAGCCTAAACTGTCGCAATTTTTTTTTCCCTTATCACTTAACCACAGATCTAAAATTTAAAGAATGGCTTAGGAACAAGTTTAACGATTACGTTAATTTCAATAGCGACTATATAGAGCGCCCGGATATATTCTGGGAGACTGCAAAAGCAGTGCTCAGAGGAGAAATTATTGCTTATATTGCCATTTTAACTAAGAAGACAAAGTCAAGAGAAAGGGAAATGAGTAATCTACTGATTAATTCTTACAACCACTTTCTACTTGAAAAAACTCCCCTAAATTGGGCAAAATACATTTGTGCCAAAAGTGCTAGAGAAACTTTTATAATGACCCAAGAAACGCATAAAGAACTCAGATTTCAAGCCAAATTATATAGATTCGGCAATAAATCTGGAAAAATGCTAGCCAAATTATTTAAAAGTTAGGGAAAAAAACCAACTATAGAAAAACTCCAACATAATGGGAAACAGCTACTGAAGCCTGAGGAAATCTCTGCTCTATTCTTAGAATATTTCCAAGATCTATATACGTGTAAAGGTTATGACACAGTGAAAGCTTCTGAGTTTTGGAGCAGAATTACACATCCAATAGCTTCGGCTGAAGAAATTGCTAGCCTTAATTCCCCTATTTCAAAGGAAGAGATAGAGAAAGTAATTCTCAAACTCTCCCCTAACAAAGCAGCAGGTCCGGACGGATTACCGAACAAGCTCTATAAGATTCTATCAGCAGAAATAGCACCCTATTTGGGTAACCTCTACAATGAGATTTACGTCAGCGGTAAATCGGTCTCATCCTCCTTTTCTTCATCATTTACAACTCTGATCTTAAAAGGAGGGAAAGAGCCTATGCAAAAAGAGTCATATAGACCAATTGCTTTACTAAACTCAGATTACAAAATTATGTCCACTATCTTAGCAACTAGATTACAGACTATCTTAGTGAAAATAATACATGCTGACCAAGCTGGTTTCCTTAACAAGCGTAACTCTGCGGCAAAAATCTGAGAACTTCTTGTCACACTGGATAATATTCAGAACTTGCCTCCTTCTGTGGCGGAGAGAGAGGGCCTCCCGGACCTGGCTATTTTGTCAGTCGACGCAGAAAAGGCATTTGACTCTGTAGTCTTTAACCATATAATAACATCTTTAACAAAATTTGGGATCATAGGCAACTTTCCCAACTATATAGAAAACTTACATAACCAGTCCTATACGAGACTGATAATAGATATTATCTCCTCTCCGATTGCAATAGACAGGGGCACGCGACAGGGTTGCCCTCTCTCTCCGCTTCTTTTTGATATAGCTATTGAACCCTTGGCAATTATGATAAGGGAATCCCTTGATGGTATAAAAATTCAAAACTATGAGATAAAAATCGGATTATATGCAGACGATCTATTAATATATCTGTCCAATACATAGCTAAATATACCAAAACTTCTCCGAATAACTGATCACTTTGGCTCCTTCTCGGGATACAAGGTGAATGTTACAGAAGCATTAGTTATTTTGTTGTGAAGAAACTTATTTCCCAGCAGCAATGCCTGAACCAGCCAAGCCAGCGCCTAAGAAGGGCTCCAAGAAAACTGTAACAAGTATCATTTCATAAAGGGTTAACTCTGTTCAGTTTTGAGAAAACTATTTTCTGAGGCAGGTTTCCTAGCATATTGTGTACTGTAATTAAGTTTGTGATAAGCATTCACTGCTAGGTGATAAGAAGGACTCAATTGTTTTCTTGTGTGTACTTGTTATCTGCGGTGGCCTGTCCAAGGGCTTTGTCTAAATGTGTGATGGGGGATTTTATGCTTCCCCCCCTGGGAGTGCCCTGTGTGCATGTAACCTAAATAAAAAGCAGGCTGGGCATCCCAGTCCTCAGTTCTTGGTTGTCCCTCAATCGCAGCGTTGACTCGTTTTTGTGGGCAGAAGGGTATCCTAGCTGTACTACAGCTAAGGGGGATTATTCTACATTTGCGAGACTCATATAGAATACTATGGAAAGCAGTTTCTCCCCTCTTCAGCAATAGGAATCCAGGCTACTAAGCGGTCCATCTCTCAGCGAGACTAAGGGTAACCGTAACAGTGAATAAGTAAAAATCCGAAATACTTTGGCTCAGGAGAAATAATAGCTCTACCTTAAACATCCCTTTCAGGGTGGTCACAGAATCTTTTAAGTATTTAGGGATTTATATACCGTTTAATTTAGGAGATCTATACAAATTTAATATATCTCCTATGTTAACCTACATCAAGGAGAAACTCAAAAGCTGGCAGAATCTACCGCTATCAATCTCTGGTCGATCAGAATGATTTAAAATGGTTCTTCTCCCAAAGCTCCTTTATATTCTTCAGAATGTTCCATTAATCTTTGTTCGCTCTATTAACACTTCACTCAGACAATTTATATGGCAAGGGAAAAGATCTAACATATCTCTTACCAAACTTGCTGCACTAAGGGAATTTGGAGGTTTAGCCTTGCCAAATATTAGATTCTACAACCTTAGCTTCTTAGCTCGCATAGTAACCGATTGGATCTTCACCAAGAACTATATTCTAAACAATGAGCTGGAATTAAACGTTTGTGAGCCATACCTTCCATTAGCTCTGATTCACTCCTTACCAAAGGAGCTACCAGCAGATATTAAAGGACTTAAAACTATATTTAATCCCCTTAAGGCATGGTGGAAATTAACTAAGTCTCTTTCAATAACTAGCACCGCCTCGAAATATCTCCCTTTGATAGGGAATCCGCGATTCCAAGCAGGTATAAGCTCAGCGTTTTTCAATAGATGGCACAATAACGGCCTGGATAGGTTATTCTACTTAATAGACAAAGACAGAAAATGTGTCAAGACTTTCGAGGAACTGAAGATTGAATTTAATCTTCTTAATAAAGACATCTTTGCATACCTGCAAATAAGACATTATGCTGTTGAATTAATCAAAGAGGTAGGCTGGTGCTGGGCGCTAGGTAAGCTGGAAAATTGGTTAATTTTAACTAAAAATGGCTGTATGTCTATTGCCCTGTGTTATCACATACTTGGCACTAGTAAAGGTGCCCCTATTCTGGATAATATGGCCTCGGTTTGGAACATCCTAATCCCCCAGAGCAGTAATAAGTTGAAAACTCTTCAATTATCAATAAATAAAGTAGCAATGTCTACGCTATCGGCTACCTGGCGAGAGGCACACCTTAGGCTTCTTCATAGGACATATTTCACCCCAGAGAAAGGTCTCAGAGTTCACAACCAGGAATTTAATAAATGTCCTAAGTGCTCCTACCCTGCGGCAGACCTGACTCATATGTTCTGGCATTGTCCAAAAATAAGAAGTTTCTGGAATAAACTAGAATTCTGGCTTAAAACTACATTGAAAATTGAGACACTCTCTATCACTGTACCAAATTAAACTGTGCCTAAAGACGGAAGGCAGTTATCAGACTAATGAAAAACTAGTAAATCTCTCTATTTTAGCTACTAGATACTTGATCTGCAAGAAATAGAAAATGAGAGCATTGCCGACTATCTCCGAAGTTAGGAATTATATGAAAAAAACAATGTGTATTGGAACAAAAAGACACAAACATCAATAATGAATCTGATATAAGGAACTTCTTTAATAAATGGGCAGCATTCATAAAAACATTCCATGATAGAGAAATTGACTGATTTTCCCATTTAAAAATTCAGAAATAGTTCTTCTTGGCATTTGGTAGATGAGGAGGGGGCAGAGAGTAACTAGTCCTTTTTCTTTGTTTCTTCTTGTATCTTTTTTTTTTTTGTTGATGTGGTTTGCGGTTGTCGATTTGGTCGCTGTTATGATTGTTGTCAAGAGAGGGAGTAAATCGGGACAATAGGGTGAACGGGGAAATAAAGAGAAAAATCCAATAGCAGATATATAAAGATAATTAGATCTCACCATTCTTTGTTATTAAGGCACTATGCTGATATAAGCTTTTTTGGTCTCGTACCATAATCTGTATTAAAGTCTCGTTGACTTCAGCCTGACTTGTTATATATGACAATGTATATTACTAACTTATACAAATATGTGATGATACAGACACAATTTATCAGTTTGTTTTCCTGGTTTTCCTTTTTTTTCCCCATAGCTGTTTTTTTGTTTGTTTTTGTTATGTTATATTTTTAAATTTCTTTGATTATTGTATATCAGAATGTTTTGTTTGTTATGATGTTTAAGAAAATAGATCTAAAAACCCCAGCAGAGTATACAATTCATTTTTGACGTTATACATTGGCACAACTTTGTGAAATATTGACAATACTGATAATTTTCTACTGCCCTTGGTTTATGTTATTTTAAGAGATATTGTGCCCTGCGTGGCGCAAGATATGGATTTTGATTTCGCTGTATATAATGCTGGTTGTAAATAAAAGCTGGGGGAAAAAAAAATGTATGCTCTATCTAAATCCCTAAAGAATATTTTAGGGATTCATGTCCCTTTAAGATAAACTTTTAGTAATTGCGTATTGTGCTATGCTTGAAGTGTTATAATAAATCGGATACTGTGAATCGTAAATGCACTTGTCTTTTGTACATTATAGATGGTGACGTTGGAGGCTATGAACACTACTGTGGCCTGAAGAAAGCTGCTCCCCAGTCATATTGGGATTGAATATTTGTGCTGAATTTAAGTTACAGTTCATTACATGAAATATTATTTTATTATCTTTATTTTATCAATACATTTTATACCTAAAGATTTTTGGTATTTATAAGGGTTATTTGAATAACAACTCTGGTAGAGCGCTGTTTTATTTTTATTTTTAGATGTTTAATACTACTGATAGAGATACATTTGTATTGTTATCCTTTATTTGTTGTTTTAAGTTACAGTGACATTTTTATTTTGTACATGTATCATACTTCTTGTCATCTATAGGGTCCTGTATTTTAGTGGCTCCTAGATTTTGAACAAATGTTTTGAGCCCTGTATTAGAAGCAGCGTGAAAAGAGTGCACTAAAATTGGATGCTCTGAGCCATCAAACTTTAATTTGTACTTACATGTGCCTTAAATAAATATGAAAGGCTAGCTGGCAAAGCGTTCCCAAACACCCCACACTTTTTTTTTTTTTTTAAATCTTTATTTATAAAGAAAGACAAGAAGTTTAACAACCCGACAATTTACAAAATAAAATACAGTACAAGAGCAATGTTGGAAAAAATACAATGCAAAAATACAGGACTATCTAAAAGTGTCACAGCAGAGTCACCTAGTAAGAAGATTAGTACATAGCCTGTACTAGATATTAAGTAACAGGATGTGAACCCAGCTTCAAATATATCTATCTCATTGCTTCCCATTCTTCCCTTTTGTTTCTTTTAATTTTTTTAAGAACGATTGAACCTGCGTGCGTCAGACAATAGAAAAAAACCAGAGCAAGATAAACCAGACATATCGAAACAGACCAAAACCAAACGGAAAAAAAGGGGGGGGAAGGTCCACCCTCTCCCCACTGCAATCCCCCCCAAGCCCCTCTATACGCCCACTGCCCAATCTCCAGGGAAATGACCCGCCAGGATATTTATCGAATTCAGATTCCCTGAATGGTTTATTTTTTTTTTTGGTAAACTGGGGCAAGGATCTTACAAACGTTTCCCATTTTCTAAAGAAGGCGAGCAAGTGAAGATCTTGAGGGTAGGGTATGTTGAACGGCTCTGTTGTAAATTGATCGACTAAAGCTGCTTTAAATTGTACCATTGTAGGTGCTGAACGTGCCTTCCATAGTTTAAGGAGGAGATTATGTCCAGTTAGTATAATTGTATTTATAAGGCTATAGTTTGTTTATTCCTTGAAATCTCACCAGAAAAAAGATCTCAATAGGAATTAGCTCATTTTCCAGTTTTAAGACTGCGCTCATCCAATATGAGATCTTTTTCCAGTATTGGAAAATTTTTGGGCAACCCCACAAACAATGAAATAAATCTGGGCCAATATCAAGCATCTGGAGCAAGGAACCCTTGCATTGTACCATTTAGATAGCATTCCTGGGGTAAGATACCTCTGAAGCCCAATTTTTATCTGAGATTCTCTCCATGTTGTTGGAACCCAACTCTGTTGAGTAATTTTAAAGCTCCCAACAATGGTTTGCTCATCTATATCTGAGAATTGGGTAACCCATTTGGCAACCTTGTCGCCAACCTGCAGACTCGAGGCTCTCTGAATTGCAAGTAAATATAGTGAAGAAATTGCAAACATCCCAGAAGCATAGATAGAAATCCTGGACTGTAATTCACCCATGGACCAATTATTCCCATAGTTCTTGAGCAACTCCTGGAGAAAAGGCCTAACTTGAAGGTAGGCATAGAATTCATGTGAACCTAGGTTGAATTTATTTGCAATTTCTGCATAGGTTAGTGGATGCCCTTCTGCTCCCAGGAATGGACTCATGGTTTTTAAACCTTTTAGCTCCCAGTCTTTAAATAAATATCTGGTTTGAGAGTCCAGGGCTGGAGTTAGGGTTGCCACATATGGGTAGATATTGCGAAACATAAGGTGAGCAATCCACCTCTGTACACAGCCTCTGTCCTATGATATTCTTAAAGGTGGACAAACATAATATATTTGAAGGAAGTTAAAGGGACACTGTACCCAAATTTTTTCTTTTGTAATTCAGAAAGAAGATGCAATTTTAAGCAACTTTCTAATTTACTCCTATTATCATTTTTTCTTCATTCTCGTGCTATCTTTATTTGAAAAAGAAGGCATCTAAGCTTGTTTTGGGTTTAGAACTCTGGACAGCACTTTTTTATTGGTGAATGAATTTATCCACCAACCAGCAAGGACAATGCAGGTTGTTCACCAAAAATGGGCCCGCATCTAAACTTAAATTTTTGCATTTCAAATAAAGATAAGAGAATGAAGAACATTTGATAAAAGAAGAAAATTAGAAAGTTGCTTAAAATGTCATGATCAATCTTAATTACGAAAGAAAAAATTTGGGTACAGTGTCCCTTTAAGTCAATGGACAATGAAGTAAAGCCTTCAGCTGGAAAGGGGCCACTAGCCACGTTTCCCAAACAGAAGAAGAAATTTGATCTTTACCAGTTAACCAGTCCAGCGCAAATATAGCTATGGACACTACATTGTAAATCTGAATATTAGGGAGTTCAAGTCCAGCTGCCAATTTAGAGTTCATAAGGCAATGGGAGGCAATCCGAGGCTTGTCTCCTTTCCACCAAAATTTAGAGCAAGCTCTGTTATATATAGCAATATCCTTTTTGTGTAAAAACAAAGGAATATTTTGAAAAATGTACATAAGTTTAATAAAGATAATTGATTTAATCAATGTCCAAACTGATGTTGAATAGCAAGGGGCGAGAGTGGGCATCCCTGTCTAGTCCTTCTATACAGAACAAATCGTTGGGAGGTGACATTGATAATGACTGCAGATGTAGGGGTGCTATAAATTAACCGAATATAGTAAAAAAAAAAAAAAGCAGAAAGTCCGAATTTATCTAGGGTAAAGAACAAATGAACCCAGCTGACCCGATCAAAGGCCTTCTCTGCGTCGACCATTAAGATGGCCTTATCTAGGATCTCATGAGAACTGGAGGACTTATATCTGTTCCAAAAAGACTCAATGAGCACTAGTAGTTTCCTCGTGTTTCTCACAGGGTTCCAACCTGACATAAATCCAGATTGGTTCTCATGAATTAGGTCACCAATATAAGGTTTCAGTCGAGAAGCTACAATGGCCGCTGATAATTTGTAGTCGGTGTTAAGGACTGAAATGGGTCTAAAAGAACTTGGCAGCTCAGGGTCCTTACCCTTTTTAAGATTAGGGTGATATTTGCTGCTGCGAAAGAAGGTGAACACCTAATATTATCTGAAAAGTAGAAATTAAATAGCCTGGTCAATGTAGGAGTCACCTGGATTTGTAGCATTCTGTAGAATTCAATAGGGAATGAGTCTGGCCCGGCCACTTTATTGGATTTAGCATTCTTAATTGCTAGTATAATCTCTTCAGTAATGGGGGCATTAATAGACTCCCTGGCTTCCAACGACAATCTTGGTGTCTTGAGCTTCTCCCAGAATTCTTTTCTTTACTAAATTGGGAGGGTCTGGTTTGTACAAATCTTGAAAAACACTTGTTCAATATCGGGATGACTCATTGCACCTTGTTTAATGGTCGAAATTGCCTGCCTTAGGGAGGATTTAGCTATTCTGGCTAAGAATTTGGCCGATCTACCTGCGAATCCACTGTATAGAGTTTTTGTTATAAGCTCTTCTTGGGCACTATTCTGCATATCACGGAGTGCTTTTGCCCTTGCATATGCATCCCAACATCCTTTGCTAGGGTTAATTAAGTGAGCTCTATAAGAATTTTTCACTTGATTGGCAAGCTGTCTAGCAACCTGACTACATTTCTTTTTCCAGTGTGACATACGATTTAATTTCCCCACGTAGAACGGCCTTAGAGGCCTCCCAAAACACTTCAACTTTATCCAAATAATTTCCTTTGTTTTAAGATAATCTGCCCATTTTGATCGTAGCCAGTTTTGGAAGCTAGCATTGTTAATTAAAAATCTGGGGGAAGGGGAGTGTCCGAATGGCGTACCTAACCAGTCGCATGCACTGTTAGCTCTGTAAGATTTCTCTACAAACCGCCGTTTTGGAGCTTTCTACAGCAAATCCTGACATAAGCTATTGTTGCCTAACTTAAGGTGAACATAACCCAACTTCTCTTTGCTGTACTTATGACAACGGAGACACAGTTCGGAAGCTTAATACCTAAGGCGGCGGCCTACACATAGGTAGCAACCCCCCCCCCGGCTCCTCCGGGTTACCAGTGCCGGCAGCGGGAGACTGCCTTACTGTCCCTCTAAGCAACACTGCAGGAGCAATACTGCACAGACCAACATATTAGTATTCAACGCACAACATGAATGAGCTTTGTTCAGCAAGCTACCGGGTAACGGACTACTCTAAAATGGCGACCACTTGGGAGAGAGAACTAGAACAGGAACTTAATTTACGCTTCGCTAAGCTGGATAGTCTGCTTGACAAAATATGCCCAAACCAGCCCTGTCAAGTCGCTGCAGAGAACGCTGGCCACAGGCACTCTACCGCATCAAATCTGTGTACCGCAACGCCCGGAACACAAAATGGAGCCCAGAGGGGAGCAATAATGGAGGTGAGACTTTTACCCCTACCCGCCCTACCACAGCCACAGGAAAAACGGGTAGTTGCCGGTGTCCCCCGAGAACCCGATCACCTCACATATAGCAGAGAAGAAGCGCTGTATGACTCGCAGGCGGTGCCGGGGGGCACGAGGGCCGGCTGGAAGCCACTCGCATACCATACAGCTGCCTGAAGTATCCGCATGGCTCCTACCTAATCACGGGGAATCAGCTGGGACTAATATCGATAAGGGCACTGTACTACATCGCAATAAAGCCCAACTAATCTCAGCATCACCAGAGCCGCTCGCAGTGCAGGAAAATGTCAAAGGTGCATTGGCCATCATTTCATTACTCTTTCCATACGGTAAGCCAGAGAAGGAGAGAGGCTCAGAATTGGAGATAGCTGCTATCGCTCTGGAACTGTGCCTTCACAACGTGCACTCACCACCAGCTCCATACGAACATGAGATTATTAAGCCAAATACCCCCACTGACGGCATATCAGATGCAACCTCATGGAGCACACAACTTGACACAGGCTGAAAGACATAGCATTCTCGTATGCCCAACACTCATCTCACTCAGCTAAACTGGTGCTACCATGTTAAGACTCTTTTGCATAATGTCCCCCAAAAGCTTCCTCTTTATGGTAACCTCCCTCAAACCCTGTAAAATGTTTGTTTGCCTCCTTCAAACCCTGTAAAATGCATGAACAATGTTGGCACTTATCAACACATGACCACTGAATCATCATATTTTGCAGCAACCCTCCTTTAACGACTATGATTTCATTCCCACACTCATATGCTGCTAGAAATCACTGTGCTCTAAGTCACTGGAGACACATATAAGTTGCACTTAGTAATGGCTCAGGTACCCCCACATCAGTAACCGGTAGCTGCACATTTATATTGTTGCCTTCTCTCCAAGATATAATCTTTCAATGCCTTCATATGATTAGCTAATGGGCAAAGCTGCAATGTGTATATGTTACTCTTTTTCACTACATGTAATTGTGCAAATGCTTATATCTACCCCTTAAGATCTTAGGACTGCGCTAATATGACAACCAATGTACCTGATCATATGGACTCTGAGATATATTTTTAGTGTTAACACATTGTTTTCTGTTTGTTTTTTGTTTACCTAGTTCTATTTAGGTGTAATAAAACCCCCTGGACATTCAAGAAAGCAAAAAAGGTCCAAAAGTGGCCAGTAACAATGTTATTAGGGGTTAAAAAATGAGGATTAGCTTTATTATTATTCAACCAAATGATTGTTATATGGCTGACTCTCTTTCCTGTATATGTTTATATACTTATTTTTTTTTCCTCAATAAAAATTAATTAAAAAAAAAAAATGAGAATTACAGCACCTATGCAAGGGTTGGCATCAATTTCTGTGCCAAAAACCACCATTGAGACAGGCTAAAAACAATTTCATGTCATGGAGGGGGATCTACCCTACATATATTAACACTATAATCAGTGGAGCAATGGTCCTTAACTCTTTGGAAATATCAGTTACTTATTCAAAATTGGGAATTAGCGCACCTATGCCAGTGTTGGCATCAATTTCTGTGCCCAAAACACCATTGGGACGGGCTAAAACAATTGCATGTCATGGAGAGTTATCTACCCTGTGTATATTCATAGTGAAATCAGTGGGCCAGTGGTTATTAACCCTTTAAAAATATCAATTACTTATTAAAAAATGAGTTACAGCACATATGCCAGGGTTGGCATCAATTTCTGTACCCAAAAAACCATTGGGCCAGGCTAAAAACAATTGCATATCATGGAGGGGGATCTACCCTACATATATTAACAGTAAAATCAGTGGCCCAATGGTCATTAACCCTTTGAAAATATCAGTTACTTATTCAAAAATAGGAATTAAAGCACCTATGCCGGGGCTGGCATCAATTTCTGTGCCTAAAACACCATTGGGCCAGGCTAAAAACAATTGCATGTCATGGAGAGTTTTTCTCCCTGTGTATATTCATAGTGAAATAAGTGGCCGAATAGTTATTAACCCTTTAAAAATATCAGTTACTTATTCAAAAATCAGAATTACAGCACCTATGCCAGGATTGGCATTCATTTCTGTGCCCAAAACACCATTGGGCAAGGCTAAAACAATTGCATGTCATAGAGGGGATCTACCCTACATATATTAACAGTAAAATTAGTGGCCCAATGGTCATTAACTCTTTGAAAATATTAGTTACTTATTCAAAAATGGGAATAAGAGCACCTATGCCAGGGTTGGCATACATTTCTGTGCCAAAAACACCATTGGGCCAGACTAAAAACAATTGCATGTCATGGAGAGTTATCTACCCTGTGTATATTCATAGTGAAATTAGTGGCCCAATGGTTATTAACCCTTTGAAAATATCAGTTACTTATTCAAAATTGTAATATTTGTATTGGTGCCAACGTATGCCCTTTTTTCCAGTTTGTATATCCAATTTTTGTATAAAGGGATTTCACCACTATGTAACTACATTATATGAATCATATTGTTATGTAAATAAAACCTATATTTTTATTTTAAAGTCACAAAAAAAAAAAAAAATCTGGGGGAAGTATGTATAATTATTACCCGAGTTCCTGACACCAGATCTACAGCTCAGCGAGATGGCGGCGTGATCGGATATTACTATATCCTCAATTTTAGTCACCCAATTCCATTTAACCCCTTAATGACAACTGACGTACCAGGTACGTCCTGCAAAAACGGTCAGTTAGTGACAATGGACGTACCTGGTACGTCAGTTGTCAGGAGAGTGGTGGAAGCGATCGCAGTGCTTCCAGCAGCTCTCAGGGTATTGCAGTGATGCAAAAGCATCCGATGCAGAGAGAGCCACTCAGTGGCCCTCTCTGCACCGGTAGGGATGGTGCTGTTCGTTGGTGGGTGGGAGCTTAAAAGGGAGGCGGGTGGGCGGCCCATTGCTACCCGGCATCCAGTTCCTTCAAGTTCATTGTGTATGCCAGATGCTAGGAGCGTACAGAGGGGGGGCCTGTGTGTGCACGCAGCAACCACTGACACCAATGATTACTATTAAGAGGGGGGGGGGGGGGGGGGGAGAAATGGGCAGAAAAAGTTTTAAAAAAAAAAATAAAGGATCTGGTAGGGTTAGGGGAATGGGGGTATTGGGAGGGGCAGCTGCACTACAGAAAAATCTGTAATTAAACACCCCCCCCACACAAAAAAAAAAAAAAAAAACTCCTTTATTTTTTAGGGAAAAAGTGGGTACTGACAGACAGGTGGGGAGGGTTAGAGCTTTTTTTTGGGGGGGGGGGAAATCAGGGAGGTTGGGGGCTAAAGCAGGGGTCCATCACAGCTGATTAAAAAAACAAACACACACTTATTTTAGTACTGGCAGACTTTCTGCCAGTACTTAAGATGGTGGGGACAATTGTGGGGTGGGGGAGGGAAGAGAGCTGTTTGGGAGGGATGTGTCAGGTGGGAGGCTAATCTCTACACTAAAGCTAATATTAACCCTATAAACTCTACAAGCTTCCTAATTAACCCCTTCACTGCTGGGCATAATACATGTGTGGTGCACAGCAGCATTTAGTGGCCTTCTAATTCCCAAAAAGCAATGCCAAAGCCATATATGTTTGCTCTTTCTGAACAAAGGGGATCCCAGAGAAGCATTTACAACCATTTGTGCCATAATTGCACAAACTGTTGGTAAATAATTTCATTGAGAAACCTAAAGTTTGTGACAAAATTTGTGAAAAAGTGAACAATTTTTTTTTTTTATTTGCTCGCGTTTGGCAGTGAAATGGTGGCATGAAATATACCAAAATGGGCATAAATCAATACTACTACTATATATATATACACACACGTCAAAGGATATTCAGAGATTCCGGACAGATATCAGTGTTCCAATGTAACTAGTGCTAATTTTGAAAAGAAGTGGTTTGGAAATATCAAAGTGCTACTTGTACTTATTGCCCTATAACTTGCAAAAAAAGCAAAGAACATGTAAACATTGGATATTTCTAAACTCAGGACAAAATTTAGAAACTATTTAGCATGATTGTAGATGTGCAACAGATTTTGGGGGTCAAAGTTAGAAAAAGTGTGTTTTTTCCATTTTCTCCTCATTTTATAAATTTTTTTTATAGTAACTTCTAAGATATGATGAAAATAATGGTATCTTTAGAAAGTCCATTTAATGGTGAGAAAAAAAATGGTATATAATGTGTGGGTACAGTAAATGAGTAAGAGGAAAA
This sequence comes from Bombina bombina, assembly GCF_027579735.1. Lineage (NCBI taxonomy): Eukaryota > Metazoa > Chordata > Amphibia > Anura > Bombinatoridae > Bombina > Bombina bombina. The sequence goes on from NC_069505.1 coordinate 316,228,613, forward strand.
TTACAGCTAAACACTAACACTGCAGAAATGTAAAAATAGCCCTTGTCCTTAAGGGTAAGAAAATTGGAAAATGGGCCGGTTATTAAGGGGTTAAGCAGAGAATCTGAGATGAGAAAGTAATCGATCCTAGAAAATGCTTGCTGAGCAACACCCCACTTTTTATAGGACTATTTTGATTTGCAGAGGACCATATATCTATGTCTGATCTGGCCCCTACATACCCAGCTCCATCCAACTTCCCATATAGCTCTGTCCACTATACCAAAGTCCTTCCCTAATGTGTTGCGACTCGCCCCTGGATCTCTGTGACCATCCTTCCCATCTCGGATAGCTGCTGTATTGTGAGGTGTGCTAGCATAAAAACACAGGAATTCATGATAGGGCTAACTTGTCAATAGCTAACAGGACTACTTAGCCATAGGTAAGGTGTGAATCAGGGTAGCTTGTGGGATAAAAATAATTCTACTAAAATATGTTAAATAATCTTTATTCATTTTTAGTTTGCTTCTCATATCCCAGCATGCAGTTCAGTTATAACATGATTCTTGATTGCATCTGAGTAAAAAAAAAACATTTTTAGACCCCAAAATAAAACTTTTGATGACCTTCATTTTCCATGTAATTGATTCCAGTAAGCATCCTTTGAAAGAAAGAGAGACACACATTAGAAAACAAAAATGAGAAAATATATCACAGTACTGCAAAATATATATCTCTGTACATTTCTAGCATTCTGTTGAGTTGCCCTAGGCAACTGTATTGTATGCCTAATTATAATGCTATGTAATGTCCTTTAAATTAAATGAAAAGTTTTTTGCTACATTTTGAAATGTGTTTTAATTTGTAAGGGGCCAAAAAGCTGCTGATTATATTATTTCAGGGCACAAGAAAAAACACCCCAGAGCGCTACAGGTAATACACCTAATTTAAAGAACAAAAACATATTCATGAATTATGTTAGTTATCTCTTAAATTAGTGCATTCAGATATTAGTTTTGTTAAAATGATACAAATATTTACTTTTTCTAAAGTGAAACCAGAGAGTTTCTTTAACCCAGACCACTGAACACCAGTGACCCCACTCCCCTTCTGCCATGGCTTCAGCACCAAACATGAATCTGCTCAAATTCAGTCCTAAACCTCCCAGAAGGTATCTATAGCGTTGCAAGGTATTTACATCATACTTCGAGTAGTGTGTTCAGAAATAACCAGGCTATTTATTTGTGTGAGTATATTTTACCATTATTCTTGAGCTCTGTATTTTTGTTTCAGGGTATCACATTGATTTGCAGCCAGAGATGGCTCCAGCAATTCAGTTCTCTCTTTTTGGGGTGGTTGGTAAGCTCATGCCATAAAATAACAGGGGGGCATGTGGGTGGAGTCACAGGTGTTCTGTGGGAATAGGTGGGTACTCCAGCAATCTGACTGGGGGGTCAGGCCAGGGGAATGTGAGGAGAGACAGCAGCTGGGAGGGGAATTTTTCAGTGCAGTCTAAAAGATTGCAACTGTTTTCTGCTTGTTTCATATACATGAAGACAGTGTTTATTTAAAGAGACATGAAACTTTTTCCTTTATGATTCAGATAAAAAAAAAAAAAAAAAACACATTATCAACTTTCCAATGTATTTCTACTATCAAATTCACTTCCTTCTCTTGGTATCCTTTGTTGAACAAACAATGCACTGCTGGGGAGCTAACTGAACGAATGACAAGAGGTATAATTGTGCAGCCATCAATCAGCAGCTAGCTCCCAGTGCTGCACTGCTGTTTCTAACCCTAGGTATACTTTTCAACAAAAGATACCAAGGGAAGAAAGATAGCAGAAGTAAACCGGGAAGTTGTTTATGGTTCAGACTGAGAATTCACTTTTAAACTGTCCCTTTAACCCTTGCAAATGGTTTACTGTCTCTAATGTAATATCCGTTTTATATTCCTATATATCATATACCTCAAAATACAGTATTGTTATTACTGAAACACAAAACAAAAATGAGGCATTTTACACAGCTGCTCACACTGAAGCCCTACTCTAGGTTATTCTTCAGTGAGAAAACTACACATTAGGGTATATTTAATGTGCGAGCGGACATGATACGATGTAGCGTATCATGTCCGCCGCACATCGATAAATGCCGACAGCTTACGCTCTCGTCATTTTTCATCGCAGCAGCTCTTGTGAACTGCTGGTGCAATACCGCCCCCTGCAGATTCGTGGCCAATCAGCCACTAGCAGGGGCTGTCAATCAACCCGATCGGGTTGATTACTGTCCGCGGCCTCAGAGCAGCGGTCTTTAGTATATATCATGATGTATAAAAATATAATACAAAAAGTCAGTGAAAAAAAAAAAAAAACGCATTTTTTTTAAAGTTAAAAAGATTGTAAAGAAGTGTGTTTTTTTAAAACTCTATAATGAGAAGGGGTTATTCACTCAGAAAGAAGGACCTTTATTTATATAAATTTGATCTGCACGTAGGGCCGTCCTGGGTATAAGAAATTTGCCCTGGAAAATGTAAAGACCAGCCCTATTTTCTGTTGAGTCAGCAGAATGCGCATGCCCTATTTTTCCTCAAGCAATTACTGAGATACTCCTTTCCTTATTAAAAAAAGCTGCACTTTAAACATAAATACATTTACAGGTATAGTTACACTCAAAAGATATCTAATAAAGATTTTAAAAAATCTATGTGAAATATATGGTTTGACAAAAAAATAAAAAAATAAAAAGGGCATACATACGTCTAAATGTGTGTATGTATATACAGTATTTCTATATAATGTGTGTGCATATGTATTTAAATGTGTATATATTATGTATTTACACACATGAATAACAAAATCAATAAATATACAATGTAAACCACTTAGTTTGATTTGCACACGAGTAGTAGATATTTTCCTTCCCACTGCATCATTTGACGGCCATCATGGGTGATTATTATCATTTAGGGAACTTTATAAAAGCCCTGGTTTACTGGGGACTGCCAAGCTGTGCCAGATCCAACAGTTCCTGATCAGCACTTCTCCTACTGTCTCTGGACATCATTTGATGCCATCCCAAGGTTTTACATCTCCACCACCCCCATATGTCCCTGACTCAGCCCAGTGGGGGTTCTGCTGAGGGACAGAGGTTGCAAAAGAACTCCTGATCTTCTATATTGCACTACTATTAGACTGAAAAGTAGGGTAAAGTTACCCCTTCATGCCACTGTCCTTTTAGTGACCCCCATAATACCATAGCCATGCCCCCCGAAATTACAGAGGTCCCCCTTAGAACTACTGCAACACCACCTTCACTCACCCTGAACACCACAAACTCCACCTTCATATGGTTTCTGGTAACTACCACTAACTCAGCCACTAGCCTCCCCATCAAAGATATACTCCAGAAAATGTGGAGAGCTATGTGCGTCTATTAACCCCTTCAGGACAGGGCAAGAGTCCTGAACAATCAGAACAAAGTTCTGACGTAAACATTAAGAGGAAACAGAACATAACACGTCATTTCAATGCTGGGATAGGATCCTGGGGGACTGCCTATGATTCTAGGCACATCCCCCAGTTGGATGTTTCCTTTTATGAAAGGACGCTAAAATGTTAGGGCTTTCCATGCCGTCCTAAGAGGCTCAGTACTGGCATGGAATGTCCTAAGGGCGTGAAGAGGTTAAACAATATGCTCTTTATGTCAAAGTTCTCTCATTATTGAATGATTGCACAATCAATACAATATCCCCAATTCTAGGCAGTTTAAATGTTAGTTTATTGGATACTCACAGCATCTCTACGGTCTCCATAAGCCTCCAGAACTTCCTCATAATTACATATTTCCACATAACATTCTTCATGTAAAGAGCGTTTTCTTTCAATTTTTCCAAAAAACTGTGATGCCGTAGACTTCTCCATAGATGCTGAAATTAGATATACAATACAAAAATTAAAATGACAAAAGCATGAAGGGTAAATCCCATACTTGGATGCATGATTAAAGGGACACTGATCCCAATTTTTTTCTTTGGCTATTCAGATAGAACATGACATTTTAAGCAATTTTCTAATTTACTCCTATTATCAAATTCTCTTGGTATCTTTATTTGAAATGCAAGAATGTAAGTTTAGATGCCGGCCCATTTTTGGTGAACAACCTGGGATGTTCTTGACGATTGGTGTATTAATTTAACCGACCAATAAACAAGTGCTGGCCAGAGTACCTAACCAAAGAATAGCTTAGATGCCTTATTTTTCAAATAAAGATAGCAAGAGAACGAAGAAAAATTGATAATAGGAGTAAATTAGAAAATTTCATGCTCTATCTAAATCACAAAAGAAGCCAAATTTATTCAGTTTCCCTTTAATCATAGAATATTCTATTAAACAGATCAATTACATCATGATAATCTCAGTTGCTTCTAATCTTAAGTATACAAATCATCAACAAATCAAAATAAAAAAAAATACATGAAACCCAACAACTTTCTAATTTACTTCTATTACATTTTCTTTGTTCTATTGGTATATTTTGTTCAAAAGTAGGAATTTAAGGGACAGTTCACCCTAAAATGTTCTCCCATTTAAATTGTTCCCAATGATCCATTTTACCTGCTGGAGTGTACTAAATTGTTTACACATAGCTCCTTCACCCCTATTTTGGCCTTTGAAATAGCAGATTTAGCTTGTGGTTTCCCAAACCTACTGAAAGTTTTGATACTGGTCTCAGCTATTGAATAGCCTAAGTAAACACAGCCTGCAGAAGAAATGACACTCCTAGTGGGGTGCAGGATAGGTAAGTAATAAAATGGTAATTTTCCCATAGTTCTGTGTATTGAGCTTTAGTTGTCCATACAGATATATTATAAGGAAGCAAATGTGTGTACACAAAGTGATAACAATGAGATCCCATTTTACCTGCATGCTAAACCCATTGTAATAGGACATACTAAACTGAATTAACTAGCACTGTCTAACTGAAAAACTTTCTAAATGCTCTGAGCTAAGAGGCGGTTTTCAACGGTTTAGAAATCAGTTTGAGACTACCTAGGTTTGGCTTTTCAAAAATACCACCAAGGGAACAAAGCAAATTTGATAAAAGTAAATTGGAAAGTGGTTTAAAATTGCATGCCCTATCTGAATCATGAAAGGATAATTTTGACTAGACTGTCCCTTTAACAGCGAGTATGTTACATTGCAACATTTGGAGAATTAACCCACCAGCTGCGGCGTATAAAATGTATGAGAAATTGCATTTTCAGTTTTATTTGTCTATATGAAGTAGCTGGTTTTGTGCTTTTAAACCACAGCCTATTACAATGGGTTGAGCATGCAGGTAAAATGAGATCTCATTATGTTATCGGGGGGCGGAGCCAGCGCTCACAGGAGATGGCTGCACGTTTGTGAGCTCTAGTCTCCCTTAAGGGCTAAATCAACTTAAAAGTGAGTGTACCTAGCTCAATTGATCTGCTAAGAAGCCTCGACAAGCCCCACTTATCAACCCGGATTGACATCTGACCGGAGTTACAGGGTAACAGTAAAGGGACGACATTTCATGACACCGAGGCATGCGGCCTACATCGCAACCAAGCGCCATATGAAGGAGACGCTGCATGTCACTGATCGCGGTCAGAAGTGAAAGCTGCTATAAAGCCCGCAGGGGACGAGTGACCGCAGTGGTAAGCGGATATGTGCTGCCTGAAATGGGTGTCTTTTTGTGAACTTACTGTGCTTATATGAGGCTCCGGGAAGGGAAGTGCCAAATCTAGTGGAAGGCCGCAACTGACCATAATGAACCGGAATACATGGCCTTTTACAGTGACGACCGATAAACTTGCTATGAGGGGGCAGCAATAAAACATAACGGAGCAAGAGATATGTTTAATATTGATCAGTATGAACTGTGCCTATCATGTAAATAAAAATACACCCCACTGACGCATGCTGCGCACTCCTGGACATGTATGACCAGCTTAGGGTAAAAAAGGTAGTAAACAACACGTCTCAGCTACAGATTTATAACTGCTGATAAATACATGTGCTGCTGTGTTACTGAAACTAATTTACTTAATACACCTACAGTGGATTGATATTGCACTTTGCCCTTTCTATCAAGATACCAAGTACCGACCTCTTTATCATAGGAGTTAAAATGTCCCCCAAAAAGGGAAATAAGCCAGAAAAGGGCGCAAAAAAACGGACAGCAACAAACCCCTCTGTGAATAATTTTTTCAAACACATAGACACACCTGGGAAAGTGCTAACAGCTACAAGTGAGGCTAGGGGAGATGCTTCATCGGCCTCATCTGAATCGGAGGGAGAGAGTTCAGAACATGCTATCTCAGTTCCTAGAGCCCTGCTGAACTCTTTGCCCTCAAAAAAGGACTTTTCTAACCTAATTGGCCAAGTTAAGCAATGCATAAGGGAGGAAATCTCCGAGATTAAAAAGGAAATTTCAGATATGGGCCAGAGAGTAGAAAAATTAGAAGATACTACCGCCCTCGCTGATTCCAACATACTCTCTCAGGTCTAAGGTGGCCTTTCAAGATGAGCAACTGTTACAAATGGAGAACAAGCTAGATGACTTGGAAAACCGTAGTCGTCGTAGCAACATTCGAATCAGAGGTATCCCAGAGACCATCCTACCAGCAGATTTGGAAGACTACCTACAAGGAGTATTTACTCTTGTCTTAGGAGTGGACTCAGAAGCCACAATAGCACTGGATAGGTTTCACCGGGCCTTAAGAGCAAAACCTCTGGGCGACCAACCCCCAAGAGATGTAATTGTCAAGATTACTAGCTACCAAATCAAAGAGGAGATAATGAAAAAAGCACGACAGAAATACCCTCTTAAGTTTAGGGCTGATCCCATTCAGCTATTTGAAGATTTGACTCCAAGAACATTACAGAAGAGACGTGAATTTAGATTCTTCACCACCACACTGAGACAGCGTAACATCCCATACAGATGGGGCCACCCTTTCAATCTGCAAATCCCATGGAAAGGAAGAAGATTAATCTGCAATACAACAGAGGATATACAGAGGGTCTGCAAGGACCTGGAAATCACCAATATGCCTCAGCAAGATGAAATCAGTGAAAGAAGGGGGGAGAGACCCCATACAGCACCACCTCTACCACAGAGATCGGAATGGAAGAGAATTCCAGGAAAATTGGTCAATAAAGACATTCAAAAAGTGGACTCGGCAACAACTTCAGAAAAGTGAACTTTTCTTTTTTCCCTCTGTTGCGGGTCTGTATTTAATTGATTATAGGGGGAAAGGATTGCAGTAAACACAGCAGTATTTGTTATCTGGGGATGGCCTGCACTGGCCCGCTCTGTGATTTAAAAGTGGAGTGGGCCGGGGTGGGATGACCTGACGGATGGCAATCTGTTGGGGTATGGTCATACTGAATGACAGACGAGAGCTCTTGAGGATGAAGAGAGGTGAGACGTACCTTGTAAATAAGATATGAATATTGCCTTTGACCTAAATAGAAATCACATCGTAAAGTAAATATTTGAATGCTGTAATGGTAGGAATCACATATTTATTTGAATGTAATGTCTAGAGGCAAATACTGTTTAAATTGCAAAGCGAGATGTAGCATATCTTATGTCCAAATGTTTATAGGCGCACTCACTAAGCAATACCCAGGATGCACCACGGTGCAAGCCTGAGGTAATATTTATCTTATGCCCAAACAGGGGTTTTGTATTCTCCCCATAAAAGAATGCTAGTTATAGGTTTTTTCATTCACACCAGTTGTGCAATACTTATTTTGCTTGAATTTTGTTTTGCTTATTATTTTTTTGGTTGCTGCCGTGAGGGCCACCTTATTCTTCGAAATGTATTCTGGGTTAAATATCACTGTGAATTATATACAATACTGCCACTTACTCTGGGACTATCTACAAATAGCTCCAACTCTCTAGATGACAGAAACTAATACACCCAATATACATATAATTAGTCAAAACGTAAAAGGTTTCAATTGCCCTAGAAAGCGGAATATGGCTATTAGAGACTTGTATAGGAGAGGAGGGAAAATCCTTCTACTACAGGAAACACATTTTAAGGCGAATAAGATACCCAGGTTTTTTTCAACTCAATATCCGCAACATTTTCACAGCACAAACTCCAATAAAAAAATTAATGGGGTCAGCATTTTGGTACACAAATCAATCCCATTTAAACCCCAAAAAATAGATAAGGATAAGGAAGGGAGATTCTTGGGAATTATGGGTCTGATGTTTGGTAGGCCTGTGACTATTGTCAATTTATATGCTCCCAATGTGAGACAGGACCGTTTTGTTTCACAGATCTCAGATAGAATTACAGTTCTTGCCAAAGGCCCCCTAATAGCAGCTGGAGATCTTAACACTCCTCTCGACCCTGACCTAGACAGCTCTAACCCCCATGTTCGGCAGAACCAAAAAATGCTTCATTCTATTTGGAAAGATATTAGAGCCCTGCAACTACATGACACATGGCGTTACACTCACCCGCAAACTAGAGACTACACCTTTTTTTCGAACCCACAAAAAAGTTACTCAAGATTGGACTACATTCTAGTAGACCATCTTGCACTCTCATTAGTTAAACATGTAAATATCAAACATACAACATGGTCAGACCACTCTTTAGTGGAATGTGTGATGGCATGGCCTTCTGCCCCCATCAAACCCTTTACATGGCGTCTCGACAATACACTGCTGGCTGACTCAAAAGTGATAGAGTCATTCGCGGAGTTTCTAGATAACTATTTTCTTATTAATAACACACCAGATGTCAGCCCTGCGACAGTATGGGAAGCTCATAAAGCTTATATCAGAGGCGAATTTATCAAATTACAAGCATATAAACGCAAACAAACTCTTGCAGAATATGTTAAATTGGCACAAGAAGTATCTGAGGCTGATATGTCATTGAAATTACACCCTAGGGATCAGGAACTAGCTAAGATTCTACAACTTAAAAGGGAAAACCTAAATAAACACTTGCAACTCGAAACACAGAGAAGTCAATTGCACATACAACAAAAATATTATGGTGAGGGAAATAGATCGGGGAAGCTATTAGCTAGAACACTAAAGCAGCAACGCACAAACTCCTACATTCACTCGCTCAAATCACCACATAATACTGATATTGAGGACACAAAATCCATTGGGGAATCCTTCAGGAAGTTTTACCACAGACTTTATAATTTGTTCCCCAATAGGTCGCCAAATAACCATCAGTCAGAGTGTGAAAAATATTTAGAAGGTATAAATCTCCCTAAACTCACAGAAGATGAATGTAAGATAATGGAAGCACAGATCTCCAGTAAGGAGATAATAGAAGCTATTAAAGAATTAAAACCGGATAAGGCCCCAGGACCAGATGGTCTCAGTAATAGGTATTATAAGGTCTTCAGGACCCAGCTCATCCCACACTTACTTACCCTTTTCAACCAAATATCTGACACTGTAGTTTTCCCTGACACAATGCTACAGGCCCATATTTCAGTACTCCCTAAACCCGGCAAAAAAACAGAGACCCCAGCTAATTTCAGGCCAATCTCCTTGTTAAATGTAGATATCAAACTATACTCCAAAATAATAGCAAATAGGATAAATAAAGTTCTCCCGAATCTAATACACCACGATCAGGTAGGCTTTGTTCCAGAGAGGGAGGCTAAAGATAATATCGGGAAAGTAATAAACCTATTGGACTACATTAAAAAATTTAAAATTCCTGCAATTTATCTATCAACTGATGCTGAAAAAGCATTTGATAGATTAGATTGGACCTTTTTATTAACAACTCTTCAAAGATTCGGCTTCCCCAAAACATTTATCTCCAAAATTTTCGCCCTATATTCTACCCCATCGGCCCAGATACGAGTCAATGGGACTCTGTCTGAATACCTCGAAATCAGGAATGGGACGAGGCAGGGTTGCCCGCTCTCCCCCATCCTCTTTATACTATCATTAGAACCATTGGCCACAAAACTACGTGAACATTCGGGAATAAAAGGTATTACTATACAAGACCAATCTTATAAATTAGCAATGTTCGCTGATGATATTCTCCTGACCATAGCTGACCCACTACTCTCTCTCCCGCACATCCAAAGTGAACTGGAGACATTTGGGGCAGTATCAAATTTCTTGATAAATATTAACAAATCGGAATTATACCCGATAAATCTCGCAGAATCAGAAATATTAGAAATTAAACATATGTTCCCCTATAAAATTCAGAGTCAAGCATTAAAATATTTGGGGATATTCTTGACACAAGATCCTATCTCCCTAAGGAAACTAAATTATGGCCGATTGTTGGGGGAATTCAACCATTTGGTATCCTCTTGGTTACCGAAAAAACACATTTCTTGGCTGGGCAGAATTGCCGCTGCCAAGATGACATTATTACCCAAAGCATTATACGTCATGCAAGCACTGCCCATATCTGGAGTGTCAGCAGACATCAACAAGCTACAAGTGATTATAGATACTTATATTTGGGACAAGAAACCCCCACGCCTAGCTAAGACTACGCTTTATAGACACAGAGAGGAGGGGGGATTGGGGGTTCCTAATTTGCACTTTTATAAATTGGCAATTGCCGCAAATAAAGTAGTAGAATGGTGCAGACAGGGGGATAACTCTTATAAGAGAAATGTCCATCTAGAATCCCAACTGTTAGGAGTCCCACACATAGGTGGGATGTGCTGGGCCCCTCAAAAACCACCTATAGAAAAAATGGAAGCTTTCCCAATAATCAAGGAAACCTGGTCCGATTGGTTAAAATTACGCAACAAACACAAACACATAACAACCACCTACTCCCCTCTAACAATACTTGACCCAAATGAGGAATTCCTACATGGCTGGTCGGGAATGAAATTAAGGGTAGATCAAGCATCTAAACTACAGGATTATATCCCTATATATCTGTTATTAGAAAAAGGAAGATTAGCACAGAGAAAAACCCTATTAACACAAGGCTACTCTTTTTTTCAGTCCTGGTTGAGATACCATCAGATACGCCATTATCTAGCTATGCACAAAAGCAAGCAAGACATGATCAGGCCGCTCACGGTATTTGAAAACCTTTGCATCTCACACCATCGCCCTAAGGGGGTGATCTCCACAATGTATAGAATGGTCCTTAGGTCAAGCCTTCCGACCAAACCGAATTACATATCTAAATGGGAGGCTGAGATGGGCAGAACTTTTTCTTGTAAACAGTGGGATACATGGTTTCAGACAACAGCCAAATCAGCACACTCATCATCAGCACTTGAAACCAATATCAAAACCCTCACTAGGTGGTACTTAACACCGGGCAAGTTAAAACACATGTTTAAAAATGCTAGTGGCAAATGTTGGAGGGGTTGCGGGCAGGAAGGTACTATGTATCACATATGGTGGGAATGCAGAACAATACACGCATTTTGGATACAAATACATAATCAGATTAGTAAAACGATTGGTATTGATCGGACCTTGTCACCAGAAGGTGTTTTGTTTAATGCTAGTATAGAGATCTCTTGTAAGATTAGGAGAAACCTTTATCAAACACAAATTAATGCAGCAAAAAGGCTCATAGCCAGAGCCTGGAAGAAAATAAACGCACCTACACTTAGTGATTGGCGTGACTTGGTGAAGCACACCTTAATATTAGAAAGGTTACATTATCTTAAAATAGGAAATTTAACTTTGTATCATGATATGTTATTTCTATGGGAGCAGTATATGTATGGTTTAGAGGTGGCAGGCAATTGATATCTATTGAAAGCATGTAAGATAGTGCATAATATGTAATATGTATGTATTAGAAGATGTGTCGATAGTACCCAGAACAGTAATGTAGAGTGGCCCTCACGGTGGAAAACTTGTTACGATCTGTAAATTCTTTAGCAGTTACGCAGTTTTTCTAGACTTTTTAAGGCTTAATGTAATAGAAATCTAAGTTCACTGAACCTGGACTGGATTAAAATCTCATGGACTTATACCCTACACCATTCTTAGGAGTGATACTATGTGCAACCCGATGGGGTATACAATGAAAAATGAATATAAAATTATGGTAGTAGACTGGCTATCACAGTTAGGGATTCAGTGAGACATCATTGGCTATATGTAAACTTACCTTTAATGCACTGATTTAAGTTGTAATTTAATAGACTGCGACAAGCTGTTCAAGTTGTTTTGTTCATTAACAATCCTTTGGTTGTAAGATCGCTTTTTATTTTTTGTATGTTTATTATACTTGAATAAAGCTCTTTTGAAAAAAAAAAAAAAAAAAAAAAAAAAAAAATGAGATCTCATTATGTTATCACTTTGTGTACACACACTTGCTTCCTTATTTTATATCTGTCAGGAAAACTAAAGCTCAATACATAGAGAGAACAATGGGAAATTACCATTACTCAACTATCCTGCACCCCACTAGGAGTGTAATTTATTCTGCAGGCTGTGTTTACTTAGGCTATTCAATAGCTATCAAAACTTTCAGTATAGGTTTGGGAAACTACAAGCTAAATCAGCTATTCCAAAGGCCAAAATAGGGGTAAAGGAGCTATGTGTAAACAATTTAGTACACTCCAGCAGGTAAAATGGATCATTGGAAACAATTTTAATGGGAGAACAGTTTTGGGTGAACTGTCCCTTTAAGCACATAGTAAAAGAAGATCTTGTGCTGCAGCATTTAGGACTTTTTGTATAATCAGGCCCCAGTAACCCACTAATTCACCTGGACTTCCCATCTCTCACCAGCAACCCTGCACTCATCCATGATTCTGCCAACGTTCTAGTATACTCCCCAATTTATTGTTTGCTAAAACTCCCACTGATCTGTGCACATTTCCTTCTTAAGGGGCAGTGGACTGTAAATTTGTTTTCTGCCTACTATGTAGTAAATTACTTGTTATACCAGCTGCGTTAAATTAAATGTATTGGTACTTGATCCTTAATGTTAATTTTTTGCGATTGAAATAGCCATTTTTGCTCATTGAAACTACCACCTTAAATGAGCATTTAAATACCTATATCTATTGCATTTATGCCTATAAAAAGAGAGAAAGATATGATAAGGAGGTCTGCTCTTTCTGAGGACAATCCCCATTTCAAATGGGCATTTTCTTGAAAACAATGGGTTGTGATTTCAAATGCCAAGATTAACTTAAAGGAACAAGTTCTTATACACTTAATACTTGGCAGCTGGTGTAACAAATAATGGGGAGCACAGTAATGGGAAAATATGTTACAGTACAGTGTAAAGCCCTTTTGTTTATTTTTCTTACTAACTCAATCGAAAGCTGATTCCATTAATCATCTTTCTGCAAATTTCTTCTAATCCTCCAACACTTTCTTCTGCAGCTTTAAAATATTTAAGTACATTGAGACATTTTTAATGATCTCTCTGTCTATCCCATCTCTTTCTCTCTCGAGTCCCGTCTCTCCTCTCAGTTACACATACTGTAAGGTTTGAGCTTTTCCTTTTCATACCAAGTACTATTTTATTATCATTGGTTTAGAGACTTTCTAGTGTATTAATGTTGTCCTGATGATTTGATCTTCAGAACTGTGATCTATAAAAGTGTAATAAGTCCCTCAAATCTCCTGCTAATGCCTCTTCCTTTACAGCCAATCATCTCACTGGCCTTCTGTGCTACTTTATTGTTTACCCACTTTCATATTGTCTGAAATAATCATTTCTAAGTGTGTGTTGTATGTCCTTAATTACGGTCATTGGCCTTAAGCATTGGGTTTTGTGTATACTAAATGCATAATATCTACCTTCAAGTTTTACACATTTATGTACTGTAATCTGGAGTATCTCTATGTATCCATCATCTATTTATCTAGATAGTAAAACTTTAAGTTATGCACTTAGTATATGTATGGGGTGTAATGAATATATCATATTGATTTGTTCCAGTTCATATATTCTAACTCTAGGGACAAGCATGAGGTATAACAGTGAAATGGGTGTGTTATCTTCAGTTAATAAGAAGTTCTTGAAGTTGAACAATGGTGCCTTCATGAGTTCTGTGCATTCTATAACAGGAGATCTTTACATGGGGTTTGCTTTGACATGTTACTATGACATTAGATAATACACAAGATGCCTTTTCAACCTGGCAGGGAGAGGTCAAAATTAAATATAAATGGATTTTAAAAAGGTTAAGAAAATAAAGAAAACTGCAAATACATTTATCTAATGAATACGATTTAAAAGGGGCAGTAAAGTCAAAACTAAATGTTCATGATTCAAACAGATTATGCAATTTTAAATAACTTCACGATTAACTTCTAGTATCCATTTTGCCAAGTTCTCTTGGTAACCTTTGTTAAAGAGTAATCTTGGGTGTGCTCGAGAGCGTGTAGATTATTTAGCCATCTGGCAGCAGTGTTTGCAGCTATGTTTATAGCAATGTTATACATAGTTGCAGAGACTGCCATTTGTGGCTAAAGAAATGTGCCCACTACTAAACCATCAGCTCCTAATTTGATAATAGTAAATAAAAGTAAGTTGTTTTTAATTTACATTCTGTTTGAATCATGAATGTTTAGACTTTACTGTCCCTTTAAATCTTTTTCAGGAGATAAATTGTGTTTGTAATCTTTGCAGAAGCAGTCTTTTAACCCTTCGGCTTTATTTTATAGTAAATAAACATCCTTTAAAAAACATTTCTATGAGAGTCAGATATTTAACTCACCTCTCCCTGTATTGGAACAAAGAATCACCAGAATACAGATTCCCAGAACAAACAGCAGTTTCTTCTCCATGTTGTTATTTTCCAAATGCTTCTTCTTTTCTGTTGAAATCAGAATTTATTCTACAAAGAGAAAAACCTAAATATTACACAATGTTGTCTACTTGTAAATGCAAGTTATCCACGCCTCATTATTAAAGGGACATTCTACACTAAAATTGTTATCTTTAAAAATATAGATAACAGCTTTACTACCCATTCCTCAGCTTTGTACAACCAGCATTGATATATTAATATACTTTATAACATTTAAACCTCTAAATGTCTGCCTGTTTCTAAGCCACTATAGAGCCTCTTAATAACATGCTTTTATTTTCAGCTTTTCACAGTAGGAGACTGCTAGTTCATGTGGGTCATATAGATAACATTGTGTTCACGCCCACAGAGTTATTTAAGATTGAGCACAACACAGTACTAAATGCAAGTCAATAGATAATAAATCAAAAGTCACGTGATCAGGGGGCTGTCAGAAGATGCTTAGATACAAGGTAATCACAGAGGTAAAAAGTATATAGTGTATAGATATTCACATTGTTATACAGCACAGCATATTTATTAGAGTACACATATTTGTACCTATCAGGGTAGAGTGTATATATATATATATATATATATATATATATATATATATACACTTTATTATACAACACAGTGTGTTTACTGCCAGTGTATAAATACCCAGTATCATTATAAAGTGTAGCATGCTATAAGAAATTCACTATGGAAAAAGGGGGCAAAACCAGACAGAAGTGGAAGTCAAAAAAGAAATATATTGTTTACAAAATCAACACAACTATCAAAAAAATAATAATAAATATATATATATATAAATTAAAAAAAAAAAAAAAAAACAGACACTCCTAGCAATGAAAAAGAGGGATATAGCTTTTATCCCACAATGACACAACCTAGCAATGACCACAAGTAATGTCTCCCCCAGTGTTTGATGGAACATAGAACACAAATGTCAAAAATTAAACTTATGATTCAGATAGAGCATGACATTTTAAACACTCCCATTATCAATTTTTTCTTGGTATCTTTATTTGAAAAAGCAAAAATGTAAGCGTAGGAGCCAGCCCATTTTGGTTCAGAACCTGGGTAGCGCTTGCTGGCTACAATTAAACACCAATCAGCAAGAGCAACCAGGTGCTAAACCAAAAATGGGCCGGCTCCTTACATTTTGCTTTTTCAAAATAAAGATACCAAGAGAATAAATAAATATTGATAAAAGGAGTAAATTAGAAAGTTGCCTGCTATCTCTGAAACATTTTGACTAAAGTATCCCTTTAAGTCAAAATAATAAAAAAAAAAAGAGAATGACCCAAAAAAGAATAGGTCAGTGATTTCTAAATAAATCCTTCTAGGGAAATAAACATCAATATTATTGTAAACAATCGGTGGGAATAAATAATAAATTATTACAAGTTATTAGACAAAGAAATATACCAGTATAGTTACCACTCTGATGAAGCTGAAGATTTAGGGAACTCACACTCTAACTGCTCCTCAAAAGACTGCTGGCTTTACTGAATTTTGGTAGGATTTTTATACTAAATTTGGGTGGGTCAAACACTGGAGACATTTGCACATTTTTAAACAATTTACTAAACATTTAGCAGCTGTCTCCAATTTCTTTGACCTAATCAAAGATTCCCTGCAACTCATGCATTTTAAAGGGACAGTCTACCATATAATTGTTATTGTTTTAAAAGATAGATAATCCCTTTATTACCCATTTCCCAGCTTTGCATAACCAACACAGTTATATTTATATACTTTTTACCTCTGTGATTACCTTGTATCTAGGAACCTTCTTCCAGCCCCCTGATCACATGACTGTGACTGTTTATTATCTATTGTCTTAAATTTAGCATTGTTTTGTGCTTGAAAACAGTGTTATCTATATGGCCCATGTGTAGTTTCTGTCTCTGTGTTGAAAAGAGAATTAAAAAGCATGTGATAAGAGGCAGCCCTCAAAGGCTTAGAAATTAGCATATGAGCCTACCTAGGTTTAGTTTAAACTAAGAATACCAAGAGAAAAAAGCACATTTGATGATAAAAGTAAATTGGAAAGTTGATTAAAATTAAAAGTCCTATCTGAATAATGAAAGTTTAATTTATACTAGACTGTCCCTTTAAGTGAGGAGGCTCCAGTATTGTTTTGTGCTTTTGGACTATAAAATCGAATTAGCATTTGCATATCTTAGCCAATTTAGTGTCTTTTGTATTGCTTCCTGAATATGGCACCATGATTTTAGGCCTCTATGAGATAACCAAGGCGTTGGCTAAAACCTATTGATTGTACAGATACTCAGGAGGACATTATTATTTATTCCTATTTTTGGGGATCTTTTCCAGATAAGCCCCACCACTAATGCAAAACGTGCACGCGGGAAAAGTTAAGCCCCGCCACTTTTGCCCTTATCTAGAAAAGATCCCATATAAGTACTTTTAAAGCTAATTATATGAGGGTCACTCTTCTAGTATGGCGATGATTGAGTCGATCTTGACCACTGTTATGAGATAAACAGCAACACAACATGTGAGCGTTACTTAAGAACAACAAAGCCAGTCTGTCTTTTTGAGGCTTCACTGAATCCCGTGTGTTTATGTGTGTGCAGCGTGTACTCCGTGCACAGTGATTACTCCCATACACATCGTATTGTGTCAAGCCTGGACAGTGACAATACCGCCTGTATCTCTAGGAGCCACTAAGTTATGGTATGTATTGGGCGGGAACTGAACAATGCTTTGTACATTCATATTAGACATGTGCACCGCTAAAAAATTCGGTTCGTTTTCGGTTCGGATCGATTCGGACTTTTCGAATTTCGTTTCGGATCGAATCTGATTCGGCAAAATTTGAATAAATTCGTTTCGGATTTATTCGGATCCGAATAAATTTGTTTCGGATTTATTCGGATTCAGCTGAATTCGGTTCTATTCCGTTCCGAAATTCGGTATGTTTTTAGTACACTAACACCCATTTAGTACACTAAGTCACTAACACCCATAAACTACCTATGAACCACTAAACCGAGGCCCCCCCACATCGCAAACCCTATAATAACATTATTTAACCCCTAATCTGCCGACCCGATATCGCCGCCGCCTACATTATAGCTATTAACCCCTAATCTGCTGTCCCTAACACCGCCGACCCCTACATTATAGTTATTAACCCCTAATCTGCCCCCCCAACGTCGCCGCAATCTAACTACAAGTATTAACCCCTAATCTGCCGACCCGATATCGCCGCCGCCTACATTATAACTATTAACCCCTAATCTGCTGTCCCTAACACCGCCGACCCCTACATTATAGTTATTAACCCCTAATCTGCCCCCCCCAATGTCGCCGCAATCTAACTACAAGTATTAACCCCTAATCTGCCGACCCGATATCGCCGCCGCCTACATTATAACTATTAACCCCTAATCTGCTGTCCCTAACACCGCCGACCCCTACATTATAGTTATTAACCCCTAATCTGCCTCCCCCCAACGTCGCCACAATCTAACTACAAGTATTAACCCCTAATCTGCCGACCGCAAATCGCCGCCACTATAATAAATGTATTAACCCCTAAACCGCCGCACTCCCGCCTCGCAAACACTATAATACATTTTATTAACCCCTAATCTGCCCTCCCTAACATCGCCGCCACCTACCTACAATTATTAACCCCTAATCTCCCGCCCCCATCGTCGCCGCTACTATAATAAGGTTATTAACCCCTAAACCTAAATCTAACCCTAACACTAACACCCCCTAACTTAAATATAATTTAAATAAAACGAAATAAATTTACTATAGTTAAATAAATGAATCCTATTTAAAACTAAAGACTTACCTGTAAAATAAACCCTAAGATAGCTGCAATATAACTAATAGTTACATTGTAGCTATTTTAGCATTTATTTTTATTTTACAGGCAACTTTGTATTTATTTTAACTAGGTACAATAGTTATTAAATAGTTAATAACTATTTAATAACTACCTAGCTAAAATAAATACAAATTTACCTGTAAAATAAATCCTAACCTAAGTTACACTAACACCTAACACTACACTATCATTAAATTAACTAAATAAATGAATCATATTTAAAACAAAATACTTACCTGTAAAATAAACCCTAATATAGCTGCAATATAACTAATAGTTACATTGTAGCTATTTTAGCATTTATATTTATTTTACAGGCAACTTTGTATTTATTTTAACTAGGTACAATAGCTATTAAATAGATATTGACTATTTAATAGCTACCTAGTTAAAATAATTACAAAATTACCTGTAAAATGAATCCTAACCTAAGTTACAATTAAACCTAACACTACACTGTCATTAAATAAATTAACTACAAGTACCTACAATTATCTACAATTAAATAAACTAAAGTACAAAACCCCCCACTAAATTACAAAAAAAAACAAACACTAAATTACAAAAAATAAAAAAATATTACAAGAATTTTAAACTAATTACACCTAATCTAAGCCCCCTAATAAAATAACAAAGCCCCCCAAAATAAAAAAAATGCCCTACCCTATACTAAATTACAAAAGTTAACAGCTCTATTACCTTACCAGCCCTGAACAGGGCCCTTTGCGGGGCATGCCCCAAAGAAAACAGCTCTTTTGCCTGTAAAAAAAAAACACAATCCCCCCCCCACATTACAACCCACCACCCACATACCCCTACTCTAACCCAAACCCCCCTTAAATAAACCTAACACTACCCCCCTGAAGATCTCCCTACCTTGAGTCGTGTTCACCCAGCCGGGCCGAAGTCTTCATCCGATGGGGCAGAAGAGGACATCCAGACCGGCAGAAGTCTTCATCCAAGCGGGGCAAGAAGAGGTCTTCCATCCATCATACAAGTACCAAAATACAAACAAACACTAAATTACAAAAAATAATAAAATATTACAATAATTTTAAACTAATTACACCTAATCTAAGCCCCCTACTAGCTATTAATATAGCTTCAATATAACTAATAGTTACATTGTAGCTATTTTAGGATTTATATTTATTTTACAGGCAACTTTGTATTTATTTTAACTAGGTACAATAGCTATTAAATAGTTAATAACTATTTAATAACTACCTAGCTAAAATAAATACAAATTTACCTGTAAAATAAATCATAACCTAAGTTACAATTACACCTAACACTACACTATCATTAAATTAACTAAATAAATGAATCCTATATAAAACTAAAGACTTACCTGTAAAATAAACCCTAATATAGCTGCAATATAACTAATAGTTACATTGTAGCTATTTTAGCATTTATATTTATTGTACAGGCAACTTTGTATTTATTTTAACTAGGTACAATAGCTATTAAATAGATATTTACTGTTTAATAGCTACCTAGTTAAAATAATTACAAAATTACCTGTAAAATAAATCCTAACCTAAGTTACAATTAAACCTAACACTACACTATCATTAAATAAATTAACTACAAGTACCTACAATTAAATACAATTAAAAAACTAAACTAAAGTACAAAACCCCCCCCACTAAATTACAAAAAATAAAAAAATATTACAAGAATTTTAAACTAATTACACCTAATCTAAGCCCCCTAATAAAATAACAAAGCCCCCCAAAATAAAAAAAAATGCCCTACCCTATACTAAATTACAAAAGTTAACAGCTCTATTACCTTACCAGCCCTGAACAGGGCCTTTTGCGGGGCATGCCCCAAAGAAAACAGCTCTTTTGCCTGTAAAAAAAAACAGTAAATAGGAAGGTAAATCCTAGGCGCCAATATATGGCTAAGGTTTAAAGTGTATAAAATATTTATTACAGCTCGTCGTACAATGTTAAAATGTAGTTAAAATACAAGGCTAAAAGGCATGGATCCACGCTATACAATAAAAAGTATTATTGGTAGAAAATAACAGTATACAATAGGGCAATTGGACAAAGAACAGTAATACACAGTGGTGCTACAAAGTGACTTGGTGCAATACTCCAAATAAGCTAAAAATGGGGTAATGACATCAGAGGTTGCAATAAGAAAGGCAAATTGGCTGAGCTTGCTGGGAGAGCAGATTTTATTAGCGTATCTTTATATTTACACAAAATATTGCTAGTTGTTTTCAGGGACTGTGGATGGAATGAAATAATAAGAGGAGGCCTGGTGTCTAGTGTATGGCTTGGTTTCCTATAATTGGTTGAGGAATTTGATTACATCAAATTGCATTAACTTAAATTTTGGAACTTCATATAGAAGATTGTTGTCATTCTTAATATATATAAATTATATTTTGTGTAAATATAAAGATACGCTAATAAAATCTGCTCTCCCAGCAAGCTCAGCCAATTTGATTACATTGACATTTTAATTAGCAGAGACACCCATCTCATATAAAGTTTATACTTCAGTCCATGAAAATAGCTAGAAATAGCATAAATTTTCAAAAGATTGGAATATTTTCACATCTGACCAATATTCCAACATTCAATCCAGCATATTCAATCCAGTACACTGGCATAAAAAAATCATTTATTAATCATATCTCTGAGATACAATAAACAAAGAACATTTTTTTCTCATGATCACACCCCCAAAATGATGATCCACCGATATTAATCACACTGAGAACATTATATTTAAAACATAATCAAAATATACTATAAGCATAAAAGTCCAGTTTATTTTAATTTTATTTTTATATACATATGTTCAATTTCTATTTCATTTTATTTTTATTTTTATATTTTTTTTATTTTACTTAATAATCCACCATAGGGTTAAATGTCACTCACAAAAGCGACTAATTAATTTAAATAACATTCAACCATATGAGGGATTACACATAATATATAAGACTGAAACTATTCTAAGATCTGAACTATTTGGTGTTTAACCCTTTACCCTTCTGCTCCAAACCTTTATGGAGATATTACTCAATCCATCTATATAATAGTCCTCAGATCAGAATATAACTTGAATATAAGTTATAAAATACACTGATCATGAAAGGCTCATCACCAACTCCCTAGGGATAAATTTAGCGCATAAATGGTTCGAAAGAAACACTCATCATGTATACTAGAATTGACTTATGTCATACCTTTAATAAACAAACAGATTTATATTGACAACAGGAAGTGATGTCATAGACAATAAGGAGGATTTATACACAAACGATAGATTATAAACATTGATCTCTCAAACATTACAAATTCAACCAAAGCATTAATCTATCTATCAACTGCCATAACAAAAAGGCTAGTAGACTTATTTATTAACTTTTTGTGACCAACACAAATATCGTCAAACCGGATATGGCTAAACCGGAAGTGACGTCACAAACAAACACGGCGTATTTACACACATAAGATAAATCATAAACAAAGACCCTTAAAATACTAATAACACAAAACAGCAACTTCTAAAATACTAGTTATGATAAGAAATAACCTATCTGATTTAGCTTTATTATTTCTGATAAAAATGAAAATCGTCAAACCGGAAGTGTCCAAACCGGAAGTGACGTCACAAACAAATACGGCGTACTTACAAACACATAATAAATTATAAACAAAGACCCTCCAAATACTAGTAATATAATACAGCAACTTTTGATGTACTAATTATGATAAGGAATAACATATCTGACTTATTTTGTGAGAAACATAGAAATCGTCAAACCGGAAGTGGCTAAACCAAAGCACTTCCGGTTGTAA
Source organism: Bombina bombina (assembly GCF_027579735.1). Taxonomy (NCBI): domain Eukaryota; kingdom Metazoa; phylum Chordata; class Amphibia; order Anura; family Bombinatoridae; genus Bombina; species Bombina bombina. Next base: position 316,251,090 of record NC_069505.1, read on the forward strand.
TTACACATCCCCTATATAAGGCCATCAGTAAGCAACATACACCAGTCTTGATAAAGGCCCAGAGAAGGCCGAAACGCGTAGACAACACTGGTAAGCCTTATTTCATTTGGAGGAATATATTGTGATCATTCTACACATTGTTTTTTATCTTTCTCTCCACAGGTTTTTATATATATTTTTTCCCCCTGATTTTTTTCATATTTCTATTTTTTGGAATTGTCTGCACTGTGTCATCTAGTGTGCACTTACCTTCACCACTCCAGCCACTCCAGGCTGGCCACACCTACACTAACATTCCACATTTTCTATCTTTTTTCACATTGGAAGCACACCAAATAGGAGTATCGCAGCGGATTCATTTTGGATCAAGGTTGGAAAATTTTGGAAATTTTCTCACATACTGACTACCTCTTGCACTGACTTTTCAAAGGACACATTTTTTCACATTGGACGTTATATTTTCACATTGGACATTATTTTTGATATTTTTGACATTTGATTTTTTGATGGATTTTTTCACTGTTTTTATTGGCCTTTCTTATTGCAACCTCTGATGTCATTACCCCATTTTTAGCTTATTTGGAGTATTGCACCAAGTCACTTTGTAGCACCACTGTGTATTACTGTTCTTTGTCCAATTGCCCTATTGTATACTGTTATTTTCTACCAATAATACTTTTTATTGTATAGCGTGGATCCATGCCTTTTAGCCTTGTATTTTAACTACATTTTAACATTGTACGACGAGCTGTAATAAATATTTTATACACTTTAAACCTTAGCCATATATTGGCGCCTAGGATTTACCTTCCTATTTACTATTTCTCTAGGTGATAACTAGGTATCACCCCCCTAGGCCGATAAGGTTTTAGTAGGCGCTGGGATATTTATATATTCTATACCACTGTAAAAAAAAACACAATACCCCCCCCCACATTACAACCCACCACCCACATACCCCTACTCTAACCCAAACCCCCCTTAAATAAACCTAACACTACCCCCCTGAAGATCTCCCTACCTTGAGTCGTGTTCACCCAGCCGGGCCGAAGTCTTCATCCGATGGGGCAGAAGAGGACATCCAGACCGGCAGAAGTCTTCATCCAAGCGGGGCAAGAAGAGGTCTTCCATCCATCAGAAAAGTACAAAAAAACAAACAAACACTAAATTAGCAAAAATAATAAAATATTACAATAATTTTAAACTAATTACACCTAATCTAAGCCCCCTACTAGCTATTAATATAGCTTCAATATAACTAATAGTTACATTGTAGCTATTTTAGGATTTATATTTATTTTACAGGCAACTTTGTATTTATTTTAACTAGGTACAATAGCTATTAAATAGTTAATAACTACCTAGCTAAAATAAATACAAATTTACCTGTAAAATAAACCCTAACCTAAGTTACAATTACACCTAACACTACACTGTCATTAAATTAACTAAATAAATTAATCCTATATAAAACTAATTACTTACCTGTAAAATAAACCCTAATATAGCTACAATATAACTAATAGTTACATTGTAGCTATTTTAGCATTTATATTTATTTTACAGGCAACTTTGTATTTATTTTAACTAGGTACAATAGCTATTAAATAGATATTTACTGTTTAATAGCTACCTAGTTAAAATAATTACAAAATTACCTGTAAAATAAATCCTAACCTAAGTTACTATTAAACCTAACACTACACTATCATTAAATAAATTAACTACAAGTACCTACAATTAAATACAATGAAATAAACTAAACTAAAGTACAAAAAAACAAACACTAAATTACAAAAAATAAAAAAAATTACAAGAATTTTAAACTAATTACACCTAATCTAAGCCCCCTAATAAAATAACAAAGCCCCCCAAAATAAAAAAATGCCCTACCCTATACTAAATTACAAAAGTAATCAGCTCTATTACCTTACCAGCCCTTAAAAGGGCCTTTTGCGGGGGCATGCTCCAAAGAAAACAGCTCTTTTGCCTGTAAAAAAAACACAATACCCCCCCCCCACATTACAACCCACCACCCACATACCCCTACTCTAACCCAAACCCCCCTTAAATAAACCTAACACTACCCCCCTGAAGATCTCTCTACCGTATCTTCACCCAGCGGGCCGAAGTCTTCATCCGATCGGGCAGAAGAGGACATCCAGACCGGCAGAAGTCTTCATCCAAGCGGGGCAAGAAGAGGTCTTCCATCCATCAGAAGTCTTGATCCAGGCGGCATCTTCTCTGTTCATCCATCCGGAGCGGAGCGGCAGCATCCTGAACACATCCCACGCAGAGCATCCTCTTCTTTCTTGATCCGACGACTAGGTGACTGTACCTTTAAGTGACGTCATCCAAGATGGCGTCCCTAGAATTCCGATTGGCTGATAGGATTCTATCAGCCAATCGGAATTAAGGTAGGAAAAATCTGATTGGCTGATTCAATCAGCCAATCAGATTCAAGTTCAATCCGATTGGCTGATCCAATCAGCCAATCAGATTGAGCTCGCATTCTATTGGCTGATCGGAACAGCCAATAGAATGCGAGGTCAATCTGATTGGCTGATTCCATCAGCCAATCGGATTGAACTTGAATCTGATTGGCTGATTAAATCAGCCAATCAGATTTTTCCTACCTTAATTCCGATTGGCTGATAGAATCCTATCAGCCAATCGGAATTCAAGGGACGCCATCTTGGATGACGTCACTTAAAGGTACAGTCACCTAGTCGTCGGATCAAGAAAGAAGAGGATGCTCTGCGTGGGATGTCTTCAGGATGCTGCCGCTCCGCTCCGGATGGATGAACAGAGAAGATGCCGCCTGGATCAAGACTTCTGATGGATGGAAGACCTCTTCTTGCCCCGCTTGGATGAAGACTTCTGCCGGTCTGGATGTCCTCTTCTGCCCGATCGGATGAAGACTTCGGCCCGCTGGGTGAAGACACGGTAGAGAGATCTTCAGGGGGGTAGTGTTAGGTTTATTTAAGGGGGGTTTGGGTTAGAGTAGGGATATGTGGGTGGTGGGTTGTAATGTGGGGGGGGGGGATTGTGTTTTTTTTACAGGCAAAAGAGCTGTTTTCTTTGGGGCATGCCCCGCAAAAGGCCCTGTTCAGGGCTGGTAAGGTAATAGAGCTGATTACTTTTGTAATTTAGTATAGGGTAGGGCATTTTTTTATTTTGGGGGGATTTGTTATTTTATTAGGGGGCTTAGATTAGGTGTAATTAGTTTAAAATTCTTGTAATTTTTTTTATTTTTTGTAATTTAGTGTTTGTTTTTTTTGTACTTTAGTTTAGTTTATTTCATTGTATTTAATTGTAGGTACTTGTAGTTAATTTATTTAATGATAGTGTAGTGTTAGGTTTAATAGTAACTTAGGTTAGGATTTATTTTACAGGTAATTTTGTAATTATTTTAACTAGGTAGCTATTAATTAGTCAATAACTATTTAATAGCTATTGTACCTAGTTAAAATAAATACAAAGTTGCCTGTAAAATAAATATAAATGCTAAAATAGCTACAATGTAACTATTAGTTATATTGTAGCTATATTAGGGTTTATTTTACAGGTAAGTATTTAGTTTTATATAGGATTAATTTATTTAGTTAATTTAATGACAGTGTAGTGTTAGGTGTAATTGTAACTTAGGTTAGGGTTTATTTTACAGGTAAATTTGTATTTATTTTAGCTAGGTAGTTATTAACTATTTAATAGCTATTGTACCTAGTTAAAATAAATACAAAGTTGCCTGTAAAATAAATATAAATCCTAAAATAGCTACAATGTAACTATTAGTTATATTGAAGCTATATTAATAGCTAGTAGGGGGCTTAGATTAGGTGTAATTAGTTTAAAATTATTGTAATATTTTATTATTTTTGCTAATTTAGTGTTTGTTTTTTTGTACCTTTCTGATGGATGGAAGACCTCTTCTTGCCCCGCTTGGATGAAGACTTCTGCCGGTCTGGATGTCCTCTTCTGCCCCATCGGATGAAGACTTCGGCCCGGCTGGGTGAACACGACTCAAGGTAGGGAGATCTTCAGGGGGGTAGTGTTAGGTTTATTTAAGGGGGGTTTGGGTTAGAGTAGGGGTATGTGGGTGGTGGGTTGTAATGTGGGGGGGGGGATTGTGTTTTTTTTTTACAGGCAAAAGAGCTGTTTTCTTTGGGGCATGCCCCGCAAAGGGCCCTGTTCAGGGCTGGTAAGGTAATAGAGCTGTTAACTTTTGTAATTTAGTATAGGTTAGGGCATTTTTTTTATTTTGGGGGGCTTTGTTATTTTATTAGGGGGCTTAGATTAGGTGTAATTAGTTTAAAATTCTTGTAATATTTTTTTTATTTTTTGTAATTTAGTGGGCGGGGGTTTGTACTTTAGTTTAGTTTTTTTTAATTGTATTTAATTGTAGGTACTTGTAGTTAATTTATTTAATGATAGTGTAGTGTTAGGTTTAATTGTAACTTAGGTTAGGATTTATTTTACAGGTAATTTTGTAATTATTTTAACTAGGTAGCTATTAAATAGTCAGTATCTATTTAATAGCTATTGAACCTAGTTAAAATGAATACAAAGTTGCCTGTACAATAAATATAAATGCTAAAATAGCTACAATGTAACTATTAGTTATATTGCAGCTATATTAGGGTTTATTTTACAGGTAAGTCTTTAGTTTTATATAGGATTCATTTATTTAGTTAATTTAATGATAGTGTAGTGTTAGGTGTAATTGTAACTTAGGTTATGATTTATTTTACAGGTAAATTTGTATTTATTTTAGCTAGGTAGCTATTAAATAGTTATTAACTATTTAATAACTATTGTACCTAGTTAAAATAAATACAAAGTTGCCTGTAAAATACATATAAATCCTAAAATAGCTACAATGTAACTATTAGTTATATTGAAGCTATATTAATAGCTAGTAGGGGGCTTAGATTAGGTGTAATTAGTTTAAAATTATTGTAATATTTTATTATTTTTGGTAATTTAGTGTTTGTTTGTATTTTGGTACTTGTATGATGGATGGAAGACCTCTTCTTGCCCCGCTTGGATGAAGACTTCTGCCGGTCTGGATGTCCTCTTCTGCCCCATCGGATGAAGACTTCGGCCCGGCTGGGTGAACACGACTCAAGGTAGGGAGATCTTCAGGGGGGTAGTGTTAGGTTTATTTAAGGGAGGTTTGGGTTAGAGTAGGGGTATGTGGGTGGTGGGTTGTAATGTGGGGGGGGGGATTGTGTTTTTTTTTTACAGGCAAAAGAGCTGTTTTCTTTGGGGCATGCCCCGCAAAGGGCCCTGTTCAGGGCTGGTAAGGTAATAGAGCTGTTAACTTTTGTAATTTAGTATAGGGTAGGGCATTTTTTTTTATTTTGGGGGACTTTGTTATTTTATTAGGGGGCTTAGATTAGGTGTAATTAGTTTAAAATTCTTGTAATATTTTTTTATTTTTTGTAATTTAGTGTTTGTTTTTTTGTAATTTAGTGGGGGGGTTTTGTACTTTAGTTTATTTAATTGTAGATAATTGTAGGTACTTGTAGTTAATTTATTTAATGACAGTGTAGTGTTAGGTTTAATTGTAACTTAGGTTAGGATTTATTTTACAGGTAATTTTGTAATTATTTTAACTAGGTAGCTATTAATTAGTCAATAACTATTTAATAGCTTTTGTACCTAGTTAAAATAAATACAAAGTTGCCTGTAAAATAAATATAAATGCTAAAATAGCTACAATGTAACTATTAGTTATATTGCAGCTATATTAGGGTTTATTTTACAGGTAAGTATTTTGTTTTAAATATGATTCATTTATTTAGTTAATTTAATGATAGTGTAGTGTTAGGTGTTAGTGTAACTTAGGTTAGGATTTATTTTACAGGTAAATTTGTATTTATTTTAGCTAGGTAGTTATTAAATAGTTATTAACTATTTAATAACTATTGTACCTAGTTAAAATAAATACAAAGTTGCCTGTAAAATAAAAATAAATGCTAAAATAGCTACAATGTAACTATTAGTTATATTGCAGCTATCTTAGGGTTTATTTTACAGGTAAGTCTTTAGTTTTAAATAGGATTCATTTATTTAACTATAGTAAACTTATTTCGTTTTATTTAAATTATATTTAAGTTAGGGGGTGTTAGTGTTAGGGTTAGATTTAGGTTTAGGGGTTAATAACCTTATTATAGTAGCGGCGACGATGGGGGCGGGAGATTAGGGGTTAATAATTGTAGGTATGTGGCGGCGATGTTAGGGAGGGCAGATTAGGGGTTAATAAAATGTATTATAGTGTTTGCGAGGCGGGAGTGCGGCGGTTTAGGGGTTAATACATTTATTATAGTGGCGGCGATTTGCGGTCGGCAGATTAGGGGTTAATACTTGTAGTTAGATTGTGGCGACGTTGGGGGGAGGCAGATTAGGGGTTAATAACTATAATGTAGGGGTCGGCGGTGTTAGGGACAGCAGATTAGGGGTTAATAGTTATAATGTAGGCGGCGGCGATATCGGGTCGGCAGATTAGGGGTTAATACTTGTAGTTAGATTGCGGCGACGTTGGGGGGGCAGATTAGGGGTTAATAACTATAATGTAGGGGTCGGCGGTGTTAGGAACAGCAGATTAGGGGTTAATAGTTATAATGTAGGCGGCGATATCGGGTCGGCAGATTAGGGGTTAATAGTTGTAGTTTGATTGCGGAGACGTTGGGGGGGGCAGATTAGGGGTTAATAACTATAATGTAGGGGTCGGCGGTGTTAGGGACAGCAGATTAGGGGTTAATAGTTATAATGTAGGTGGCGACGATATTCGGTCGGCAGATTAGGGGTTAATAAAATAATGCAGGTGTCAGCGATAGCGGAGGCAGCAGATTAGGGGTTAATAAGTGTTAGATTAGGGGTGTTTAGAGACTCGGGGTACATGTTAGGGTGTTAGGTGAAGACTTAGTGTTTCCCCATAGGAAACAATGGGGCTGCGGTGTTAGTTTTTTTTCAGCCGAAACTCCCATTGTTTCCTATGGGGAAATGCCGAATCTTAACGAGCTAATTCGGATTTATTCGGAGATACGGCAGCTATTTCGGATTCATTCGGTAGATTCGGAAGTATTTTAATTCGGAAATCCGAATCGATCCGAATCTCCGAATTTACAGAATTTACCGAATTTCCGAATTAATCCGAAACGAACCGCACATGTCTAATTCATATACTTTAATGCAACTAGTCATAGCAAAGCAAATGACAGTGGAGGGCCCTCTAGTGGGCCTGTAACAACATTAAGGGTTTACCAACTTGAAGTCTGGAGTAATGCTATGTTGTGTTTGCTACAATGTTGCAAGTGGAGAGGCGGTGTTTGTTTCTTACCTTTATAGGGTCCTGCAGCAGTGAGATCAGCCTCTTTCTGTTTCCAGACTTCAAGGAGAAGGTTTCTGAAGTTTTGCTGAGATTCCAGAAGTGAAGCATGGAGAGATGGAGAGAGGATTGCGGCCGCCATTTTGAGGAGAGTCAGGACCGGGAGAGGACAGCCTCGCACAACCGGAGCCCCACAGGTAACTTGGGGGGACTTCCGGTCGCGAGCGAGGCACCAGTTAGGCAGGCGGGGACCAGTAGAGAGTACTTACCTAGCAGGGGCTTGGCTGATGGTCCGGTTGCCGGGCGGAGTGTGAGTGGCGCAGTTGAGCCCCACGTGTGTAGGCCTGTGAATAGTGCGCATGCGCGCATGGCGGTAGATTGCGGTCCCACTAAGGGACCGTCAGGTGTGGCAGACAGAGCGGTGAGATCATCTGGAGGGTCTAGGGAGCGGCCTTGCACTAGCGCGCAGGTGCATGCCCAGGACATATGCAGTGAAGGGCAGAGGCCCGCAAGTGAGGTGAGAGAGAGTGGTGCAGCGGAAGGGCGCACAGGTGTTGTGGACATGTTTGGGCAGACTAGCATGAGAGAGGGTGCGAGTCAGATGTATGCAGGTGCATTAACAGGGGCCGGTAGACCTGAGGGGACGCATGGTCGATTAGAGACACGAATGAGGCATGGACCACATAGAGGGTGGGAACATGCGGGGATAACGCATGGCTATGAGGGATCTAATCAATTTAGGTCTGGGGGCCTTATGAGCCAAGGAGACTTGATGAATGATATGCAGTATGATAGGGGGCAGACACAGAGAGGTGTGTAATCACATGGTGGTGTGGATGAGGATATGATTAAGAGAGCCATAGAGGCAGCGCTGGGTGTAGTGAATACTGCGAGGTCCCAGCCTGGGTTTAGTGTTCACGCCCGGGAGGGGGCTGCGCAGGAGGTGGTCATCAGAAATGCTGTGGCTAATGTACTTGGTATGACTGCTGGGGGGAGACAGGGAGAGGGTAGGGAGGGTGCTTCAACTGATGCTCCTCTCGTAGACCGGAGTACTCCCCAAGTTGTTTTGTCTCAACAGGTTCCTGCAAGCACAACAGCCGGGATGGCATCAAGCTCAAGCAGCGTCCTAGCGGTGGCTGGGCCCAGCGGAGCCCAGAGTGCTGCTGTACCAGCAACCCCTTCAGGAGCAGAGACACAAGGTGATGGTGAGTGCCATGCACCAGACATATTGCACACTAACACAGGGTCTTCCACGAGTGGGTCAGGGTCTGATAGCGGGGAGGACCTTTGGTTAGTGAGGAAGGGGCAGCGCAGGATGTTTAGGTGGATCAAGAAGATGGCGGTGGCTCAAGCGAAAGACAGGGCAGGTGCTAGGAATCAGGCAATGGAGGTACAGGGGCCACAGGCTTTAGGGGGCGCGATGGCGCCAGTGGGTCCAGTGCCGTGCAAAGTGGTGGCGCAAGGGGACACTTACCCCTGTTTGGTCCACTCACTTTACAGCCATCTAAAAATGAAGGTTGTTAAGAAGATACAGGAGGGCAGATACGTTAACGTTTTCAAGCTCTCTCTTGACGTGTTTAGGGCAAAAGAAATAGCTGCGGATGGGTCAGGCCCCAAGAAAGTGCGTAGGCCGGAGACGTACGAGGAATGGCTAAAATGCTTCTGCATACTGGCCGCATGCTATGTGGACAGATGGCCGTTACAGGGGCACAACCTATTTAAGTACCAGGATACCATTGCGGATATCTGTACGAGGTTCAAGGAAGGCGCATGGCGTGAATATGACATGGCCTTTAGGAGAAAGATAGTAGGTAACCCTCTGTTGCACTTCGGGACACAAGATATGCATTTGTGGTCCAAACTGGGAGTGGAGGGCGGTACTCCTTCCCCCGTGGCGTCCCGCCAGGTGCCGCCATGTCAAGGGGAGAGGAAGGGAGTGCTGGAAATTTCAGGAGAAGCAGTGTGATAGGGGGAGCAGCTGCTCCTTTCGTCACATCTGCAAATTCTGTGCAGGGCCCCATCCAGGCGTGGAGTGTGGAAAGCGAAAGGAACAGGGCCAGTCAAAACTCACTCCTAAGTCAGGAGTTACAGTCAAGAGCACCAACTCCGCTTAGGTTGCAGGCCATGTTGATATGGCTGGATAACTACCCCGACAGGAGGGCGGAATGGGGTTTCCGTATCCCTGTCACTGGGAAGGTTGTGGGTTCTCCGGTGCATAGGAATTTAAAAACGGCCTATGAATTCCCGCAGGTAGTTAGGGAGAAGTTGGCTAAGGAGGTGGCGCTGGGCAGGGTGTCTGGGCCATTCTCCTTCTGCCCATTGGAAGATCTTGTGATCTCCCCACTGGGTGTGGTGCCCAAGAAAGAGGAAGGGAAGTTCAGGTTGATACATCACCTTTCCTTCCCAAAAGGCGAGTCAGTTAACGATGCCATTGACCCGGAACTTAGTTCGGTGAACTATCAATCATTTGATTGTGCGCTAGACGTGGTCAAGGCGTGTGGGCCGGGCACACTGTTAGTGAACCTAGACATTGAGTCGGCTTTCCGGCTACTACCATTGCACCCTTCGGCATTCAGACTAATGGGCATGAAGTTTGAGGGGGAGTATTACGTTGACAGGTGCTTGCCAATGGGATGCTCATTGTCCTGTTCCCTGTTCGAGTGTTTCATTCTTGCATTGGGTGGTATATAAGGCGTCAAGTGGGGGAGCGGTGGCTCACTACTTGGACGATTTTCTGTTAGTAGGGAAAGGCGGCTCCACGGAGTGTGAACAACTCATGGGCGTCATGTAGGATATGATGGCGTGTTTTGGCGTGCCGCTTGCGGACGATAAAATGCAGCGTCCGTGCACATGCCTCACGTTTCTGGGGATAGAAATAGACACTGTGCAGGCGGAATGCAGGTTGCCCATGGATAAGGTGACTCGGATGTTGGCTGCAGTGCGGAGGCTTAGGGAAATGGGCAAGGTTCCCATCAGGGAGGTCCAGTCGCTGTTGGGCCTCCTGAATTTTGCGGGATGAGCTATCCCTATGGGGAGGGTTTTTAACCGTCGATTGGAGGGCCTTTTGAAGGGCCCTACCGGTCATGCAAAATGGGCGCGCATAACAGAGCAATATACATTTCACCGCCAAACACGTCCCGGGAGTGCAGAACGTTATAGCGGAGGCACTCTCTCGATTTAAATGGGAGCAGTTTAGGGAAGCAGCACCCATGGCGGCAGAGGAGGGGTTAACATGCCCTTCTTCTCTTTGGCAGTTGTTGAAGGTTGGATGAGCATACTATCCTTGGTTAAGGCATCTTTGGCGCCAAGGACATGGTCAGCGTATAGGAGTCACTGGAACAGCAGTGTTATTGAAGGGGTGGGGTAGGCTGGCTCCCCATCAGAAAGATCGGAGGGAACCCATTACTCAGGAGAGATTGCGGTCGCTAGCGGTGGGCGTGGCAACTGTCTGCAAATCTGAATACGAGCGGCTTCTTTTTAGAACGGCATTTGCGGTGACGTTCGCAGGAGCCCTTCGGGTGGGAGAGCTTGTTGCGTCTGCCAAAGCGAATGGCTGTGGGGGAGTACAGTTGGAGCATGTCCGTCTGATGGATGGGGGGCTCCTTTTGTTTGTTCCCAGGTCCAAGATGGACCAGGAGGGTGCGGGGGCATGGTTGCCCCTTGAGCGTCAGGAATTTGAGGACTGTTGTCCGGTGAGTTGTGTGGAGAAATACCTTAAGTTGAGGCCGGCTGGGGGAGAGCTGCTCCTGATACATGAGGATGGTTCGGCTCTGTCGGCTTTTCAATTCCGGCGGGTACTGGCAAGAACGGCAAAACAGGCAGGGTTGGATCCGAGCAGGATTGCTCCGCATTCCTTTAGAATAGGCGCGGCAACCAGTTCAGCTCAAAGGGGGATACCGAAAGCGGAGATTAAGCGCATGGGTAGATGGAAATCAACCCAGTACAAAACTTATATCAGGCTAACTAAAGGGCATTGCTAGAACGCATGCGTGTTATGGGTAACTATTGCCAGGGGGGGGGATTTTCTTAGTGAACCCATGTTGTGAAGGGATGGTATTTCATGGTGGTGTACTCTGTTTTACCAGGTGTTGTAAATGTGAAAGCGCCTCCGGTTCGTGTATGGATCGTAGGGCATTCATACATCCACTGAGCTCATCTCAGGGTGTTGCGGTCGCCGGAAGGACAGCAAATTGGATTCCCAACGTCCAAGGCAAGCTTCCGGTGGTTAGGGCGCAGGGGATTGTTGTGGGCGGATTTACCGGCACTCTTGCAGGAGGCGCACAAAAGGTGGGGACGGCCTAACGTTTTAGTGCTGCACCTTGGCGGAAATGATTTGGGGGTATTGCCCGCGCTGGATTTAACTAAAAGAATGGCAGCGGACGTGCACTGGATGCACACTTGGTTGCAGGATGTGACTTTGGGGTGGTCTAATGTAGTTGCTCGACTGCATTGGCGGCACATTGTCACACAAAGGGCTGCATATAATGTGATCAAAAAGGTGAACAGGGAGATGGGAAGAACGGTCACGGGCCTTGGGGATTTCGTGATAAGGCACGAAAGTATCACGGCCGACAAAAGGGACCTATTTAGGCCTGACGGAATCCACCTTACGGATGTTGGGCTGGATATGTTCCTAAGGGACGTCAGGGAAGCATTGTTGAGGGTTATTCGTTAATGTATGTTCGGAAATGGTTAATATTGCAATCTGTTGTTATTGTTATGGTTATATTGTTATGTTATTAAAAGCTATTTAATTACTAGGTTCCTGTTGGTTTATTTGGCGGCAAGAGTTCGCCTGGCTCTTGTGGCGGGTGGTCAATGCCCTGGGGAGCGGGCACAAGGAGAGAAGAGAGACGGTCCTGGAAAAGGGAGGGGTTATGCCCACCAGGCGCCGGCCTGGGGGTCCTCTCCTTTGCAATTGGACCGAAGACCTCTCAATATCACAGCTCTCTCTGCGTGCCATGGGGCGTGACAGCCGGGTGTCACGCTGCAGGTATCGAAAGGGGCCTTGACCATCTGCTAGTAGGGGCTAGGTTAGGGTGAGATGCCGCCAACGTTTAGGATTACGAACTTGTTGCCAAGTTTCGTTTGCTAGGTTGATTAAGTGCCTAAGGGTAATCAGACTAACGCTTAGGCACTAGTTTAAAGCGTTTATTTAATAAACGTGAACCGTGACCGGTTCTTTCTCCCAAATAAGTTGTGTTGTGTCTTATTTATTAGATAAGGTATTAGACAGTAAGGAGGACGGAATAGATGGTTTAAACCTTATGACAGTGGAGGGCCCTCTAGTGGGCCTGTAACAACATTAAGGGTTTACCAACTTGAAGTCTGGAGTAATGCTATGTTGTGTTTGCTACAATGTTGCAAGTGGAGAGGCGGTGTTTGTTTCTTACCTTTATAGGGTCCTGCAGCAGTGAGATCAGCCTCTTTCGGTTTCCAGACTTCAAGGAGAAGGTTTCCCCGCCCACCCGTCCCTGGAAGAAGAGAATGGCGGCAACGATGCGGCTGAATAGGGTGAGTCGGCTCGGCAGGGGTAGGTTTAATTGAGCTAGTCTGCAGTAAGACCAAGCCTTTAATGTAGCCATCCACCCCTGTGGTTGGGTTGTACGATTCGGCCGACAGGGGTCGCCTTATTGGGTTGGTTGGATATGCCTCAGCGGGCAGGTTGTCAATGCCCTGGGGAGCGGGCACAAGGAGAGAAGAGTGACGGTCCTGGAAAAGGGAGGAGTTATGCCCGCCAGGCGCCGGCTAGGTTAGGGTGAGATGCCGCCAACATTTAGGATTACGAACTTGTTGCCAAGTTTTGTTTGTTAGGTTGATTAAGTGCCTAAGGGTAATCAGACTAACGCTTAGGCACTAGTTTAAAGCGTTTAATAAACGTGAACCGTGACCGGTTCTTTCTCCCAAATAAGTTGTGTTGTGTCTTATTTATTAGATAAGGTATTAGACAGTAAGGAGGACGGAATAGATGGTTTAAACCTTATACAACTGCTATGATTTAAAAACAATGCCCTCAGTAATTTTACATAGCTAAGCTACTATCACATCATTATATTTAGATTGCAAGTTCTTTGGCCACTACCCAGTTCTTGTATATACTTTTATTAAATGTCTCCCATAACACTATACACAACATAAAATAACTAGGATAACAAAGAATGTTTTTTAGAATGTTTTTTGGGTGGCGGGGCTTATCTTTTTGGGGGGGCTTATCTGGAAAAGATCCATTTTTGGAATATGAGGCTAATTCTTACAATGCTCATTATCAGTGTGGATGTATACTCACAATCATTATACAGAGAAGCACGTGTATTATTAATATTGCTTATTACTGAGTTATATTCAGGGGGGAAGCCAAAAACTGTTTTACACCAGGGCCCTCTGCTGAGTAGGTCTAGTACTGCAACTAGCTCACTGCTGATATTTTTTTCATCACCCTGTATCTTAGAATACAGATTTCACTAACCCAGTACTATTATACTACTTTATTAGTGTTTCTTGTGTATTACAACTGATCATCATTATATATATATATATATATATATATATATATATATATATATATATATATATATATATATATATATATATATATTTATATATATATATATATATATATATATATATATATATATATATATATATATATATATATATATATATATATATATGCAAAATAGAAATGGCTGCAGCACACCAAGTTGGATTTATAACATTTTTATTACAAGCAGTGAAATACAGGCGACGTTTCGGGCTTCTGCCCTTTCTCAAGCCAAGTGATTAGTACATAATCCAACTCCACCTTTTATAGGCAGTACATGTGACAACCTACAGGTGTAGATAATTACAATTGTAATAGTGCATCTTCTTTCAACAAAAGAGAGACAATAAATAAACAGTGATTTTGTGTCATAATCATAACTATGCATTTCTTATACAAAAAAACCTTGTGATTCTGAACATTTATAATTCTTTAAACACCTTCTTATTGTTAAAAACCTAGTGATAATATGAGAGAAAACAATATATATAAAGTGACCTTAACGGTCCATTATCTTGTCTGTGAATTATGTGAAATATTTTCTTGTTAGTGAATTTCATTACCATCTATTAATGATATTTGAAAAACCTTTATTTTATTAAAAACAGTAATCAAACTAACAACTAAATTCTAATCTTGCAAGATATGTTATTTCTCTGATGGATGTTAACAGGGGAATGCACACACTCAAATGTTATTTACTATATGGAAACCATAAAGACAGCGTTCTAAAGGAAAAACTTATAATCTTTACAAACAACCTCTTATTATATTATGTTATGTTAACATAATATAAAAAGAGGTTGTTTGGAAAGATTATAAGTTTTTCCTTTAGAACGCTGTCTTTATGGTTTCCATATAGTAAATAACATTTGAGTGTGTGCATTCCCCTGTTAACATCCATCAGAGAAATAACATATCTTGCAAGATTAGAATTTAGTTGTTAGTTTGATTACTGTTTTTAATAAAATAAAGGTTTTTCAAATATCATTAATAGATGGTAATGAAATTCACTAACAAGAAAATATTTCACATAATTCACAGACAAGATAATGGACCGTTAAGGTCACTTTATATATATTTTTTTCTCTCATATTATCACTAGGTTTTTAACAATAAGAAGGTGTTTAAAGAATTATAAATGTTCAGAATCACAAGGTTTTTTTGTATAAGAAATGCATAGTTATGATTATGACACAAAATCACTGTTTATTTATTGTCTCTCTTTTGTTGAAAGAAGATGCACTATTACAATTGTAATTATCTACACCTGTAGTTTGTCACATGTACTGCCTATAAAAGGTGGAGTTGGATTATGTACTAATCACTTGGCTTGAGAAAGGGCAGAAGCCCGAAACGTCGCCTGTATTTCACTGCTTGTAATAAAAATGTTATAAATCCAACTTGGTGTGCTGCAGCCATTTCTATTTTGCATATTAATACCTGTCAAGGTGAGACAGAGGCTGCTTGCACCCTTACCTAGAAGTGAATTGGTGCTGGACTTTAACTTGTTTGTGTAATTAATTCACCAGTCAATAGCACAATTCTGATCAAAATTACTCTAAATACAAGCTATGGAGATTCAACAAGATGTGTTTACGTTCTCTGATGTGGAGGCTGCCGCTATTGCCACTCTTGTAAGAGGCCCACGGGACTTTCTGGCTATCCCCGACACAGACCTATGTTCTAAACAGTGGGAACGTGAAAAAAAGAAAGAGGTGAATTGAGAATTACATTCCTCTACTCTTGCTGAATATTACAAGTTGCGCCGAATCCCGAGAGGCCTGAGAGTGTCATTAAGACCGACACTTTTTATGGAAGACAAAGAATACTGTTCAACCTTTGAAAAGATCCTTAACAAGTGTTCCTTTGATCTTATGATCCTGACGATACAACGTATACAAAAAGAGATACAAACGAACCAACAAAAGATACAAGCATTGGAGGTCAGTTTACAAGAAAAATTATCCATCACTGATTTCAATACCTTAAAAGCTGACTTGGATACAAAATTGGATGAATTTCGAAAAAGCAATGAAGAAAAGAAAAGAATCAAATTTTCCAGAGATGCGGATGATTACCTGTATGGTCACGTGTACAGATGGGAGTCCCGCGAGACGCGAATGCCCAGAGGTGACATCAGACGCCAGAGTCGTCGAGGAAGAGAACGTCATACACGATCTGAGGCTAGCGACTCATCACGAAGCAACTCAGTGGGGACTATCTTCCAGTTCCAGTCTCCCTCTCCTTCTTCTTTTTCCCAACAGGTACCGGGCCAAGACGGAGGCAGAGGGGCGGCCGAAAATATCAGAGGCAACGCAAGTCAGCCACCGAGAGGACGCCGGGTGAAACGGTAAATGATCTAGTGATTAACATATCACAGGTACCGTTCACCGAAGGGGAATTGAACTTACTTAATAAGGGTTTGGGCTTTTGCCCTAGTAATACCATTAATTGTATGGACTTGGACATTGAGCTATATAGATTCTTTAGACAATTGCATCTTAAAGCTCACTTTTCTAAAATGCCGTATAATGCTGTAAATCTAAATACTGTTAATGATGATTGTTTAAAATTTTCAGATTTTGATTTAATTGCTAAGTCTAGCTTTATTCCGCCTACAAATTACCATCCTATAGAAACGTATATCACATTGGTAAGTAAGGATATAGAAAGACTTAAACATGATATCAGGTTACATAAGGGGATACAAATTAAGTACAATTTAACAGTTGAGGAGAAACAATCCCTTAATAAAATTATAAATAACCCTGATATAATTGTTAAAAAAGCGGATAAGGGCGGGGCAATTATAATCATGGATAAAATAAAATACATAGAAGAAATAAACAATCAATTAAGGGACACAGAGGTATATGAAAAATTACCATCCTATAGAAACGTATATCACATTGGTAAGTAAGGATATAGAAAGACTTAAACATGATATCAGGTTACATAAGGGGATACAAATTAAGTACAATTTAACAGTTGAGGAGAAACAATCCCTTAATAAAATTATAAATAACCCTGATATAATTATTAAAAAAGCGGATAATGGCGGGGCAATTATAATCATGGATAAAATAAAATACATAGAAGAAATAAACAATCAATTAAGGGACACAGAGGTATATGAAAAGCTGGACAATAATCCATTAAAAACAATACAAAATGAATTGAAAGTTATTGTCCAAAATGCCCTTGATAAAGGTATTATTGACCAGAAATTAAGTCAATATTTGCTAAAGAAAGAATGTATCACTCCCCTGATATATATACTTCCTAAAATTCACAAGTCCCTCATCAATCCACCGGGACGCCCCATTGTGGCAAGTGTAGATTCAGTTTTATCAAATATAGCCACTTTTCTTGATAAAATACTCAAACCAATAGTGTCCAAACTATCATCGTATTTGGAGGATTCTACTGAATTCCTCAATAGGCTTAATGAGATTAAATTAAATGGTCAACAAAATTCGATCCTAGTTACCTTAGATGTTAAAAATCTATACACCAGTATTCCCCACGTAGGGGGTGTAAAATCAGTGAAACAATACTTGGTTAAGGAACAAATATATACAGGTTCACAAATTAATTTTATAATTGATTTATTGGCATTTGTATTGAACAATAATTATTTTCTGTTTGGTGACATGTACTACAGGCAAAAGAGAGGCACCGCTATGGGTGCTAATATGGCGCCACCATACGCAGGCATATACATGGGTACATTTGAAGATGATTTCATCTATCCAAATGAATTGTTTAAACAGCATGCATGCGTATGGTGGCGCTATATAGATGATGTCTTTATGATATGGTTGGGCAATGAGGATACCCTTGATGTTTTCCTCAAACAAATTAATTCTAATCCGGCTAATATTGAATTCACAATGCAGCATGATAGAAAGTGTATTGATTTTCTGGATGTGACTGTATCAATAGAAGAGAACAAGTTTAAAACTGATCTTTTTGTTAAAAAAACGGACAAAAATACGTTTCTATCGTATACAAGTTGCCATCCAGAAAACACAATTAAATCTCTACCGAAGTCACAATACATTCGTGTCAAACGAATAGTGAGCGATGAGGATGTATGTAATAGAAGGTTGCTTGAAATGGGACAAAAATTTAAACAAAGGGGTTACCCGACAAAAATATTGGAAGATGAATTAAAAAAAGTTAATCAAATCCCTCGTAATCAACTTTTACAAAAAACATTGAAAAACAAACAGATGGATAGAATTCCATTTGTGAGTACATACAATGTTAATAGTAAGCAGATATCTGGTATAGTCAAAAAACATTGGCATATTTTAAAAAATAACTATCAGGATATAAAAGAATTTCAATCTTTCCCATTGCTGTCATATAAAAGACCTAAAAATTTAAAGGACTATTTAATTAAAACTGACATAGGCAGCAGTAAGACAAGGATGTCATTTTCAAAAAAGAAAGGTACTTTTCCCTGTTATAATTGTTCACATTGTAGTTGTGTGATTAAAGGCAGTGAGGTGGTCCACCCATATACGGGTAAAAAATATAGGATTAATGGTTTGTTTACCTGTCAAACAGATCATGTCATATATTCTCTAAAATGTCCCTGTGGATTAATATATGTAGGGGAAACTACTCAAAAAATGAAAGACAGACTCACACAACGTAAATATACTATACGTAAAGCCATCTCAGATTTGCCTGTATCTGCACATTTTAAAGAAAAAAACCATAATGTTAACCAGTTAAGGTTTCAAATCCTAGAACATGTTCCGATACAGAGAAGGGGCCAGGATAGGGTTAAAAAATTACAACAGAGAGAGGTTATTTGGATTAATAGACTAGAAAGTATGCACCCTAAAGGTTTAAATAAAGATTATAACCTGTTTTTGTTCCTATAATGGGTTAATTGTGATAATTTATTGTAAACTTTTTCTCCATGATTTAGATCAAGATTCACATAAAGAAAAAGAACAACTTGAAAAAGAAATCTGCTGAATAACATAATATAAAAAGAGGTTGTTTGGAAAGATTATAAGTTTTTCCTTTAGAACGCTGTCTTTATGGTTTCCATATAGTAAATAACATTTGAGTGTGTGCATTCCCCTGTTAACATCCATCAGAGAAATAACATATCTTGCAAGATTAGAATTTAGTTGTTAGTTTGATTACTGTTTTTAATAAAATAAAGGTTTTTCAAATATCATTAATAGATGGTAATGAAATTCACTAACAAGAAAATATTTCACATAATTCACAGACAAGATAATGGACCGTTAAGGTCACTTTATATATATTTTTTTCTCTCATATTATCACTAGGTTTTTAACAATAAGAAGGTGTTTAAAGAATTATAAATGTTCAGAATCACAAGGTTTTTTTGTATAAGAAATGCATAGTTATGATTATGACACAAAATCACTGTTTATTTATTGTCTCTCTTTTGTTGAAAGAAGATGCACTATTACAATTGTAATTATCTACACCTGTAGTTTGTCACATGTACTGCCTATAAAAGGTGGAGTTGGATTATGTACTAATCACTTGGCTTGAGAAAGGGCAGAAGCCCGAAACGTCGCCTGTATTTCACTGCTTGTAATAAAAATGTTATAAATCCAACTTGGTGTGCTGCAGCCATTTCTATTTTGCATATTAATACCTGTCAAGGTGAGACAGAGGCTGCTTGTACCCTTACCTAGAAGTGAATTGGTGCTGGACTTTAACTTGTTTGTATATATATATATATATATATATATATATATATATATATATAAAAACACACCAACATATCCCTGTAGCTGGTCTATCTAGCTGCTATGGAATGAGCTGCAGGCCTCTCTGGTGACAAAGGGGTTAATGACGTAATATTATAATGCACTTATTTACCGTTTCCCCTGCAGCTAAGGAAGTAAAAAAAACAAAAAAAAAACACCACCACCATCCACAGTAAAAAAAAACACAAAAAAACATTTGCATCTGATCAGTGTGTCCAGGGCTGGACTGGGACCACAAATAGAGCAGCCCCAGCATGCCATCCTGATTAGTTCTTTAAAGAGACAGTCTACACTAAAATTGTTATTGTTTAAAAAGATAGATAATGCCTTTAATACCCATTCCCCAGCTTTGCACAACCAACATTGATATATTAATATACTTTATAACATTTAACCCTTTGAGTGCTAAGCACTTTCCCACCTGTGTGCTAAGATTTTTTAAGTTTTTTTTTTTTTGGCGATTACCTTCCAATAGTGGGTCTTGGGGGTCTGTAGCTGCTTAGATGCCTGAGATACAGGCTTCTAAGCAGCATGCCCCCTGCTCCTATACTTAACATTGTTAAGTATAAATAAAGTTGCGCGGTGACGTCATCATGTTATTGCGCGTGACGTCACCACGCAAAACAGGAAGCCCCGGCAATGCCTGTCACTCTACAGGCACGATCGCCGGGGTAGGAGCGGGTGGGAGCCCCCAGATCTCCCTCAAGTTGGGAGAGTGCTAGTGACCAGGGCCATCTTTAATATTGACTGGACTCGGGGCAAAAATGTTCTTGGGCCCCCACCACATGCAATTTCACTCTCCACCCCAACATCCAAAAAAACAACTAAATCAATTTATGTTATAAAAAAAATTAAATTATTGGGGGCAGAGCCGACTGCCGCCATGAGCAGTCGCATGTAGTGTGAGCTCTGTGACAAATTCTAACTGGGGAGAAATCATTGGCATGTAAAACCATCTTGAAGTAGCTAAAAAGCACCCCTAACATTAGCACATCTGCTGGAGACACTGTACTAGAAGCGGATCGCCCTGACACACGGAAGATCGCTAGAAATAACAGCCGTTTCTATTCCGGTCTGGGCCTTGACCTTGGATCCTGCTCCCAGTAAGTCAAATCACCTACATCCTCAAGGGGAGACAGGAGCAGAAAATACCCACAAGAGACAGCACCCGGAGCTAGATCGGCAAGCAGTACACTATAAAACACAGCGGATCCAGGTAAAAGGGCGCAAATAGCGCATACATTTTATAAGGGGTGGCAGACTACAAAAATTAAACAGAAAGTGAACCCGGTCACAGCCGCATATGCCATATCACATATTGTCCTTCACCTCCCACTAATATAAATTTATACCTATACCAGTAAAGCTGCGCAGGGTAAAAGAATTATACACGCCATACTAAGGAACAGCTTGTGCAGGGAAATCTAATTGACATATTAATCTACACCCACAGGAGGGGTTGAGTATTAAGGCCTTATCTACTTAAGGGAAAATAGCTGCGCATAGCACAGAGGTACTGAGAGGAACTGAGAACAAACTTAAACAGTACAGCATGGCTGCAAGAAAGCAAATTAAGGGAGAAAAGACAAATAAAAATGTGTCTGCTTCAGCAACTAAAATGAATACATATTTTAAAGCTCTCAGCACCTCCCAAGAACATGAGATGGATTCTGATAAAGAGGAAAATTCACCTCCTCAAAAATCCCCAATTCTTGAAACGGAAGGTGAAGCACCACTCACTAGAGCAGACCTCACTTCACTTGCTTCTAAGGAGGACTTTAATACTTTATTGCTGCAGGTTGGGAAAATTCTAAAAGACGGCCTAGCAGAAGTTAAAAAGGATATTACAGAATTTAATGAAAAGTTTGAATATATTGAAGAACAAACTAATGATGTTGCTAATATCATAGATGGGCATTCCAGATGCCTCTCAATACAAGATATACAGATACAGCAACTCAAAAGCCAACTACAAGATTTGGATAATAGAGGCCGACGGCAAAATCTGCGAATCCGTGGTGTACCTGAGACAGTGACAGGGGACACAATCCCGCTCTATCTACAGAAACTGTTCCAGCACCTGACTAATAACCCCTCTGCAACTCAATATCAATTAGACAGAGCGCATAGGGCGCTGAGGCCCAGACCAAAAGACTCTGAACCACCCAGGGATATAATCCTAAAATTTCACAAATACCAGGATAAAGAAACAATAGCCCAAGCAGCTAGAAAAACCACCCCTATCCTGTTTGAAGGGAGGCCCATCCAAGTCTATGCAGACTTGAGTCCAATGACTCTATCCAACCGTCGAGAGGCAAGATTCCTAACGGAACATCTAAGAGAGCACAAGATCCCATACAGATGGGGATACCCTTTTTGCCTCAAAGTTAATAAAGACAACACGATCATAACATATAGAAGCCCTGAGGATCTAAAAGAATTTTGCAGAGCATTGCAAATACCTTCTCCTACATTGCCCCGCCTGCAGGAGAAAACGACACCAACAAAGAATTATCCATCAGATGCTCCACAACCACAACGCTCTCACTGGCAAACAGTGAATCGTAAAAGGCAAAGACACCCAGCAGCAGAGAATTGAAGGACACTAGAAAAGCAGAAGATCGTGCAAAGAATTAAGACTGAAAAGGGACTGGTAATTTGTATAGATAAAGATGCTCTAATATCCCTTAAATTTGTCTATATATGCATTAGAGAGCTGCAACACTTTCTATCTAGGATTTAAAACTCAGAAATTGTACTCCTGTAATGTGAACCTGGGTTCTTAGCTACCACAGTAAATTAACAATGTCAGGTAGGAATATTAGAAATGTTTATGTTACAATTGCATAAAGCACAGTGTTGAAGGAAAGACTAAAATGTATTAGCTATTTCACTATAATGAAACCCCCAGTCATACTAATCAAGTACTCTAATACTTGAATTTAATGGTACCCACAAATATAGTGACATTTATGTCTGAAAGTAACCTGGTTAGTACCAGGTATGGTTATGTTGTTGATTGTTTGAAGTTATTTAAGTTATTTTTGCTCATTACTGTTGTTGTTTGGACTGTTGTTCTGTATTTTGCAGTTGCAGATGTTGTATTTAACAGCCGCATAAAGACTCATACCAACTCACTGGGTAAGTGGCCAAGCTTTTCTGTAAGGGGAAATGAAAGACCTTTTCCTAAAATCAGTTTTCTCAGCTCCGTGTCTGGACAAGATGTCCGTAGTAGAAATCTAATGAGACCTATGTATTACATACTAAAATGTGGCGCTTTCCAACATGCAGTTCCTAACAGAGATCATACATATTCTCTTTTATTTATAGCAGGATGGCATTAAGTCAAATTAAATGTTTAACACAAAACATTAAGGGCCTTAATTCACCTACAAAGAGGTCAGTGGCACTGTCACATTTCCACAAATTAAAGGGAGATATTATATTTATTCAGGAGTCGCACTTTACTAGGTCAAATACCTCCAGATTCACATCTAGGGAGTACCCCACTGGTTTCCTTAATTCACACCCAAACAGGAAGGTGGCTGGGGTTGGAATTATCTTTCATAAGAACATACACTTTCAACTTCAAAACAGATATGAGGATGAGGAGGGCAGGGTTATTATACTTATAGGATTATTATTTAACACGCTGGTGACCTTGGCTTGCATATATGCACCTAATTCTCAACAGAGGAAACTTTTAAGGAAAGCTAAAGATAAAATATTGGAATTGGGGAAGGGAATGGTTATTATTGGAGGCGACCTTAATATTACATTTGATCCCCAAATAGATATCTCCTCTACAAAGAAGAGGAAAATACATCCACTAGTCAAGGTCCCAACGGAAATAGATTGCTTCCGACATAACAACATGGTAGACATATGGAGATTGCAACACCCCCGAACAAAAGATTATACCCATTATTCACACGCACAAAAGTCTTTCTCTAGACTTGATTATTTTCTTATCGACCATAGTCATATACATCTTGCAACGCACACAGAGATAAGTCCAGCTGCATGGACAGACCATGCATCGGTTACAATGGATCTAGATTGGCACAATAGGCCCTCGAGATCGGCTTCTTGGAGGGTAGACGAATTACTATTCCATGATCCAGAGGTAACTAAAGACATAAAAACAAAAATGAGGGAGTACTTTCGACTAAACACCAACTCAGTAAACAACATTGGGACTCTATGGGAAGCCCATAAGGCGGTTATTAGGGGTTGTTGTATACAACACAAGGCAAGGAAAAATAGGGATAGGAATGCAGAGTCTCGGAAGTTGACACAGCTTCTCAAGGAAGCAGAACACATACATAAACTGAACCCAAGTAACATGGACTCTTTAGGAAATCTCACCAAAGCAAGGGCTGCATTAAACACTCACTTACCAAGGGAAGCACATAAGAAAGCACTTTATCTTAAAAAGATTTATTTTCATGGGGGTAATAAAGCGGGGTCCTTGTTGGCTAAAGCTTTAAAAAAGAAAACAGCTATAAATCACATATATCACATCAAAGATAGTGAAGGAAATAAGAAATATAGTAGCCCAGAAATAGCAGAGTCTTTCAAGAAATACTACGATCATATATATAACTTATCAAAAGAGAAGGAACACCCTTCCCCTATAAATATTCTCTCATACTTAGAATCAGTGAACCTACCCACGATCACTCCACAACAAAAGACTGCTCTAGATTCGCCAATAACGACCTTGGAAATAATAAAGGCTATCAAAGATCTGCCTTTGGGCAAGAGTCCAGGCCCGGACGGACTAACCAACAAACATTATAAAACCTTTAAAGAGGAGCTGGTGGCCCCACTACTAACCCTCTACCACACGGTAGACGAAAATAACCAACTTCCAACCCTAATAAAAGAAGCACATATTTCAGTTATCCCAAAGCCAGGTAAAACATTAGACTCCCCTTCAGACTATAGACCCATTTCATTATTAAATACAGACTTAAAGATCCTAGCAAAGATATTAGCAGCCAGACTGAGTCCTATACTCCCCTCTTTAATACACATGGATCAAACGGGATTTGTGGAGGGACGGGAGGCTAGAGATAACACTATTAGAGCATTACAACTGATGGAATATTCCAAATTAAATAAAATAAACACTATCTTCCTATCTACAGATGCCGAAAAGGCTTTTGATAGGTTAAATTGGGACTACCTATTTGCTACACTCAAAGAATTTGGCTTTGGGGACATCCTTATCAACAGAATTCGGGCATTATATAATTCCCCGACAGCCAAAGTTAGACTTAATGGGATGCTCTCTGAAGGATTCCAAATAGGCAATGGTACACGACAGGGTTGTCCTCTGTCCCCACTGTTGTTTGTTCTTAGTATAGAAACCTTGGCAGCTCGTATTAGACAAAATAAAGACATCAGGGGAATCTCTTTGGGAGAAAATGAATACAAAGTATCACTTTATGCAGATGATATCCTCCTGTCCCTCACCATGCCAAATACTTCCATGAGAGCAGTCACAGAGGAATTTAACATATTTGGAAAACTCTCCTATTTCTCTATAAATTACTCTAAATCTGAAGTACTAAATATTAACCTCCCTAAGTCAGAACTAAATGCTCTGATGACTTATTGCCCATATAAATTACAAAAAAACGCGTTAAAATATCTCGGAATAAATCTTACCCCAAATAATAGATTACTCTTTAAATTGAATTACTCCAAACTATTCAACTCCACTCAAGCTGATTTGGACTCATGGCAAAAAGGACCCTTTTCCTAGCTAGGCAGGATCCAAACATTGAAGATGACAACTCTCCCGAGAGTTTTGTATGTTATGCAAGCTATTCCTATTAAACTCCCCACATCTTTTCTTAATAGATGGCAGGGGATACTTAATAAATACGTATGGGGAACGATAAAACCTAGAATAAAAAGGAATACTTTATATAAACAGCAAGCGGAAGGAGGACTAGGTCTTCCATGCTTAGAAACATATTACAAAGCTATAGCACTCCAACGAATATTAGATTGGCATAGGAACACACTCACTAAAGCTTGGGTTACTATAGACTCTCATATTTTAAAGGCCCCAAATGTAGGAGCACTGTGTTGGATCCCTAAGACACACATACCGGACCCTGTTATTAGATACCCACAATTTGAAAATGTATTCTCTATATGGGATAAATTGACTACACGATATAGATACATTTCCACTCCGTGTTCACCAATGTCTCCAATTTCACCAAACGCAGAATTCTTGGGGGGGTTAGAGTATACAAAAGCTATGCCAACCAGACTTGAGATAGGTTACACAACTCAGATATGCAACTTGTTAACTAACACAAAAGTTAAACAGAGGAATGAACTAGCGGGGTACTTAAATGGAGCCTTCTCACAATGGCTCAAATACAAGCAACTGGTACACTTGATAGAGACATCTGAACACAAACAGGATTGGATGAGGTCACCGACTCCATTTGAAACACAATGTTTAGCCAAGGGATCTCTTAGACACACACTAGCTATGGCTAAACACATGGTGCTTGCAGGTATGGGCCCAGAGTTACCATCATATACACACAATTGGCACAAAGAACTGGACATTGAACTAGACAATGCCACATGGAAACAAATTTTTCAGTCAACCAAAACTGCATCCACATCTGCAAAAATTATAGAATTAAATTATAAAATTTTATCAAGATGGTATCTTACCCCATCTCGCTTGAGAAGCATATACCCTACGGCATCTGATAGATGCTGGAGACGGTGTGGGCTAAAGGGATCAATGTTACATATTTGGTGGAGCTGCCCAAAAATTTGTATATTCTGGGATCAACTTGAATCCTTATTAAAGCACTTGTTTACCCCTACTTTTATATTGAAACCAACTATGGTCCTCTTAAATTTACCTATTCCAAAAATGTGCCGAATTCGCCAACGCTTACTCCAATTTATCCTTAATTCAGCTAAAACAACTATAGCCTGAAATTGGAAAAACCCCACAGCCCCTACAATGCATGAATGGTTACACCATTTTGAGGAAACACTAATACTAGAAGAATACGGATATTTTAGAACTCAAAGACTAGAGATATTCTTTGATATAAAATTCTATTGGGAGACAATCAAACAACAACATTTCAGCAACTAGAGAAGAGAAATAAGCATTTTGAAAGGGTAATGAACAGATTGGCCCCCCTTGCCCTTCTTCCTCCCCGCTCATCGCCCCCCCCTTTTGCTCTTTATTACCCTTCAGACCAACAGACAGAGTGGTATGACGTTGCTTCGGTATGACAAATGTAATTGTTACTGTTAATATGATAAAAGATAAATAATAAAGGATGCAGAACAGGTGTTCTTTGGTAAAAGATAAATGTTGACTGAGGAATACTGCAACTGCGATTGTTGATGTTGTTTTTGTTTTTTGTTTTTCTCTTTTTATATACATGTTTACTGTTTCTGTCAATGCTTAGGTTTATGTCACTAAGTAATGCTTAAATGTACTACCTATGGCCTAGATTTGGAGTTTGGCGGTAGATGGGCTGTTAACGCTACGCGGGCTTTTTTCTGGCCGCACCATAAAATTAACTCTGGTATCGAGAGTTCAAAAAAATGCTGCGTTAGGCTCCAAAAAAGGAGCGTAGAGCATTTTTACCGCAAATGCAACTCTCGATACCAGAGTTGCTTACGGACGCGGCCAGCCTCAAAAACGTGCTCGTGCACGATTCTCCCATAGGAAACAATGGGGCTGTTTGAGCAGAAAAAAAACCTAACACCTGCAAAAAAGCAGCGTTCAGCTCCTAACGCAGCCCCATTGTTTCCTATGGGGAAACACTTCCTACGTCTGCACCTAACACTCTAACATGTACCCCGAGTCTAAACACCCCTAACCTTACACTTATTAACCCCTAATCTGCCGCCCCCGCTATCGCTGACCCCTGCATTATATTATTAACCCCTAATCTTCCGCTCCGTAAACCGCCGCAACTTACATTATCCCTATGTACCCCTAATCTGCTGGCCCTAACACCGCCGACCCCTATATTATATTTATTAAACCCTAACCTGCCCCCCACAACGTCGCCGCCAGCTACTTACAATAATTAACCCCTAATCTGCCGACCGCAAAGCGCCGCCACCTACGTTATCCTTATGTACCCCTAATCTGCTGCCCCTAACACCGCCGACCCCTATATTATATTTATTAACCCCTAATCTGCCCCCCTCAACGTCGCCGACACCTGCCTACACTTATTAACCCCTAATCTGCCGAGCGGACCTGAGCGCTACTATAATAAAGTTATTAACCCCTAATCCGCCTCACTAACCCTATCATAAATAGTATTAACCCCTAATCTGCCCTCCCTAACATCTCCGACACCTAACTTCAATTATTAACCCCTAATCTGACGACCGGAGCTCATTGCTACTATAATAAATGGATTAACCCCTAAAGCTAAGTCTAACCCTAACACTAACACCCCCCTAACTTAAATATAATTTACATCTAACTAAATTAATTAACTATTATTAAATACATTTTTCCTATTTAAAGCTAAATACTTACCTGTAAAATAAATCCTAATATAGCTACAATATAAATTATAATTACATTGTAGCTATTTTAGGATTAATATTTATTTTACAGGCAACTTTGTAATTATTTTAACCAGGTACAATAGCTATTAAATAGTTAAGAACTATTTAATAGTTACCTAGTTAAAATAATAACAAAATTACCTGTAAAATAAGTCCTAATCTAAGTTATAATTAAACCTAACACTACCCTATCAATAAATTAATTAAATAAAATACCTACAATTACCTACAATAAATCCTAACACTACACTATCAATAAATAAATTAAATACAATTTCTACAAATAACTACAATTACATAAACTAACTAAAGTACAAAAAATAAAAAAGAACTAAGTTACAAAAAATAAAAAAATATTTACAAACATAAGAAAAATATTACAACAATTTTAACCCCTTAAGGACCAAGGACGTACGCCACACGTCCTCAAAAAAAATACAGTTAATGACCGAGGACGTGTGGCGTACGTCCTTGGTCTGGAAAGCAGCTGGAAGCGATCCTGCTCGCTTCCAGCTGCTTTCCGGTTATTTCAGTGATGCCTCGATATGGAGGCATCCTGCAATAACCCCCCTTGGCCATCCGATGCAGAGAGAGACACTCTGTGGCCCTCTCTGCACCGGACATCGGTGGCCGGTATCGTTGGTGGGTGGGAGCAAGTCTGGGAGGCGGGTGGGCGGCCATCGATGTGCCCAGTGGAGTGGAGGGGGGTGGGATCGGGGGCGGGAGGGGCGGGAGCGCGCACGGGAGCGCGCGCGTGCACGGGGGGCGGCGGGCGGGCGCGTGCACGGGGCGGGAGCGGGAGGGAACCGCTACACTACAGAAAAATAAAGTTTACAAAGTACAACAAAATTACTTTTTGAAAGCTGTAAATAAACAGCTAAGAGATGTGGAAGGGGTGGGGGGTTGATCTTGGGGGGGAAGCTACACTGCAGAAAAGGGTTTTTTTTTTTAAAAAAGGCACATTTTTTCACTAAACTGGGTACTGGCAGACAGCTGCCAGTACCCAAGATGGCGCCCATTAAGGCAGAGGGGAGGGTTAGAGAGCTCTTTGGTGGGGGATCAGTAAGGCTGGGGGCTAAGGGGGGATCCTACACAGCAGCATATGTAAATATGCTAAAAAAAAACACAAAAAAGCCCAAATATAGCTTTTATTTTAGTACTGGCAGAGTTTCTGCCAGTACTTAAGATGGCGGGGACAATTGGGGGGTGGGGGAGGGAAGAGAGCTGTTTGGGAGGGATCAGTGGGTCTCATGTTTCAGGTGGGAGGCTGAGCTCTACACTAAAGCTAAAATTAACCCTGCAAGCTCCCTACAAGCTACATAATTAACCCCTTCACTGCTAGCCATAATACACGTGTGAAATGCAGCGGCATTTGGCGGCCTTCTAATTACCAAAAAGCAACGCCAAAGCCATATATGTCTGCTATTTCTGAACAAAGGGGATCCCAGAGAAGCATTTACAACCATTTGTGCCATAATTGCACAAGCTGTTTGTAAATGATTTCAGTGAGAAACCTAAAATTGTGAAAAATTTAACGTTTTTTTTAATTTGATCGCATTTGGCGGTGAAATGGTGGCATGAAATATACCAAAATGGGCCTAGATCAATACTTGGGGTTGTCTACTACACTACACTAAAGCTAAAATTAACCCTAGAAGCTCCCTACATGCTCCATAATTAACCCCTTCACTGCTGGGCATAATACATGTGTAGTGCGCAGTGGCATTTAGCAGCCTTCTAATTACTAAAAAGCAACACCAAAGCCATATATGTCTGCTATTTCTGAACAAAGGGGATCCCAGATAAGAATTTACAACCATTTAAGCCATAATTGCACAAGCTGTTTGTAAATAATTTCAGTGAGAAACCAAAAGTTTGTGAAAAAATTTGTAAAAAAGTGAACGATTTTTTGTATTTAATCGCATTTGGCGGTGAAATGGTGGCATGAAATATACCAAAATGGGCCTAGATCAATACTTTGGGATGTCTACTAAAAAAAAATATATACATGTCAATGGATATTCAGAGATTCCTGAAAGATATTAGTGTTCTAATGTAACTAGCGCTAATTTTGAAAAATAATGGTTTGGAAATAGCAAAGTGCTACTTGTATTTATGGCCCTATAACTTACAAAAAAAGCAAAGAAGATGTAAACATTGGGTATTTCTAAACTCAGGACAAAATTTAGAAACTATTTAGCACGGGTGTTTTTTGGTGGTTGTAGATGTGTAACAGATTTTGGGGGTCAAAGTTAGAAAAAGTGTGTTTTTTTCAATTTTTTCCTCATATTTTATAATTTTTTTTATAGTAAATTATAAGATATGATGAAAATAATGGTATGTTTAGAAAGTCCATTTAATGGCGAGAAAAACGGTATATAATATGTGTGGATACAGTAAATGAGTAAGATGAAAATTACAGCTAAACACAAAAACCGCAAAAATGTAAAAATAGCCTTGGTCCCAAACGGACAGAAAATGGAAAAGTGCTGTGGTCATTAAGGGGTTAAACTAATTACACCTACTCTAAGCCCCCTAATAAAATAACAAAGACCCCCAAAATAAAAAAATTCCCTACCCTATTCTAAATTAATAAATTTAAAAGCTCTTTTACCTTACCAGCCCTGAACAGGGCCCTTTGCGGGGCATGCCCCAAGAAAATCAGCTCTTTTGCCTGTAAAAAAAAACATACAATACCCCCCCAACATTACAACCCACCACCCACATACCCCTAATCTAACCCAAACCCCCCTTAAATAAAACACTAAGCCCCTGAAGATCTTCCTACCTTGTCTTCACCATACCAGGTTCACCGATCCATCCTGGCATCCGGTGCTGAAGAGGTCCAGAAGAGGCTCCAAAGTCTTCCTCCTATCCGGCAAGAAGAGGACATCCGGACCGGCAAACATCTTCTCCAAGCGGCATCTTCGATCTTCTTCCATCCGGTGCGGAGCGGGTCCATCTTGAAGCATCCGACGCGGATCCATCCTCTTCTTCCGGCGTCTCCCGACGAATGACGGTTCCTTTAAGGAACGTCATCCAAGATGGCGTCCCTCGAATTCCGATTGGCTGATAGGATTCTATCAGCCAATCGGAATTAAGGTAGGAATATTCTGATTGGCTGATGGAATCAGCCAATCAGAATCAAGTTCAATCCTATTGGCTGATCCAATCAGCCAATCAGATTGAGCTTGCATTCTATTGGCTGATCGGAACAGCCAATAGAATGCGAGCTCAATCTGATTGGCTGATTGGATCAGCCAATAGGATTGAACTTGATTCTGATTGGCTGATTCCATCAGCCAATCAGAATTTTCCTACCTTAATTCCGATTGGCTGATAGAATCCTATCAGCCAATCGGAATTCGAGGGACGCCATCTTGGATGACGTCCCTTAAAGGAACCGTCATTCGTCGGGAGACGCCGGAAGAAGAGGATGGATCCGCGTCGGATGCTTCAACATGGACCCGCTCCGCACCGGATGGAAGAAGATCGAAGATGCAGCTTGGATGAAGATGTTTGCCGGTCCGGATGTCCTCTTCTTGCCGGATAGGAGGAAGACTTTGGAGCCTCTTCTGGACCTCTTCAGCACCGGATGCCAGGACAGATCGGTGATACCTGTTGAGGTGAAGACAAGGTAGGAAGATCTTCAGGGGCTTAGTGTTAGGTTTATTTAAGGGGGGTTTGGGTTAGATTAGGGGTATGTGGGTGGTGGGTTGTAATGTTGGGGGGGGTATTGTATGTTTTTTTTTACAGGCAAAAGAGCTGATTTTCTTGGGGCATGCCCCGCAAAGGGCCCTGTTCAGGGCTGGTAAGGTAAAAGAGCTTTTAAATTTATTAATTTAGAATAGGGTAGGGCATTTTTTTATTTTGGGGGTCTTTGTTATTTTATTAGGGGGCTTAGAGTAGGAGTAATTAGTTTAAAATTGTTGTAATATTTTTCTTATGTTTGTAAATATTTTTTTATTTTTTGTAACTTAGTTCTTTTTTATTTTTTGTACTTTAGTTAGTTTATGTAATTGTAGTTATTTGTAGCAATTGTATTTAATTTATTTATTGATAGTGTAGTGTTAGGTTAATTGTAGGTAATTGTAGGTATTTTATTTAATTAATTTATTGATAGGGTAGTGTTAGGTTTAATAATAACTTAGGTTAGGACTTATTTTACAGGTAATTTTGTTATTATTTTAACTAGGTAACTTTTAAATAGTTCTTAACTATTTAATAGCTATTGTACCTAGTTAAAATAATTACCAAGTTGCCTGTAAAATAAATATTAATCCTAAAATAGCTACAATCTAATTATTATTTATATTGTAGCTATATTAGGATTTTTTTTTACAGGTAAGTATTTAGCTTTAAATAGGAATAATTTATTTAATAAGAGTTAATTAATTTCGTTAGATTAAAATTATATTTAACTTAGGGGGGTGTTAGTGTTAGGGTTAGACTTAGCTTTAGGGGTTAATACATTTATTAGAATAGCGGTGAGCTCCGGTCGGCAGATTAGGGGCTAATAATTGAAGTTAGGTGTCGGCGATGTTAGGGAGGGCAGATTAGGGGTTAATACTATTTATGATAGGGTTAGTGAGGCAGATTAGGGGTTAATAACTTTATTATAGTAGCGCTCAGGTCCTCTCGGCAGATTAGGGGTTAATTATTGTAAGTAGCTGGCGGCGACATTGAGGGGGGCAGGTTAGGGGTTAATAAATATAATACAGGGGTCGGCGGTGTTAGGGGCAGCAGATTAGGGGTACATAAGTATAACGTAGGTGGCGGTCGGCAGATTAGGGTTTAAAAAAATGTAATCGAGTTGCGGCGATGTGGGGGGACCTCGGTTTAGGGGTGCATAGGTAGTTTATGGGTGTTAGTGTACTTTAGAGCACAGTAGTTAAGAGCTTTATGAACCGGCGTTAGCCCAGAAAGCTCTTAACTCCTGCTATTTTCCTGCGGCTGGAGTTTTGTCGTTAGAGCTCTAACGCTCACTTCAGAAACGACTCTAAATACCGGCGTTAGGAAGATCCCATTGAAAAGATAGGATACGCAATTGACGTAAGGGGATCTGCGGTATGGAAAAGTCGCGGCTGAAAAGTGAGCGTTAGACCCTTTAATCACTGACTCCAAATAGCGGCGGTAGCCTAAAACCAGCGTTAGGAGCCTCTAACGCTGGTTTTCACGGCTAACGCCGAACTCTAAATCTAGGCCTTTGTCTTGATGTAAGATTTACCTTTTGGAAAAATTAATAAAAACTATTTTACAAAAAAAAAAAATTAAATTATTAGCCCAGCAGTGGATCATCCACTGCTGGGCTAATATTTTTTTTAAAAAATGAAATAAATTGCAAAATGTGAAATATATAAATTCCTGCACTGTGGATTCATTTAATATGCTTTTGAATGTGATTCTGGTGTGCGGTTAGCTGGTTAAAGAGATTTAGGGCAGCCAACAGGAGCAAAGCAAGGTAAAGACTGAGGAGGAAGCATGGAGGTGAAGACAAAAGTTTACTAACTGGAACAGCAGAACTACTATGGGAAGCTATACAATCTGAGATAGAGAGAAAACAAAAATTATAAAAATGAACCTTATATTAATGTGTGAAGTATCAGCATGACACTATACATCAGCTACAGCAGCACATGTCCCTTCTTTGCTAGGAACAAGTTCCCTCTCACCCTTTACTAGACAATGCAGCATGGCGAGGGGTATGTGTGCACTCACTTATTCTTCTCACTGACACCTTTCTACAAAGCACTGTTCCCCTAACAAACTTCAGTTAGTTGATCTTAGGGCCACAGCAGAAGGAAGAGGGCTAAGGGGACCAGCAGACTGGATGCTGTCTGCCCAAGGCTGCATGGATACAGCATGAGACAAGTCACACAGCCTCAAGACTAAAGAGAGCAGTGTGTGTGTGCTTTCTGCTGCATGCGCCTACAGTCAGCCCTACCCAGAAACAATCCCCACCATCAGAGCAGTTACCTGGTAACAGTGGTAACCCCAGCAGGACCTTTTCTGATGCAGTGGGATTGGCTGGATGCTGAGTTAGGGCTTAGCATTCAGTGCTGCACAGTGCACATCTAAAACAGCACAGGGCAATAGCTTGGCATGTCACATGACAACGGCACGGTCTGGCACAGTTTCTCTCGAATAAATATAAGCAGAGAACTTTTGATTGGGACAGTATTAGGACTGACTGTTCGTGTTCCCCATGTCACATCAGCAGTCTGGTATGAACCAAAAAAAAAAACTTTTTTTTTTTTTTGACTCTTTGGCCCCTCAACAAAGACTGGGCCCTGGGCAGTTGCCCCTTTTGCCCTGTGTTATTTTTTTTAAAATATTTTCCTCCATCTATTCTCATATGTGCCAGATTTTTAAGTGCTATCCGTGGTTTCCCTTTCCCCCATAGAAATTGTAAACATTGTGTGTTCTATACAAGGTATTTTCGAGACTGCTAGTTCATGTGGGCCCTATAGATAACATTGTGTTCACGCCCCCATAGTTATTTAAGATTTAGCACAACACAGTACTAAATGCAAGTCAATAAATAATAAATCAAAAGTCATGTGATCAGGGGGCTGTCAGAAGATGCTTAGATACAAGGTAATCACAGAGGTAAAAAGTATACAGGGAGTGCAGAATTATTAGGCAAATGAGTATTTTGACCACATCATCCTCTTTATGCATGTTGTCTTACTCCAAGCTGTATAGGCTCGAAAGCCTACTACCAATTAAGCATATTAGGTGATGTGCATCTCTGTAATGAGAAGGGGTGTGGTCTAATGACATCAACACCCTATATCAGGTGTGCATAATTATTAGGCAACTTCCTTTCCTTTGGCAAAATGGGTCAAAAGAAGGACTTGACAGGCTCAGAAAAGTAAAAAATAGTGAGATATCTTGCAGAGGGATGCAGCACTCTTAAAATTGCAAAGCTTCTGAAGCGTGATCATCGAACAATCAAGATTCATTCAAAATAGTCAACAGGGTCGCAAGAAGCGTGTGGAAAAACCAAGGCGCAAAATAACTGCCCATGAATTGAGAAAAGTCAAACGTGCAGCTGCCAAGATGCCCCTTGCCACCAGTTTAGCCATATTTCAGAGCTGCAACATCACTGGAGTGCCCAAAAGCACAAGGTGTGCAATACTCAGAAACATGGCCAAGGTAAGAAAGGCTGAAAGACGACCACCACTGAACAAGGCACACAAGCTGAAACGTCAAGACTGGGCCAAGAAATATCTCAAGACTGATTTTTCTAAGGTTTTATGGACTGATGAAATGAGAGTGAGTCTTGATGGGCCAGATGGATGGGCCCGTGGCTGGATTGGTAAAGGGCAGAGAGCTCCAGTCCGACTCAGACGCCAGCAAGGTGGAGGTGGAGTACTGGTTTGGGCTGGTATCATCAAAGATGAGCTTGTGGAGCCTTTTCGGGTTGAGGATGGAGTCAAGCTCAACTCCCAGTCCTACTGCCAGTTTCTGGAAGACACCTTCTTCAAGCAGTGGTACAGGAAGAAGTCTGCATCCTTCAAGAAAAACATGATTTTCATGCAGGACAATGCTCCATCACACGCGTCCAAGTACTCCACAGCGTGGCTGGCAAGAAAGGGTATAAAAGAAGAAAATCTAATGACATGGCCTCCTTGTTCACCTGATCTGAACCCCATTGAGAACCTGTGGTCCATCATCAAATGTGAGATTTACAAGGAGGGAAAACAGTACACCTCTCTGAACAGTGTCTGGGAGGCTGTGGTTGCTGCTGCACACAATGTTGATGGTGAACAGATCAAAACACTGACAGAATCCATGGATGGCAGGCTTTTGAGTGTCCTTGCAAAGAAAGGTGGCTATATTGGTCACTGATTTGTTTTTGTTTTGTTTTTGAATGTCAGAAATGTATATTTGTGAATGTTGAGATGTTATATTGGTTTCACTGGTAAAAATAAATAATTGAAATGGGTATATATTTGTTTTTTGTTAAGTTGCCTAATAATTATGCACAGTAATAGTCATCTGCACACACAGATATCCCCCTAAAATAGCTAAAACTAAAAACAAACTAAAAACTACTTCCAAAAATATTCAGCTTTGATATTAATGAGTTTTTTGGATTCATTGAGAACATGGTTGTTGTTCAATAATAAAATTAATCCTCAAAAATACAACTTGCCTAATAATTCTGCACTCCCTTTATAGTGTATAGATATTCATATCGTTATACAGCACATCATATTTATCAGGGTATACATACTCATCCTATTTATACAGAGCAGTGTATTCATCAGGGTATAGTGTATAGCACATCATTATACAGCACAGCATATTTATTAGAGTACACATACTAATCCTCTTTACAAAGAGCCATGTACATATAAGAGTATAGTGTATATATATATATATATATATATATATATATATATATATATATATATATATATATTCCATCATTATACAGCACAGCATATTTATCAGGGTATACATACTCATACTATTTATACAGAGCCGTGTATTCATTAGGATATAGCGTATAGCACATCATTATACAGTACAGCATATTTATCAGGGTATACATACTCATACTATTTATACAGAGCAGTGTATTCATCAGGGTATAGTGTATAGCACATCATTATAAAGCACAGCATATTTATTAGACTACACATACTCATCCTCTTTACAAAGAGCCATGTACATATAAGACTATAGTATATATATATATATATATATATATATATATATATATATATATATATATATATATATATATATATATATATATATATATTCCATCATTATACAGCATAGCATATTTATCAGGGTATACATACTCATACTATTTATACAGAGCAGTGTATTCATCAGGGTATAGTGTATAGCACATCATTATAAAGCACAGCATATTTATCAGGGTATACATACTCATCCTATTTATACAAAGCAGTGTATTCATTAGGATATAGCATATAGATATTCACATTGTTATACAGCACAGCATATTTATCAGGGTATACATACTCATCGTATTTATACAGATATTTGTACCTATCAGGGTATAGTGTATATATATTCATATTGTTATACAACACAGTGTGTTTACTGCTAGTGTATTAATGCCCAGAATCATTATAAAGTGTATCATGCTGTAAGAAATTATCTATGGAAAACGTGGCAAAACCAAACACAGACAGAAGTGGAAATTTAAAAAAAAAGAATATATTGTTTACAAAATCAACACAACTGTCATAAAAATATATATATACATGACATCTTATGTCATCAAATCTCCGGCCCCCTAACCATCAACATACTCCAATACCAAACCTTCAAAATAAACCCCACATAAATAACAGACAACAGACTTAGCTTTGGTGCAAAATTGGCCGCAGCCCCTTTATTAATAAATAACTTAGTAAAACTTTTAATAACTTAATAAATAAGAGTGCAAATAATTGTAAACATATTACACCTTAAACCACAGCGGTGTTAGTCCCTGTTATTTTCTAATTTAACTATGGCCGTAACTCTTTGTTTACTGGACCCAACCGTGCAAATGGTTGGGCCCGTCAGCAACTCAGCAATCCTCCATATCCAAGTTTCTAAGGAACCCCTTGCCCTTAGAAACCCCACCTTGAATTCCCCAATGGGAATGCAAACTTCCACCACACCAACCATTGGCCATAATTTATCTGTATTTTAAGGGCTAGCACCCCCGCCTTCCGACTGCGACAGAAACCTGTAAAAGAAAACCCAAAAAACACAGATCCACACAAAATAGGGATGGGTGGGAGGGAGATGCTCTACTTCCTATTGGAAAAATTGTTGTGATGATTTTCCCGCTCAGCCTGCCCTTTTCACACCTTCCCTTAAGCCCCTCCTGCCATCCTGCCTACCAACCACCGAGTGGAAGAGATAGAGGGGGGCCTCTTTCCTCCTCCGGTCAAAGCTCCCTCTGTCCAGCCCTGCAGCCTCCAGGAGCCACTAAATGTTACGCAAAAAGAATAAGAAAATGCAAAAACACAAACAAAAAATCTAAATAAAAATCACACACTGCTAGCAATGAAAAAGAGGGATATAGCTTTTATCCCACAATAATACAAGCTAGCATTGACCACAAGGTAATGTCACCCCCAGTGTTTGATGGGGAGAAAAAACAAATGGTAAAGGAATACTTTCATGATTCAGATAGAACATGCAATTTTAAACACTCCTATTATCAAATTGTAAGGAGCCAGCTTATTTTTGGTTTAGCAGCTGGGTAGCGCTTGCTGATTGGTGGCTACATTTAAACACCAATCAGCAAGCGCTACCCAGCTGCTAAACCAAAAATGGGCCGGCTCCTTACATTTTTGC
This sequence comes from Bombina bombina, assembly GCF_027579735.1. Classification (NCBI taxonomy): domain Eukaryota; kingdom Metazoa; phylum Chordata; class Amphibia; order Anura; family Bombinatoridae; genus Bombina; species Bombina bombina. The sequence goes on from NC_069505.1 coordinate 316,289,677, forward strand.
TTTATCAAATAAAGATACCAAGAGAACAAAGAAATATTGATAATAAGAGTAAATTAGAAAGTTGCTTAAAATTGCCTGCTCTATCTGAAACATGAAAGTTTAATCTTGACTAAACTATCCCTTTAAGTCACAATAATATTAAAAATTTATAGTGACTCAAAAAACAATATGTCAGTGATTTCTAAATAATAAATCCTTCTAGGGAAAGAAACATCAATATTATTGTAAACAATCTGTGGGAATAAATAGTAAATTATTACAAGTTATTAGACACAGAAATATACCAGTATAGTTACCACTCTGATGAAGCTGAAGATTTAGGGAACTCACACTCTGACTGCTCCCCAAAATACTGCTGGCTTTACTGAATTAAAGGGACAGTCAAGTCCAAAAAAAACTTTCATGTTTCAAATAGGGCATGTAATTTTAAACAACTTTCCAATTTACTTTTATCACAAATTTTTCTTTTTTCTTTTGGTATTCTTAGTTGAAAGCTAGACCTAGGAAGGCTCATATGATAATTTCTAAGCCCTTGAAGGCCGCCTCTAATCACATGCTTTTGTATTTGCTTTTCACAGTAGGGGAAAGCTAGTTTAGGTAAACCCTATAGATAACATTGTGAGCACGCCCGTGGATTGTGGCAGACACTGCACTAATTGGCTAAAATGAAAGTTAATAGATAATAAACACAATGTCATGTGATCAGGGGGCTGTTAGAAGATGCTTAGATACAAGTTAATCACAGAGGTAAAAAGTTTATTATTATAACAGTGTTGGTTATGCAAAACTGGGGAATGGGTAATAAAGGGATTATCTATCTTTTAAAACAACAAAAATTCTGGTGTTGACTGTCCCTTTAATGTAGGATTTTTATACTAAATGTGGGTGGGTCAAACACTGGAGACATTTGGACATAAACAATTAACTAAACATTTAGCTGTTGTCTCCAATTGTTTTGACCTAATCAAAGATTCCCTGCAACTCAAGTCAGCTCCTGGACGGTGGGGAGCATCAAGGGAAGGGGCCTTTGACCCCTGGGAGGAGACAGTCCCTGCGTTACGCAAAAAGGGGTGAATGCTTAGGGAGCGGAAGTAGGCGGAATAGCGGTGGCCATCTTGGGGCAGAAAAAATTAGTGAGCAAGGTAGCAAGTTGGAATTTGCGCAGCTCTGTGTTTTTTTTGCAGCATGGAAGTCGCGGAGCTGCTCAAGAGAATCAAGGAGCTGTCGGATGAAAGGGGACCTGCATGGATCCAGGAGCAGCTTGCTGATGTGATTCCCGCTGCGGCTGTTTCACGTCCATCTGAGCAGGATCCTACCCGGCAGCGTTCTACTAGGTGATCTCGCCCCCCTGAAAGGCTCAGCCCTGATGTGAGCTAGGGGGCTGGAAAAAAAGCGTAGGAACCAGGGCAGTGATGCCAGATCTGGAGTATACAGGGGGCAAGCTGTTGCGTCCGCCGTTGAGGAGTCTGTGGCGCAGCAGGAGGTTCCGGTTCAGCCACACGTGTATGCTGAGGTACTCCTGGTCCGGAATTCTGAGGTAGCAGGTGAGACAAGGGAACAGGAGGTGTTACACGGCCCTGTGGGGCCTGACGTTGCCGCCATTAGCCCGGTGCTGATTGACGGCTCATGCGAGCCTGAAGGGGTTAAGGGGAGGCAGGAGTTTAGCAGTCACATGGGGAAGGAGGCCGCAATTTCACTTTCATCCCCCCCTGGTGACATTGACGCTATTATTTTACTGGACCCTCTTCCTGCTGTTAGTGGGGGCCATTCTAATGTGGGGGTAGTCTACCCACCCGCTATTACTGGGGTCCCTTCTAGAGGGGGTGTCAATGTGAGATCTTCTTGTCACAGTCAGAAATGGCCTGGTAGGGGTCAGATGCATAGGTCAGGTTTTGGTATACGGCCTATTAGGAGGTCTAAACATAGGGGCAGGGCTCCCCTGGGGACGGGCACTTCAAGAGCTAGAGGGCGTGCTAAAGGAGCTGTTAAGGGGAGGGGCTTTCAGCTACGTAGGTTGGAAGAGGGGGCAATTGAGTCTTTCTCTAGCCCCTCAGATAATGAAGATTTTATACCCCCTTCCCCTGCTGCAAGGAGGCAAGTTAAAAATGTACAGTTCCACCAGCAGTCTCAGGGAGGCATGTTGCGGGTTGCCACTGGGGAAGGTGTTTCTTATGAAGGGATGGGTAAGAGGATGACTGTTTCAACTTCTCCAATGCTTTATTCCGCAGATAAACCTAGCACTCATAACACAGGTATCAGGGTGGAGGAACCCATGGACGGCGGGGATGCAGACGCCTTCCGCCTGGCTGATTCCTGGACGGATTCTATTAGATTGGATCCTGATGACGGTGCTGTTTTTGATGGGGAACAAATCATAGGCGGTGTGGTAAGTGCTGGGGTATCGACTTGAAGTAGGGAGGTGAGGTTCGAGGAGGACATGGAGTCAGTTAGGAGAATCAGGGCAGCTGCCGAGGTGGAGGCTGGGACTGCTCAGGGTCGTCAACAGTACAGGGGTAGTGGAAGTGGGAAAAGGAGAGGTGGGATGCAGAGGTGATCAGAGGGCACAGGGCCTGACAAGACAAAGAGACATAGGGGCGGTTTTTCTGTGGGAACGGCTGGTCCTTCTGGTCAACTACAAAGGGGATCTTTGCCATATAGGCATGTATCTCAACATACTATTTCACAGGTACAAGTGGAGCAGTTACGGCCTGTGGAAGTGGGCCAGAGCAGTGGTGGGACTGATCGAGTGACGAGGGATTCGGCACAGGTGGTGGATGTCGCGGCTGCGGCAGGTAAGCCGTCTCAATCTGTAAACTTGGGGGAAGGGAGCAGAAGTGTGGGTCATGAATGTGCCGCCAGTGATTCCACTGCAGCTAGGATTTTGGAGGGTATCCAGGAATTATTAAGGAGGGTTGTGACATCCAGGGCAGCTGAAGTTCCCGCTCCCCCTGCTGCCAGAGCATGGGTTTCAGATAAGGATGTGGTTCCCACTCCAGCGGTACTAGCATGCATGAGTGACAAGGGATCCAAAGGGACAGTTTCGTCGGCTGGGTCAGGGCAGCCTGCTCCGGCTGGAGCCTAGTGGGAATGACAAAGTTAAGGATGGCTCGGATCTGAGGGTAGCTGACACTGCTATGTCCAGGTCATGCTTATGCTCCATTGAGGAGACTAAAGAAAAAATTTGGAAAAGGGAGTACATTGAGCTGTTTTCCTTGTTGCCTCTGGAGCAGTCCTTCGAATTGCCGGAGGATTCTAAGAAGGAGGCGTCCAAAAAAGAGGAAGATGAACGAAAAAAACGTTATAGGAAATTACCTAAAACGTTTACGAACTGGTTCCAAGCCTTCGTAATATACGCAAGTGTGATGGCGGAGAGGTTTCCTGAACAAGGAGCTTCTCTGTTTTGTTACCTGGATGAGGTAGCTGCAGCACAGCGCACTTATGGGGGTATGGCCTGGTGATCGTATGATGAACACTTTCATCAGCGGCTGGCAGTTAAAGCAGAAATGAAATGGGATGATCGGGATATGGGGTTATGGTTGAAGGTTATGACACCTCTACGTGCTTTGCAGCCCTTTCGGTGGCCTACTGGCGGACAGGCTTTGTCCAGTTCGTCGGTCCCTCCCTTTAAAAAAGGATTGTGTTTTTCCTTCAATGAAGGACATTGCAAGTGGGGCTCCACATGCAAGTTTCGCCATGAGTGCTCAGGCTGCGGGGGTAGTGGACACCCCTATGCCAAGTGTTTCAAAAAGGGAAAATCGCCCGGTAGACCAGATTGGTCTGACAAAGGGGGCAACTCCAATATGAGTGGAAAAAGATGGAACGGTGGCTAGGCCGTTACGGCAGTAAACAGGGATTTTTTTAAAAAGCTGCCACTCTGCTGCATAGGTTCACTTATGGTTTTGTTATTCCATCAGTTGGCGGCTTGACGCTGTCTTCGGGTAATTTGAAATCAGCAAGAAAGAGGCCTCAGGTGGTTAGGGAAAAGATTCATAGGGAGGTGGAGTTAGGGAGAATGGCGGGACCGTTCTCCTCTATGATTGACGGTTTGCGTATTTCACCCCTCAGCGTTGTTCCGAAAAAGGAGTTGGGAACTTTTAGGATGATTCACCATCTGTCATATCCCGACGGGCAATCGGTAAACGATGGTATCCCAGCGGAGTTGGTGTCGGTAAAATATGCCTCTTTCGACCAGGCGGTGGCTTTGGTCAGAGAGGCGGGGAGGCACGCCCTTTTGGCTAAAGTTGATATAGAGGCAGCTTTCCGCCTTTTGACGGTTCATCCAGCCTCACATAAGTTGTTGGGGTGTTTTTTCGATGGTGCTTTTTTCGTCGATTTGTGCCTTTCCATGGGGTGTTCTATCTCATGCTCTCTATTTGAGACTTTTAGTTCATTTCTCGAATGGGTTGCTCGGGAAAAAACTGGATTGTCGTACATGGTTCATTACCTGGACGATTTTTTTGTTCGTCGGGCCTAAGGGCTCCCAGGTTTGTACAAGGCTGAGGGATGTTTCTGTGAGATTACTAGATAATTTGGGGTGCCTATAGCGCACGAGAAGTCGGAGGGTCCTTCAACAGTGCTCAGTTTTTTGGGAATTGTGATGGATTCGGATCTTATGGAATGCAGACTTCCTGAGTCCAAGGTGTTTGATTTGCAAAAGGTGATAGCGGCCTTTTTGAAGGCCAAAAAGGTAAAGCTGAGGGAGTTGCAATCGTTATTGGTTAAACTTAATTTTGCCTGTCGCATTATTCCCATTGGTAGAATTTTTTCTAGGCGATTGGCCTTGGCCACTGCCGGAGTTAGTCGTCCTCATCATTTTGTATGGCTTCTAAGGAAATTAAATGCAATCTTCGAGTCTGGGCGGATTTCCTTAGTAATTTTAGCGGGTCTGCCTTGATACAAGCTCCTAGACTCACATGTGACGAATTGGGGTTGTACACCGATGCAGCAGGCAGCATGGGTTTTGGAGTGATTTTTCAGAACGAGTGGTGTGCTGCTGAATGGCCGAACATTTGGAAAGAGGTTGGTTTGACCAGAAACTTGTTTTTTCTGGAATTCTTTCCAGTATTGGTGGCTATGTATGTGTGGGATAGGACATTTGAGAACAGGTCAGTGCTTTTCTATTCTGATAATATGAGAGTGGTTACGGCGGTGAATACGCTAACGGCATCTTCGCCGCCTGTCATCAGATTGTTGAGAATGTTAGTGTTCCAATGCATGCGTTTGAATGCCATGGTGAGAGCGAAGCATATAGCTGGGGTTCACAACTCAATTGCGGATGCTCTTTCTCGCTTGCAGTGGCAACGCTTTTGGGAGCTGGCACCTCAGGCGGACAAGGTGGGGAGGTCCTTTCCGATCTGGTTATGGAACCTTGGCATGGAGGATTAGCAGGTTTGGTGAGGTCTTCCTTAGCACCGAGCACATGGTCGGGGTATGCAAAAGTCTGGGCGGAATGGGAAGCTTTACTTGCTGGGCATGGTATTGCGGAAGGCAACAGAGCTTGCGTGGGGGTGTTTTTACACTGGTTGTCGGAGTGGGGCATTGCTTTGTTGTCCCCCTCTATGATTGATAAGAAACTAGCGGCACTGGCGTTTTGTTTCAAATTGCTGGGTGGCACAGATCTGACAAAATTGTTTTGTGTTCGTCAGATTGTAAAAGGTCTGAAGAAAGGGGCAGGGCATACTATGGATAAACAGCGCCCTGTTTCCTTTTCACTTTTGGTTAGGTTGGTGGCGGTCTTGAAAACGGTGTGTTCATCTGGGTATGAAGCCTCTCTGTTTATGGCCGCGTTCGCGTTGGCATTCTTTGGGGCATTCAGGATCTCGGAATTGGTTAGTAGCAATACTTGGTCACACGGGGGGTTGGGAATTGAGGATGTGTGCAAGTTACGGACTTGCAAATGTCCATTTATATTAAAAAATCAAAGACTGATCAGTTGGGAAAAGGGAAGTCGGTGGTGTTGTTCCCGACAGGGGTTTCAGTTTGTCCTTGTGCTGCCGTGAGTAGATATTTATGTTTAAGGCCTAATGTTGGGGGATCTTTGTTGATACACGAGGATGGTGGGGCTTTGTCACAATTTCAGTTCAGGGCCGTGTTGGCAAGGGCTTTGGCTGAGTTAGGTTTGAATCCTAAAGATTTCGGATCTCATTCCTTTAGGATTGGGGCGGCCACTGAAGCTGCGGTGTTAGGTTTGGGGGAAAACGTTATCAAGAATGTTGGTAGATGGACCTCTTCCAGGTTTCTTTCTTATGTGCGTCCACACTTGAGAGTTTAAGTCGCTTATGTTTCTGTTTATTATGTTGTAGGTCCGGTACAATTATGGGTAGTTGGTCACTCATTTATATATTGGGCCAGAAAAGTGGCAGCGGTCAAGTCTGATGGTCTTCAACTGGGTTTTGCTAGGACGGCAGTGATCGTGAAATGGTTCAGAGTCAGGGGGCTCAGATGGGACAAGTTGTCGTTGTTGGTGATTGATTATGCTAAACAATTTACACCCCCAAATTTCTTAGTGGTCCATGCAGGTGGTAACGACTTAGGTTTTTTGCCCCAGAGAGAACTTGTACGTCGGATCAAAAGGGTCCTGGCTAGATTACTGGAATTGTTTCCTGGTTTAACTGTTTTGTGGTCGAGCATTGTCCCTAGGTTGGTGTGGAGGTCGGCCTGGAATCATGACAGGTTGAATAATAGTCGTAAGAAAGTAAATAAACTGGTGGCAGCCTTTATGCGAAGGGTGGGTGGAGTTGTGATTTATCACAGGGACTTGGAGGATGTTGGTAATGGCGAGTTTTATTCGGATGATGGTGTACACCTTAATATGTTTGGTTTGAGATTGTTCATCTTGGGGATCCAAGAAGCGTTAAAAGAGTTGATGTGAGGGGTGGCGGGTCTGGTCTGTCTTTTAGTCAGTACAGTCTATGGCGGGTGTTAGTCCCCTCACTTAAACAAGTTGACTATGGCCATAGGTGAATGGGTTAATCTCCCCACGGGGTGGGAGAGCAGTTTTAAGTAACTTCTTGGAAACAGGGTTCCTTGGAGTTGTGGTTTAAAGAACGGACTTATTAAGTCCAGGTAATATAAGGTACGGCCTGGTTAACAATAAAAGGAGAGGATGATGTTGACAATGGGGACTAGCATTTACATTTGGTGTTACTAGCTGGTTCTAGTTATTAAAGTTATTAAAGTTATTTATGTTTATAAAGAGTTATTTATTTATGTGTTTTCAAAATGGTTATTTAAATAAAAGGCTGTGGCCAGAATTTTCACCAAACGACAAGTGTCAGTGTATTTATTTATAGAATAAGTTTAGAGGTAAATAGGGTTTAAAGGGACGGGAGCTTGACGATTCAGGGGGTCATGCATTTTAAGTGAGGAGGCTCCAGTATTGTTTTGTGCTTTTGAATATAAAATCGAATTAGCATTTGCATATCTTAGCCAATTTAGTGTCTTTTGTATTGCTGACTATGGCACCATGATTTTACACCCATATGAGATAACCAAGGCATTTGCTTAAACCTATTGATTGTACAGATAATCAGGAGGACCGTTTAAAAGCTTTGAAATGCATTATACAGTTGTTAGGTAAAATTATATCACAGTGAACTAACTTTACTTTTCTCATCTTTAAAATTATTTCTTATTTATTCCTATTTTTGGAATATGAGGCCAATTGTTACAATGCTCATTATCAGTGTGGATGTATACTCACAATCATTATACAGAGAAGTATGTGTATTATTACTATTGCTTATTACTGAGTTATATTCAGGGGAGAAGCCAAAAACTGTTTTACACCAGGGCCCTCTGCTGAGTAGGTCTGGTACTGCAACTAGCTCACGGCTGATCATTTTTTTCATCACCCTGTATCTTAGAATACAGATTTCACTAACCCAGTACTATTATACTACTTTATTAGTGTTGCTTGTGTATTACAACTGATCATTATATATACATATATATCTATATAAAAAGGCTAGATTACAAGTGGCGTAGTATTTTTTTTCGCGTTTGCAACATTTCCGCTAGATTTAAGCTTTTTGCGCTAGTCAGGTTGCGTTCGCATTAAAAGTGAAAAAAAAACATATTTTGCGCTAGCTTTACCCAAATAGCGCAAAAATCCTAACTTGATCTGTCGCATGCACATACATGCATTCCCCCATAGGAATCAATGGAGAGAAAAAAAAAGGAAAAAAACTAACACCGTAGATCATGCAAACACCATTGCATTTTCGCATTTCCCATAGAAGTCAATGGAAAGAAACAAAATGTATATATGTGTGTACATAAATATGAATGTTTTTATATGTGTATATATGACTGCAAATACATATACACATATAAATACATTAATATATATACCAGAGTGTGTGGAAGTGGTATAGAACCACCTCCTAAACAGAATACGCTAATAGCACTCTAGTTAATGAAAAAGATGTATATCACAATATTTTAATTACATAGACAACTTAACAAGAGTTGTTAAAGATGAGGTGCAAATGCTAAAACTTAGCTTTTAATAAATCATAGATAAAATAGGAAAATACACACTTTTAAAAACACACTTAATTACTTTCAAAGGTAAAGTACATATTACAGGTGGAGTGAAAAGCCTGTTGTATAGCGGACTGGAGCTGATGAATATGTTTCTAGCAATACCCCTATATAGCTGGTTAAACATATTAAAGTAAATTATGAAGTGTAGTCTGTAGTAGCACATGTTCTTAGTAAAAGTTGAGCAGTATAGCAAGCTTATAACTGCAGTAAGCATTTTTCTCGAGCTCTCGGAATGTATGAATCAGAGACGTATGGTGAGGTCAGAGGCTGGTGAGGTAGAGGCTATGATGCCCAAAAAAACAAACAGTGTGTCCAGGGCTGGACTGGGACAACCAATAGGCCCGGGCACTTTTTACCCAGAACAGCCCCTGCATACCAGCCTGGTTTGTTATTTAAAGAGACAGTCTACACTAAAATTGTTATTGTTTAAAAAGATAGATAATGTCTTTAATACCCATTCCCCAGCTTTACACAACCAACATTGATTTATTAAAATATTTTATAACATTTATAAAGTATATTATAACATGCGCAATGCACGATTTTATTGCAGGGGGCCTTTTTAATCAGGGACTAGAAATAAGCGCTCAGTTTCATAGCGGTTCCAATATACATCGGACTGGTAGGCGCTGAAGAGAAGTACACTGGTCCGACGCATATAGGAACCGCTATGAAACTAAGCGGTTATTTCTAGTCCCTGATTAAAAAGGCCCCCTGCAATAAAATTGCGCATGCATGAAGCACAGGAGCATGGAGAATTGAAAAATGACAATCACTGGCAGATGATGAAGACGGGGGCTGAAGAAAAAGAGAGGAGGGGGCAGGCGGCCAATTCAAAATGGCAGAGGGACAACTTGTAAGTATTTTTACTTGCACAATATGCATTTATGAAAATTGGGCTACAGTTTGTTATATTAATAATTAGAAACGTTATCTGTATGAGTAAGATTTTTTTTGGGTTGACTTGCCCTTTAATACAAGTGTTTTTTTTCATATGTATTAGATATGCCTATGTCCAAATTGTTTTTATACTATACCTCCTTTAAATAACCAGCTATTACAAATGTTATGTTAAACTCCAAAAAAAGTAAAACGAATGTAAATGTTTCAATGCTACAAGAGAAAATTTCACCTGTAGCTACAATACTTACCTTGCTAACCCAACCCTCTTCTTGCCAGAGCCTTGGTGTGCTAACAGCAGGCTCAGTGCTCTCGGTTTCAAGGACTTGCGCTAACTTTATTGCAGGTCCTGGCAGCCAAGCTCACTAAAGCCTCCTGTTATCGTGGCCAAGGCTCTGGCAAGAAGAGGGTCAGGTTAGCTCGCTCTCCAGAGCATGCTAAGGTATTATAAAAAAAAAATTAAAGGTAAAATTAATACTTTCTTCAGTTTTTTTTTTCCTTTCATTTTCTCTGTGTATTAAATTTCATCACAAATGCACATTCCTGACCAAACGAAAGCCCATCCCTAGTATTTATTACAAGAGGTTTCAGAATATTTTCTACCCAGCCAGAGATGTTTTTAGTTAGTCTGTCAATTCATTTTTATTTCACTCTGTTCTCACTTTTTTCTTTATTTATATATCAGTTTTTGATAGATACATCAGGCTATGGTTATAGTTACTGAGCAGATTGTTTCTCGAAGCACTATGGAATAACATTTTCATTTCTTTTTGATAGGAGGAGTAACATGAATGGTGATATTCTTATTTATTTATATAATAATTTCAAACATAAAAACATATCATTTTATTGTAGATAAGAACCAAAAAGGCCCATTAAGTCTACCCATATCACATGTTACTTTTTTCCTTTGGATAGCTTTATCCATGTCCCAGAAATCTTTGTGTTTACCACATCAATTGGAAGTTGTTGTTTTTTTTTATAAATTTTTATTGAGGTTATTAGCAAAATATTTTCAAATAATCATGTTACATATAACATCAGAAACACCATCTTATTTTATGGTTTACAAAGGAGTACATAAGTATGCAGTTACATATGGTTATACTCCCCTCCTTAAATAAAATCTCTATGATCATACATAACAGGTTAAACTAAAACCTAATTTTATACATTAGTTTCTATGTCCCCCTTCTATTGAGATAAGTTGCTCTTGGACTTATGCAATCTAAAATGATATCTAGAGGGAATGGAATGATAAAAATGGTCTCTTTTGTACCTATGGTATTTTAGAATAAAATTATCTACTGATAGAAGCATCTTAAACAGTTAGGAATATTCAAGCATTGTCTACAATAGATTGCTAGAGATAAACTTTGATTGTAAAATAATAAACTTTAGCATAGCTAATTCTCATGTATGAACAGTAATATACATAGCAAGCCACCATGGTAAACAAGACATTGCAACCTCAGAAAAAGGTATAAATAAATTAATGTGCATATCTATAAAGTGAGCCGCAAAAATCTTGACACGTTCCCATACTACTCTTATTTTTGCTCCGTTATGATGATATATGAAACTGACATTCTCAATGTAATGAAGACCATAGCATAAGCACTAAAGACATTCCACCAAATTTTATGTGTAAGAGAAAAGCGGTACCAAAACTGCAAAGCACCGTCTTGGCCGCAGACAGTGTAACAGCAAGGCACAACACTCCTCCAAACGGCTATTTCCTTTCCTATGTTAATCCAGTGATATCCCATAGGGGAAGAGAAGATGTCTGTGAAACACATGAAAAGACTCTGATCTATGCTGGAGCCGTATCTCAGACTTATAAAGTTATTAAACTAGATGTGCAATAAATTCTATTAAGAATCTCAACTCTCCATCATGTTAGACGCATTAAACCTTTGAGACTAAAATACGTAATTGTAAAATTATGGGTAATACTCAATGTTGTCCTTCGGAGAGTTGAGCCCTCCCAGCAGACCTCAGTTGCACTATTTCAAGTACTAATGTTTAATAAACATTTTGCTATGGGCAAGAGAAAAGAGAACCATAATTACCTAGCTGACTTTTAGCTGAGTAATGGTAAACATTTTAAACATTTTAAACAACGATATGTGGAACATCCATATTCAATAAAACCTCACCACCTCCATTGACAGCCTTCTCAGCGAACTGAAATTGCAATGGCAGGAGCGGACTCATGTTGGGTGAAAGACTCCACTGGACAACCAACCCGTGGTCAGCCATATTGACTGAGGTAGGCAAGGGAGGCTGATTAGCATTGGAAATAGTCCCAGTATCCCTACATAGATCCTCTGTGGGTCTAGGTATAGGTGCAGCAAATGTCAGGAAGTTGAGGTCTGGGATATCACTCTGAGAATTAGTGGTCGTCCCCAGCACCCTTGATTTGCTCGGCTGTAGCAATTCGAGTAAGTCTTCAAACTGCATGCGCATTTTCTGTTCTAGGACCTGTAATAAGGCTACAATAACTCTGTGGTGCGCTTGCTCGGCCATGTCAATTCCTGAGAGTCTAAGGTTGCAATTCTAAATGAGCTATGCTTGGTTTGCAGATAGATCAAGAATAGCTAGCATGATAATTGAAGGCTTTGAATTGTTGTAGTTTCCAGAACTTTTTTTTTTTAATCTACATTTTAGGAACAGTAATTAACGCCATACAAAACAAAATGAGAATAGAATCACACAGATAAATGAGTAATACAGTTACTTTATATATGCCTTCGGATTTGCGAATGACACTAAACAGGCGTCTCTTATACTCTAACATCAGATTGCTGAAATTTTCAAATAAAATAATAAAACAACAACAAAAAAAGAAGGGAAAAGAATAGTGTCGGACACTTCCCGCAGCCGGAAACATCAACAGCCTGTCAATACATACCGCAGAGCTCAAGGGGGAGTTCTTATTACCCTAAAGTTTCACTCTAAGAAGTAATCTTATGGAGACCCGTTATCCAAGCTGTTGGGAATAGATTAGCTGTAACCATCTCAAGAAATGGAATGGTATTTTAAAACGGCAAGAGAATACGTTTTTGGATAGGGAGAGGATAGGACCTAATAAGCCAATCTAAAAGGAAAGTTTCTATCCTACTTTCCACTAAAAATTTGGTGTGAAAGGATTCAAATATAATCTGAGATTGAATTTCTTTAAGAAAACATGCAAAACTTGGAGCTACATGATCTTTCCAATTCTTAACTATTAACTGTCTTGCAGTCAAAATAATTGTATTTAGAGGTTTTATCATCCTCTTAGTAGTGATGTTGCGAACCTAAAAATTTGAGTTCGTGAACGGAGAACTCGAACTTCCACAAAAGTTTGCGAACCGGGCGAACCGCCATAGACTTCAATAGGCAGGCGAATTTTAAAACCCACAGGGAATCTTCCTGGCCACAATAGTGATGGAAAGGTTGTTTCAAGGGCACTAACACCTGGACTGTGGCATGCCGGGGGGGGGGGGGGGGAATACATGGCAAAACTCCCATAGAAAATTACATAGTTGATGCAGAGTCTGGTTTTAATCCATAAAGGGCATAAATCACCTAACATTCCTAAATTGTTTGGAATAAAGTGCTTTAAAACATCAGGTATAATGTTGTATCGATCAGGTAGTGTAAGGGTTACGCCCGCTTCACAGTGCGCAGTGTAGGTGATATACCTGCCCTGACCATGCTTTGCAGACCAGGTATCAGTGGTCAGATGGACCCTTGCCCCAACACTGTGTGCCAGACATGCCATTATAGCAGACTTATATGGCTTTGGCGTTGCTTTTTGGTAATTAGAAGGCTGCTAAATGCCACTGCGCACCACACGTGTTTTATGCCCAGCAGTGAAGGGGTTAATTAGGGAGCATGTGGGCAGCTTGTAGAGTTAATTTTAGCTTAAGTGTAGTGTAATAGACAACCCAAAGTATTGATCTAGGCCCATTTTGGTATATTTCATGCCACCATTTCACCACCAAATGCGATCAAATTTTAAAAAAACGTCAATTTGTTCGCAATTTTAGGTTTCTCACTGAAATTATTTACAAACAGCTTGTGCAATTATGGCACAAATGGTTGTAAATGCTTCCCTGGGATCCCCTTTGTTCATAAATAGCAGCCATATATGACTTTGGCGTTGCTTTCTGGTAATTTGAAGGCCGCTAAATGCTGCTGCGCATCACACGTGTGTTATGGCTAGCAGTGAAGGGGTTAATTAGGTAGTTTGTAGGAAGCTTGCAGGGTTAATTTTAGCTTTAGTGTAGAGATCAGCCTCCCACCTGACACATCAGTCCCGCTGATCCCTCCCAAACAGCTCCCTTCCCTCCCCCACCCCACAATTGTCCCCGCCATCTTAAGTACTGGCAGAAAGTCTGCCAGTACTAAAATAAAAGGTTTTTAAAAAAATTTATTTTTTTTTAGCATATTTACATATGCTGTGGTGTAGCATCCCCCCTTAGCCCCCAACCTCCCTGATCCCCCCAAAACAGCTCTCTAACCCTACCCATCTGCCTTATTGGCGGCCATCTTGGGTACTGGCAGCTATCTGCTATTATTTCACAGTCAAAAAAGTGTTGTTTTTTTTTAAATGTACACTACTGTTACACCAGATATTAGTGGTGGCACTGGGCAAGTGGGCACAGTATACGCTGTGAGCCTGACACACACGCTGGCAGGCAGGCAAATGCAATTAAATTACACAGGAAAAAAAAAAGCAGACTGATGTTCTACCCCTAAAAAGAGCTTTTTGGGGTGCTGTCCTTACAGCAGAGATCAGATGAGTCCTTCAGGACTGTAGTGGACACTGAATACACTAGCCTAGCTATCGATTTCCCTTTTAAATCAGAAGCAGCTACACTGTCCCTCCTCTCACTAAGAATGCAGCTTCCAAATGAATCTAAAATGGATGCTGTCCAGGAGGTGGGAGGGTCTGGGAGGGAGGATCTGCTGCTGATTGGCTGTAATGTGTATTCTGACTGTGAGGTACAGGGTCAAAGTTTACTCAATGATGACAAATAGGAGGCGGATCGAACATCGCATATGTTCGCCCCCGAGGCGAACGCGAACATTCTATGTTCGCCGGGAACTATTCGCTGGCGAACAATTCGCAACATCACTACATCTTAGGACGGAGATCTGGATTAGATGAAAAAATTATCTCTTCCGCTAGTAGTGGGCCCTCATCTCTGTAATACTTACTGTACCAATATCTAATCTTCTGCCAGAATTGTTGAATTTTGGGACAGGCCCAAAATATATGAAAGATATCGGCTTTGTTAAAAGAGCAACGGGGGCACCCAAAAAGTTTAGTCTGATAAAATCTAGATATTTTATCAGGAGACAGATAATAGTTATTGATTAAATGAGTTTCTCTCCAAGATATAGATATCTGCAACTTTTCTACTTCTACAAAACTTCGCTCAATCCTATTCTCCTCAAGAAAAAAAAAAAAAACTTTCCCAAGAGTTAGATAATTTATTCATAAGTAACTCGCCCTGTTTAGCCAATCAAATATCATAAATGATATTGATGAACATCCCAGTGAAAATTGCCGAATTACTGACTTAATATCCATCCAATCCAGCAATGCTGAGATATCCCATTTCTGTGAAAATACGTAGTGACGCAACTGAAAAAAAGCATGTAAGTGAGAACTGGGCAAATTAAACTTGTGGAGCAACACCTCTGATGTAAGCAATTGATTGGAATCAAATATCTGGTGAACATAGATCAGACCAGAGTCTGCCCAATGTCTTAAAATCCTCTGATTAATGCCTGGGGTAAATTGGGGGTTGCCTATTATCGGGAGAAACTCTTCAAGACCCTACAGATTTTATGCCAGGCTAAAATGACATTTTTAAACTAGATCAGTTTAGATCTATTAGAAGGTACATTTTTCATAGGACAATGCAAAATCGCCTTCAATGAAAAAGGAAAAGCCAGGAACGTTTCTAACTCAAGCGAAGCAAACTTATTTAGGTCAGTAATCCAGTCAAACGCTAATTTAGCTAAACAAGCCCAATTATATAATCTAAAGTCTGGTAACGCCAATCCTGCGTAACATCATCTTTGCATCAATCTATTCAACCCCAAATGGGGCTTTTTGTTGCCCCAAATAAATTTCGATTTCCAAGAGTATAAATCGAGGATATCCCTATTGGATAATAATAGGGGAAGGTTCTGTAAGAGATATAGAATTCTTTGAAAAATAATTGTTTTTATTAAATTAACTCTTGCTGACTTACGCCTAGATTTAGAGTTCTGCGGCCAAAGGGGTGCGTTAGCTACGCGTGCTTTTTTCTGGCCGCACCTTTTAAATTCCGCTGGTATTTAGAGTTCACGGAATGGCTGGGTTTTCAGTGCGTTAGGCTCCAAAAAGGGAGCGTAGAGCATAATTTAACGCCACTGCAACTCTCGATACCAGCGGTGCTTATGGACGTGGCCAGCTTCAAAAACGTGCTCGTGCACGATTCCCCCATAGAAAACAATGGGGCTGTTTGATACAAAACATTAGAATGTAAACATTAGAACCATATATTTATGCAATAACACCACAAAACATCAAAGCAGTCCCCCCGCCCTCCCGAGAAACCACTAACTTATGGGGAGTTCCTTTCCCAAATACGTCTTAAGTTGCATGTGTTGCAAAGTAGACAGGGAATCAAAAGGGCTAATGTATAAGTTGTTCTCTGACCTCCCAGGCCGAGAAAACCCCTCCCATTCCATCATCTTATTCCCATATGTGGTAAATTGGGCTAGCATCTCTTCTTTACATATATATACAATTCAAGTTATGTCGGTGACTTCCAAATGACCCCCACCTCTCTACCCTCCCCTTACTGCGCCCATTGAAGAGAAAACAAGCACAGATATCTGCCTACATAGAACTAACTATTGTGCATTCACCTTGGTCTCATAATACGTTTAGAAATTAGCTGTTACCATATTTTTAAGAACATCCTGTTGAAAAAGTAGTTTATGCATTCATTTAACAAGCTTGCAATTGATATAAGCATTAATGGCTACATAAACAAGTTAGTCTAAGTGTTTACCAATCTGCATGAGAATCTACCTCCACCCTGATGAACTGCAAGACATCCTTTATAAAATCTTTCTTCAAGGGTCTAGACGATGATACTAATAAGAGGAGACAAATCAAAAGGCAGGGGACATCTTTCTCATAAGGAATAAACATTAGATATTAAATATTCTAAGCTTAAGACATTGCATTGATAAATACAGCAACAACTGAAAGTTTGAGTAAAAGAATTATGTTTCTCGAGCCCGACAGGGGGACCTCAATAATAACATTTAAACCAGTCTCATGGATCAATAAACTATGGATCAATCCCTGTCCCTCTACACCTCAGGCCTTTGCTGGCTAGCTGCTGCAGCCATGTTTGGAGGGTTGATCTGGATGCCCAGAGCCTGGCAGAAAGCGGGGAGGTCAGCCGGTGTTCTGAAGATGGCAGATGCTCCGTTTTTAGATGCTATTAGGCATGTGGGGAACCCCCACCTATATGGGATCTGCTGCTCCTTTAACCTTAAAGTTATATAACGAAGATCTCTCCGTTTTTGAAGAGTGGCCGGACACAGATCATTGAAGACCTGTATTTCCGCCCCCTCAAAATGCAGTGGGTGCTTATTCCTTGCGTGTCTCAAGATTTCTTCTTTGTCCCTGTACGATAGAAGTTTTATGATAATGTCTCTGGGTGGTGCTCTGGCTGGAGGCCTAGGACGGAGCGCCTGATGTGCCCTTTCAACCTGAATTTCATCTGTTTCTGGTGCATTTTTGAGAAATTTAAAGAATTCTTGTATATAATGGTTAATGTCGGGCGGGCTTACTGCTTCCGGCACACCACGGAGTCGCAGGTTATTCCACCTGCTCCTGTTCTCCAGGTCTTCGATTCTATCAGTTAGTGATTGAACTGAGGCTTCTTGGGATTGTAAGCAGCTAGCCTGCTGCTGCAGATCTGAGCGCATAATTTCCTGTGCTTCTTCTACCTGCGCTACTTTGCGGTCCACCCTGATAATGTCTTTTTTAAGCTCACCAAACATCAGCTTAACATCTCCCATTGCCTCCTTGATGTCATTCTTAGAAGACAAATGCCTGATATCTTCCTTGGTAACATAATTAGATTGATCAGAGTCTGCGCACCATGTTTGCACAGCAGTTGTTTGTTTGCTGCCTGTGGGGCCCTTCTCTGTTTGCACTTGGTGCTGTCTCTGAGGAAATCAAATAATGCTCCATGTTAGAGGATTGGGAGCTTTTGGAGGGTTTTGGGCCTTTCCTAGCAGCCATTCCCAGTTGTGAAATGCTAAGGGGTCAGTGACCACTTCTATTCCAGCACCCTTGTTGTTTATTACAGCAAACTTTAAATGCTATGTGCAGTAGGGTCTGCCTCAGAATTTAAAACTTTTGCAAATGCACATATATAGCAGAGCAGTATTCCCCTTAATACTGATAATGCCGTTCTTTAAGCACCACAAGCACACAGCTGCCACCCGGTTACACCAGCACATGTGGCTACGGGCTTTCCTTTCCATGCAGGGACCAGCAGTTGCTAAGGGCAGGCTGTGTATGCCCAAATCTTCAATCTCCCACACACTCAAATAAGAAATACTTAATGCGGTTCACTCACCAGTACCGTGAGCCGGAAAGCCCCTTCAAATCGTGCAGTGCTCGTTAGAGCCGCTTCGCGCCAATAGGCCAAATCAGCAGCTGCGTCCCAAATTGTTTAAGGCCCCAAGGTAAGGCCCGCTCCAGTGCCGCTGTTCCGGTTAGTGCCCTTCGTGTGCGCAAAGTTTCAGACCAGCCAGACAAGTGGCCAGAAAATCAGCCCAGTCTCTCAGGTTAGTCCAATGTCTCCGGCTCTTTTACCCAGTGCGGTCTCACTCACCCAGGAGTCTAATGTAGCAAGAAGGCACCTCTGACTTCTCTGATCCCCCTCGCTCAACAATTGAGGGTCTTTGAAGGGTCAATTACGGTGGCCACCACCTTCAGTGATATGTGGTATCGTTTGTTTAAGTGGTTCTTGTATGCTATGGGTCATTCTATTCCTTATGTAATGAAGCTTTGAGGCTTCAGAGCTCAACTAGTGTGCGGCCATCAGCAAGCGTGGCCAGGCTCCGCCCCCCCCATACAGCAGAGTTTTTAACCTGGCGGAACCCAGCGAGATGCCCCAGCAAGGTCTATCCCGCAGGAGGAAGGAGGCCAAACGGCTCTAAAGCTAAGTTATAAGAGCCAGCGGGGAAAGAATGGGCATCCTTGCCTCAGTCCCCCCTCTCTTAAGTACTATATGTGGAGAAAGGCAGCCATTAATCTCCAAAAACTGGTTTTTAAATCCGAATCTCTCTAGTGCTGTGAAGAGGTTAGTTCCAGTTCACAGCGTCGAAAACTTTTTCTGCGTCAACAGTAAGGATAGCTGCTTTATTAATCTCTTTACATTCAACACTATTTGGATCTAAATTCCACACATAGTCCAAAAGAGAGGAAACTTTCCGAATATTTTTAAGGGAATTTCTCTCTTTCATAAACCCAGTTTGATCTGGGTGAATGGCTTTATCTAGCAATTTTACCAGCCTAGCTGATATAATCATTGTCAATAATTTATAATCTGCATTAAGCACAGATATTGGCCTATGCGACCCCAGATCCTCCGGGTCCTTGCCTTTTTTTAAATCAGTGAAATACGTGCGGCCAAAAAATAGTTTGACATTGTATTACTAGAAGCGAAATAGAAGTTAAAAAGTTTAACTAGAGGTACTTTAATTTCTTCTTTTAAAATTTTGTAGCACTCTACTGGAATGCAGTCCGGTCCTGGGGACTTATTACAACTAGCCACCTGTATCGCCTCTAACACCTCTACCTCGGAAATTGGATTATTTAAGCTTGTCAACTCTTCCTCAGGAATCTAAGGCAAGTTGACCTTAGCCCAAAAATGTGCGGCATTATCCAAATTAGTATTAGATTCCAAATACAACCTTTGGAAGACCTTATAAAACTCTTTGCTAATATCTTCTGCATTAGTATATTTTCTATTATCCACTTTAATTGCAGAAATCAAAACTCCTGCTCTTCCTAATCTTTACTAACCTAGCCAAGAATTTTGCTGAGTTCCCGTAGGGAACAATAAATTGGTAATTCATTTTCTGTTCTTTTTCAGGGATCTTTGTTTTAGGAAGATATCTCTTTCCCTTTTGTGCTTACAATATCTATGCCAATTATCTTTAGATTTTTTCGTATAAGGAACGTGCGTTCCTAACTTGAGCAGCTAATTGTGATTCCTGTGCCAACGCTGCGCCAAAAGACTGAACATCTGATACATTTGCCAAACGTTTGTGAAACAGAATTGACAAAGCTGAAATTTTTCCCTTTAAGGAACTTGCTGATAACCCTTTCTCCAATCCTTCTTGGAGAAAAGACAAAATCCTAGGAATCCTAGCTTTACTCCATGAGTAACCCTTGGATTCACATCAATAAAGATGTTTATGCCATATCTTATGATAGATCTTTCTAGTGACAGGCTTTCTAGCCTGTATCAAAGTATTGATAACTGAATCAGAGAATACTCGCTTCGATAAAATCAAGCGTTCAATCTCCACACAGTCAGTTGCAGAGAAATTAGATTTGGATGTTGGAAAGGACCTTGAATGAGAAGGTCCTGTCTCAACGGAAGTTTCCACGGTGGCAGAGAGGACATGTCCACTAGATCTGCATACCAAGTCCTGCATGGCCACGCAGGCGCTATCGGGATCACTGAAGCTCTTTCCTGTTTTATTCGAGCAATCACACGTGGGAGGAGAGGAAATGGTGGAAGCACCTAAGCGAGGCTGAACAACCAAGGTACTGCCAAGGCATCTATCAGTTCGGCCTGAGGATCTTGGAAGCTTGGCATTCTGACGAGATGCCATCAAATCCAATTCCGGTCTGCCCCATCTGAGAATCAATGAGGCAAATACCTCCGGGTGAAGTTCCCACTATCCCGGATGAAAAGTCTGTCGATTTAGAAAATCTGCTTCCCAGTTCTGTACCCCTGGGATGTAGATCATTGACAGATGACAAGAGTGGGCCTCTGCCCAACTGATTTTCTTGGATACTTTATCATCGCTAAGGAACTCCTTGTTCCCCCCTGATGATTGACATATGCCACAGTCGTTATGTTGTCCGACTGGAATCTGATGAATTTGGCCGAAGCCAACTGAGGCCACGCCTGAAGCGCATTGAATATTGCTCTCAGTTCCAGAATATTGATTGTAAGTTGAGACTCCAGGGAGTTCCAAACTGCACCACAGAAGGCTGGCATCTGTTGTCACTATCACCCAAGAGGGTCTGTGGAAACAAGTCCCCCCGGGACAGATTATCTGGCGACAACCACCAAAGAAGAGAGTTTCTGGTCTCTTGATCCAGAATTATCTTTGGAGATAAATCCGCATAATCCCCATTCCACTGACCGAGCATGCACAGTTGCAGTGGTCTGAGATGAAAGTGAGCAAATGGAACATTGTCCATTGCCGCTACCATTAATCAAATTACCTCCATACACTGAGCCACTGATGGCCGAGGAATGGACAGAAGTGCTCGGCAAGCATTCAAAATCTTTGATTTTCTGACCTCCGTCAGAAATACTTTTATGGCTACCGAGTCTATCAGAGTTCCCAAGAAAGGAACCCTTGTCTGTGGAACAAGTGAACTCTTCTCTATGTTCACCTTCCAGCCGTGAGTTCTCAGAAAAGGCAACAGTGTGTCTGTGTGAGATTTTGTCAGATGATATGTTGACGCCTGAATCAGAATATCGTCCAGATAAGGAGCCACCGCTATCCCTTGCAGTCAGAGAACCGTCAAAAGAGACCCTAGAACCTTTGTGAAGATTCTGGGTGCTGTGGCTAACCCGAAAGGAAGAGCCACGAACTGATAATGTTTGTCCAAGAAGGCAAACCTTAGAAACCGATGATGATCTTTGTGGATTGGAATATCAAGGTAAGCATCCTTCAAATCCACGGAAGTCATATATTGACCCTCCTGGATGATTGGCAAAATCGATTGAATGGTCTCCATCTTGAATGATGGAACTCTTAGAAATGTGTTTAGACACTTGAGGTCCAAAAAGGGTCTGAACGTTCCCTCTTTTCTGGGGACCACAAATAGGTTTGAGTAAAACCCCTGTCCCTGTTCCAATTTTGGAACAGGACAGATTACTCCCATAGTAAAAAGGTCTTTTACACAGCGTAAGAATGCCTCTCTCTTTATCTGGTTTGCAGATCAAAAATCTATTTCTAGTGCCCAGGAATCCTGAACATCTCTTGCCCAAGCCTGAGCAAAGAAAGAAAGTCTGCCCCCTACTAGATCCGGTCCCGGATCGGGGGCCACCTCTTCATGCTGCTTTGTGGAAGAAGAAGAAGCGGGGGGTCCTCCTTTAAAGTTCCAAAAGAAACGAAAATTATTCTGTGTACCCCTCATTTTAACAGACCTATCCTGAGGTAGGGCATGGCCCTTACCTCCTGTAATATCAGAAATGATCTCCTTCAATTCTGGCCCAAAAAGGGTCTTACCTTTAAAGGGAATAGCTAAAAGCTTATGTTTTGATAACACATCAGCAGACCAAGATTTGAGCCACAATGCTCTACGTGCTAAAATAGCAAATCCTGCATTTTTTGCTGCTAATTTAGCAATGTAAAAAGCGGCATCAGTAATAAAAGAATTAGCTAGCTTAAGAGCCTTAATTCTATCTAGAATGTCATCTAATGGAGTCTCAACCTTAAGAGACTCTTCTAGAGCCTCAAACCGAAAAGCTGCTCCAGTAGTTACTGGAACAATGCAAGCCGTAGGTTGTAAAAGAAATCCCTGATTAACAAATAATTTCTTATCCGTAGGATCCTTGAAAGCACAACTATCCTCAATGGGTATAGTAGTATGCTTAGCTAGGGAAGATATAGCTCCCTCTACCTTAGGGACCGTTTGCCATGAGTCCCGAATGGTATCTGATATAGGAAACATTTTCTTAAAATTAGCAGGGGGAGAAAACGTTATACCTGGTCTATCCCATTCCTTAATAATAATTTCCAAAATTCTCTTAGGAACCGGAAAAACATCAGTGTAAGTAGGAACTTCCAAATATTTATCCATTTTACACAATTTCTCTGGAGGAATGACAATAGGATCACAATCATCCAGAGTCGCTAAAACCTCCCTAAGCAACAGGTGGAGGTGTTCAAGCTTAAATTTAAATGACATAGCATCCGAATCTGTCTGAGGCAAAACATTCCCTGAATCAGAAATTTCACCCTCAGACAGTATTCCCTGATCCCCAACTCAGAGCACTGTGAGGGAACATCGGAAATAGCTAATAAAGCATCAGAGGATTCAGTATTTACTTTAATACTTGACCTACTGCGTTTACCCTGCAACACTGGTAATTTAGACAATACTTCTGTAAGGGTAGTTGACATAACTGCAGCCATCTCCTGCAGAGTAAAGGAATTAGACGCACTAGAAGTACTAGGCGTCGCTTGTGTGGGCATAAAAGGTTGTGACACTTGGGGAGAATTGGATGGCATATCCTGATTCTCTTCAGACTGAGAATCACCCCTAGGCACACTTTATTTAAAATATGCTTTTTACATTGTAAAGCCCTTTCAGTACAAAAGTTACACAATGTTAGAGGGGGTTGCACAAAAGCTTCTAAACACATAGAACAATGAGAAACCTCAATGTCAGACATGTTGAACAGACTAGTAATACCACAAAAGTTGTTTAAACACTTATTTATAGCATAAAATAAACATTAGAAAAAACGTGTACTGTGCCTTTAAGAAAAGAAAAAGTGAACAATTTTTCCAAAATGCACAAAAATCGTTAAATTATTCCCAAATTTAACTTAATATCGTTGGTTAATCCAAAAATTACTGCACCCAGAAGCAAGGGCAGAAATAAGGCTTTAGAAGTACTTATATCAATATGTAGTCAAAAGATAGATAAAAATACACTCTGCACCCAGGGTACTTCGAATCAAGTTTCCAACCCTTCAGACCAGCTACACAGTCCAGGAGCCACCGAGTTACTGTTTGCTGCTGCTAAGCCTGAAGAAATTGTGCCAAAATAGGCTCCGCCCCTTAAGGTCAAAAGTCAGAGTAGGTCCAAACAACACCACATGGAAATACAGTTTTGCACTAAAGTAAAAATATACACACAATATAACCCTCAAGCATAAAACCAATACGTTTTAAGTGCCAAAAATAAAAAAAAACATAAAACATTGGCCTAGATTTGGAGTTTGGCGTTAGCCGTGAAAACCCGCGTTAGAGGCCCCTAATGCTGGTTTCTTACGGACCCTGGTATTTCGAGTTCAGTTACCGACACTCCAAAATCACCTAACGCTCAAATATCTACCGACACCTCAGACCCAGTAGTAAACATATACCGACAAAATAAACATCCACGAATCACAAAACAAATATTACACAAACTACACTTACACTCATACAAACACTACACTATGTTTATTTTTTTGATTTAATAATTTTTCTTCAAAATAAAAATGATCAAAGTTGCAAGATCTCGGGTGTTAGAAAAAAAATAATACAAAAATCAATTTTCCCATTGACTTACATTGACACACGGGAAAAGACCCTCATATACCTACATCTAACTAATAAGATTATCACAAACATACACTCATCGATGCATACAAACAATATACACCACATGACATACAAAAAATATTTATTTATTACAAAAAGAACACGATTTAGTTACTTTTTCACACAAGCTCATGACGTCACTCACTTTACGAGGAAAACCAGTCTTAGAAAAAAAAAATTACCAATTTTTAGAGCCTCCATTGACTTCTATTGGGAAGACGTGCTCGTGCACGCGAAACCCTCATTTCCATAACGAACGCAAATAGCGTAGACAGAAAAACTCCAAATACCAGCGCTAGAAAAGACATGATTTCATGCGTTAGACCCAGCTATGATAAATAGATCAAGAAATGACTATTTCCCTATGGTGGATTTATGGATTTTACTGTTTGAATATTCACAACACCATTAAATTGTTTAAGACTTTTATATTACATCAACTACAAATCAACATCACTAGTAACAAACTTTTATTTAAAAAAATATTACATTTAAACGGACACAAAAATAATGTCAACTTTTCAGGATTCACAAACACTACACAATGGGAAACAATTCTCATTTACCTTTATTATTGCATTTCATTTATTCAACTCATATGCTTGCAGCAACAGCATATCTACATATGCTTAACACATGATCAGTCATGGATGCACATACATTACTTTTAACATTCACTCATACATGTGCATTCAAATGATGGGGGAAAAACACATTACATTCTCTATAGGAATCACAAAACCCAACATATGGATTTTACTGTACTTTTAACATCATGATTCCATCACAATAAACCATTAGGAATTACGTACAACAAGAACATCATTACACCAGATTACAGATGTCACTTTATGGGAAGGAACAACAATGCCAGACCGCTATATAGAAGTCAGCATATGTGGGACACAATCACAATATATACGTACATGTACATAACACGCATCACCCATCACGCAACCACAAAGCACACATTTAGAATTTATTCAGCACACAATAACAATGTAGCACAATACAACAACACAATGAGGATTTCAGAACTACATAGGCAGGTTAATAATATCATGACGTCATTAGAAGATTCAACCATACACATCATAGATTCACGACTGTACCGCCCCTTTCTGAACTTTAACACTCAATACTACAATACAACATATACGTAAAGAACAGTTTGGAACAACATTATTAGGGCGATTTCAATGGGACAATTAATAAATATTGTCAGATCGCAAATCACTTATATATATAATACTACAGATGACAGCCGGAAGTTATTCAGTATTAGTGCCATTTCAATGGGACGCATACAATATTGACATCTCGGCAATCACTTATATATACAATACTACAGATTACAGCCGGAAGTTATTCAGCATTAGTGCGATTTGAATGGGACGCATACAATATTGACAGCTCGGCAATCACTTATATATACAATACTACAGATGGCAGACGGGAAGTTCGGAATTATTATTGCGATTTGAAAGGGACGCATACAATATTGACAGCTCGGCAATCACTTATATATACAATACTACAGATGACAGCCGGAAGTTCTTCAG
This sequence comes from Bombina bombina, assembly GCF_027579735.1. Lineage (NCBI taxonomy): Eukaryota > Metazoa > Chordata > Amphibia > Anura > Bombinatoridae > Bombina > Bombina bombina. The sequence continues at coordinate 316,315,338 of NC_069505.1, forward strand.
TATTAGTGCCATTTGAATGGGACGCATACAATATTGACAGCTCGGCAATCACTTATATATACAATACTACAGATGGCAGACGGGAAGTTCGGAATTATTATTGCGATTTGAAAGGGACGCATACAATATTGACAGCTCAGCAATCACTTATATATACAATACTACAGATGACAGCCGGAAGTTCTTCAGTATTATTGAGATTTGAATGGGACGCATACAATAATGACAGCTCGGAAATCACTTATATATACAATACTACAGATGGCAGACGGGAAGTTCGGAATTATTATTGCGATTTGAAAGGGACACATACAATATTGACATCTCACCAATCACTTATATATACAATACTACAGATGGCAGCTGTTACTTTATCATTTACAAACAATATTGCAGCAACATTGATCGATCACATTCGATGCACATTATACACAACTATGCACTTTCATTCATGTTAGCCTGGACGTGTGCTTTTTACTATAAGATCGCGTTTAAGAAATATTGATTATGCATATGATCAAACATTACAAACATGCACTGTATGTGTGATATTTTACACTTTCAAATTGAGATTCATTGTTGGAAAACAACATTTCAGCAAACAACCAAAAAAACGCCCACTGTGAAAGCATTCGCGCCGCTCACATACAAACAAGTGAATACAATCAGCAATCATTACAAACTCACTACCATTGGACTAATTGTACTATAAATCCCCCAAACAACATGGCCAAAGCATCACTTGTGATCCACATCAGATCAAGTGCATACCTTGTTACGCTGTTTTGAAAGATGGATGACGATGACATGGTAGACGCTGCTGGTGCTGCTATTGGCGAACTAGCTGTTGGTCGAATCAGGCAGCCTCGGCGGCTCAGACTGAGACGAAGGGGTCGTCTGGTTCGAGGTCCTCCTGTCTACAGGGTGAGACCCACCTTGGAAAACATGAGCGACTTTGAGGTTTATGATAAGTATCGGCTCGATCGCGAACAGCTCATTGGCCTTTACGATCTTCTTAAACCTCATTTGGAGCCACGTATAAGAATAAGGACTGCTGTTCCCGCCATGAGTAAGATGCTAAGCTGTCTATACGTCCTGGCCTCAATTTTTCAATCCGGAGAACTGTACATGCATGGCCTGGCTCAAGGTACATTCTCTGTGGTGTTTGATAACTTTCTGGACGCCATGGTACGTATCAGTAAGCATTACATAGGATTCCCACAAAATGATGGTGATTGGAGGCGCCTGAAGCGGGAATTCTTTGATATTGCTCAATTGCCCAATGTCTTGGGAGCCATAGATTGTACCCACATTGCGCTGCGTGCTCCAATTGATGACTTGCCCTTCAGAAATCCCAAACATTTGCATAGCCTCAACGTGCAGTATGTTTGTGACGCACGGATGAGGATTATGCATGTGTGTGCGAATTTTGGAGGGGCTAGTCATGATGCCCGCATCCTCTCTCTGTCGTCCCTGTGGAGACCATTTGAGGAAAGACAAATGCCCCCTGGTTATCTCGTTGGTGAGTATTTGTGCACAACATGGTTAATTAGTTTGACAATTGCCACTGTAGTTTTAAAATGTTAGCGTAATGTTCAGCTATAGGATGCAATTTAACCATATATTTTCCCCCCGCTAATGTCTACTTTTAGTTCAATGCAGATATGTAGCATGTCTTACCTTAAATGCTCAGATAGAGAATGCAATGTAACCATGTAGTTTGCATTTTACACAAGGTTTGAATATGGAGAAATATGCATATGTAGCATGTCTTAGCTGAAATGGGAAGATATTAGCTAATGCAATTTAACCATGTCATTGTCTCTTTCCGCTAATGTCTTTTAGTTCAATGCAGATATGTAGCATGTCTTACCTTAAATGCTCAGATAGAGAATGCAATGTAACCATGTAGTTAGCATTTTACACAAGGCTTGATTTAGGAGAAATACGCATATGTAGCATGTCTTAGCTGAAATGGGAAGATATTAGCTAATGCAATTTAACCATGTCATTGTCTCTTTCCGCTAATGTCTTTTAGTTCAATGCAGATATGTAGCACGTCTTACCTTAAATGCTCAGATAGAGAATGCAATGTAACCATGTAGTTTGCATTTTGCACAAGGCTTGATTTAGGAGAAATACGCATATGTAGCATGTCTTAGCTGAAATGGGAAGATAGAGAATAATATTGAACTAGATTTTCTAATTTTAAAATAAACATTTGTTACTGGATTATCGTGTACAAAACTTTTTATTGGACTCAAAATACTATTTTGAGGATTCGGTTTGAATTATGTTCTGTTCATAATTTATAGGTGATTCTGGGTACATGAGCCGGCCTTGGCTCATTACCCCCTTGCGTAGCCCGACTGATGTGTCTGAGGAGCGCTACAATAGGGCTCATAAGAGAACCAGGGTGGTGGTTGAACGGATGTTTGGGCTCCTGAAGATGAGGTTCAGGTGCCTGGACAGGTCGGGAGGAGCCCTCCAGTACAACCCAAAGAAGGTGGCTAAGATCGTTGTAGCCTGTAGCGTCCTGCATAATATTGCACAGCAGGCTGGGATTCTGCAGGCCGTCCGGCCGGACAGAAACCTCCTCAGAGATAAGGAGGATGATCCTGTTCTAGAGGGGCCATTCCGGGACGAGGGGCTCAATGTCAGAGCAGACATCATCAACCGCAACTTTAGACGGTAAATAATAGAAGTTAGACTGGAATATTGTCAATAGATGTGAACTCTAGGGAAATGACAAGTAGAGAATTGTGCAAACATGTTATGATTGTTCATCAAATGCTAAAAATGTGTTTCATTTATTAATATAGGTGATGTTCTGGGCATTGGGTCCTGTAGCGAGTCTTTGCCACCTGGTTTTTAAAGAGGACATCAGCTGGTAAGTATAAATGTATGGACTGTTGCTGGCATGAATTGTACACAAATACATCATATGGCATACTTTTTCTAAACTAGTATTTAGTTTACACATTACTTAAAATGTAAATACTCAGAAAGGGATCCTCTAGCATGACTATGGTTCAATGTCACACATTAGAGGTTTGTTCTGCTCAATATGACTCATCTTCACACTTGATAGAACATAACACAAGATGCTACACACGCTTAGTAAGCTAGTGACAGAAATTTCTTATGAAATGGGGGGTGGGAGAGGGCTACAGAAATGATTCACACACTTGTAGTAATTTTGATTAAACTTTTTCTGCCATTAGGGAGCTGACTTAATCTAAAGACTGAAAGGGAAGAATTAGAAGCCTGACAGTGAAGATTGCCCAGACTGACAGTGGAAAAAGCCAAGATTGAAATTGAAGTATACCAATGGGATCATGTCTGGCATTATCTTTCCAATCTGCTGACCTTGAAAACCATACAAAGACATGTTCACATGGTAAGTGCCAACTATTTGATAGAATAAGGCTGTGGAGGCGTCCTATTGGAGACACTTAGATGATTTTCTAATTTTTAGATGCTATTTCACAGTCCTCTATTTTTGAAATGATGAATAAGACACCTATTGAAGATCAGCTGTTTAGCCCTGAATTGACTTTCAAAGACCATGCATTATCCAGGTTGGTGTACCAATACATGTTAGTTAAGAATCACAGGAAGAATGTTGAATATTAGTAGCTTACATACATTAGTCATATTTAGTTAATATTTTTAATACTTAATTAGATATTTAGGGATCACAATCAGACACTTAGTCTGACATCAATAGTGGGGAAGATATTTGAAGGGATTATAAGGGATTATATTGATGAGCATATTCGTGTAAACAAGATTATGAGTTCTAATCAGCATGGCTTTAGGAGAAATAGATCATGTCAAACTAATCTAATTAGATTCTACGAGGAAGTAAGTAAAAATATAGATAAAGGGGAATCAGTTGATGTGATATACTTAGATTTTGCAAAGGCATTTGATACAGTGCCACATGAGAGATTAATGCACAAAATTAAGGGACTGGGAATAGCTGAAAATGTTAGCTCATGGATAAATAACTGGATAAAAGATAGGGAGCAACGAGTAGCAGTAAATGGATCATACTCAGATTGGACAAAGGTAATCAGTGGCGTCCCCCAGGGATCAGTACTGGGCCCTGTTCTTTTTAATATTTTTATAAATGACTTGGAGCAAGGATTAAATAGCGACATCTCTATTTTTGCAGATGATACTAAGTTAAGTAAGGTCATTAGGTCAGAGCAGGATGAACTCTCTTTGCAAAGGGATTTGCTAAAATTAGAACTATGGGCAAGTGAATGGAAAATGAGATTTAATACGGAAAAATGTAAGGTTCTACATTTTGGAAGTAAAAATAAGCAGGCTATGTATTTTTTAAATGGGACAAGACTTAGCCAAACACAGGAGGAAAGGGATTTGGGAGTAGTAATAGATAACAAGCTAAAGATGAGTGCACAATGCAGGGCAGCGGCTTCAAAGGCTAATAAGATACTAGCATGTATTAAAAGAGGCATTGATTCAAGGGAGGAAAGCATAATTCTGTCATTATATAAAGCCCTGGTAAGACCTCACCTTGAGTTTGGAGTGCAGTTCTGGGGACCGATTGCTAAAAAAGATATTGCAGAACTAGAAAAAGTTCAGAGAAGGGCCACAAAGCTAATAAGGGGATTGGAGAAATTAACCTATGAGGAGAGGCTAGCCAAACTGGGTCTGTTCTCTTTAGAAAAAAGGCGCTTGAGAGGTGACATGATTACTTTATATAAATATATTCAAGGCCCATATACAGAGATGGCAGAAGCTCTTTTTATTCCAAGAAAATTGGTTCTGACAAGAGGTCATAATTTAAGGTTGGAGGAAAGGAGATTTAATCTCCTGCAACGGAAACGTTTTTTCACTGTAAGAGCAATAAAATTGTGGAACTCATTACCAAAGGAGGTAGTGAATGCCAATACCATAGATACATTTAAAAATAGTCTGGATAAATTTCTGTATATAAACAAAATTCATGGATATGATTGCTAGTATTAAATGGGTCACATTTTAATGGGGTTATTTAAGCTTAACTGGAGCTTTTTGTAAGTATTTTAGATTTGTATAGGATTCTTATATAATAGGGGGCGCCCTAAATGATAACGATATATCAAACCTGGTGAGGTGTGTAGTGAACAATAGATCAATTAAATTAATACTTTAAATCAGAGGTTATACTAAATATCACACATAAATAAAAACAATAGGTAATGTTTCGATAATACCAAAAATACAAATAAAAAGTCTCTGAGGAGTAGATATAGAGGGTGGTCTTTGGGCAGCAATCTGTAGAGAACCCGGCCTGGATCCTATAGGGATGATCTACAATAAAGAGAGAGACAGATGCGCCACATGGCCCAATATTGTTTGTTCAACACAATAATTATGGTCTAGTCGTGCTAGTATAAACTCACAATTTGGAAAGCACTTCAGTTAGTGCAATAGAAGCAGTCTGGGATCAATCACAGTCACCCAGCAGACCGACCTCTAGGGTAGATAGGATTAATCTGTAGTGGAAATATAAAGAGACACAGGGGTGCCTATATGGCCTAGTACAGTTTGGTCCCAAGATATATTACTCTATTTAGGTAATATACTCACAATTGGTAAAGCATCTCCAGTGATGCAAATCAGGCAGAATGGGGTCAATACAGTCACCCAACAGACTATGACAGGGTTCCCTCAGGAAACAAACAGCAAAGGTCCCAATGAAGGCCAAGGTTTGGTCCAAATAATGCACAGGAGCAAGTGTTTTTATAAAAAAAGTAATATTTACTATATAAAAACAAGTAAAAACAAGCGACGCGTTTCTTGTTTTTACTTGTTTTTATATAGTAAATATTACTTTTTTTATAAAAACACTTGCTCCTGTGCATTATTTGGACCAAACCTTGGCCTTCATTGGGACCTTTGCTGTTTGTTTGTATAGGTTGAACTCGATGGACTTCAGTCTTTTTTCAACCTTATCTACTATGTTACTATGTTTATGTTATGTTACTTAGATGATTTTACTTTTTTAGATGGGATTTCACAGTCCTCTATTTTTGAAATGATGAATAAGACACCTATTGAAGATCAACTGTTTAGCCCTGAATTGACTTTCAAAGACCATGCATTATCCAGGTTGGTGTACCAATGCATGCTAGTTAAGAATCACAGGAAGAATGTTGATTATTGGTAGCTTACATACATTAGTCATACTTATTTCATCATTAGATATTTAGGGATCACAATCTGAAAAAGGAATACATATTATAGTTGATATAGAGGTATTTGAATGGACATGAAATATGACATTTATGTTCAACATATATATTATTGAAATGTGATATACATTATTATGTATAATTAGAAAATCTGATATTTTAATTTATTTTTTATTACACAATATAATGGTGTATTTTTATTTTTTTTATTTTTTTTAATTAATAAATATCTTTAAAAAATGTTGAACAAAGTTAGAGCATAGACACAAGATGATTGTAAATGTATTTTATGAATATTTGACAACGTGTGTATTAACTTTGTTAAAATTTTGTTTTTTAATTTCAGATTGGCATCTGATGACTTCCAGGAATATTTTTTTGTTTTTGTTTCAGAAACTTTTAATTTTTTAAATGGTAATAATAAACATTTTATTATTAAATACACTCTTTTGAACAGATTATAATAAATATCCATATAATCTGTCAATAAAAAACAATTTGACTCCCATGACTGGTAGTTGTCTATTTGACAAGCACATGCATAAGATCAAATAATGCATTAATTTTAGAAAATCCGCTGATTCCGAGAATATTACATTAAACTATCTTTTTTAACATTAATTGGGGAGTGACATCCATCGATGCTTTTCTTTTGAAATTCTTAGATGTTAAAATAATTTCGGATATGTAGTCAATTTCTCATAAATTATTTGTTTTCAATTTTAAGAAGGGGAAGTGGTTCAATTACATTAAAGTGACAGTGTTGTTGAATGTAAAATTAATTTTATAAGATCTTATATCTTCCTTAGGTATTTCAAAACATTATTTGCTAAATTATTTTAATTTTTACATTTATAAATGGTAGGTCATTTAACTTGATATTTTTCACAAGCTAGTTATTGGATGCCAGGTTAATCGATTTTATTTTCTAGTGGAGTCATTTAACTATAGTTATTAATATTATGTATTCTTCAAAATCTTACCTCTTGGGTTAGACATCACATATCTATATATAATTTTCATTCCCCTTTAGTTTATTTTGACAATGTTAAATCAACATTCAAAATGTTTTGGTCCTTAAAGGGACATTCACAAAGTATATTGTGTATTGATTTTTAAATAATTCATAAAAGAATTTAAACATATTTAGAAAGTACTATAGAATTACATTCAGGGGCCTAGTTATCAAGCCATCAACCTCAAATACGCTGGAATTCCACAGCGTATTTGTGGCGAGGCTGATTCGCCTTAGTTATCAAAGGCTCAAGACCGGCAAAAGTAGAATTTTGTGACGTAAACTTCGATCCGCCGGACTCAGTCCGACACAGATCGATTCTTACGTCACTCCAGATGTTCCGCACACAAGTGCGGCACAATCTCACTACTTTTGCTAGTTATCAAAAAACTAGCAGGTACGCTCGGCACTTTTACGGCCCAGCGTACCTGGTTTTCAAAGCGCCAGCCTGGAGGCGGCGGCTCCCATAGGAATCAATGGGAGTCTGACCATAGCGAAAGTACAAGTTCGCTGCTGACAGACATCCCATTGATTCCTATGGGAGCTGTCTACACCTAACACCCTAACATGTACCCCGAGTCTAAACACCGCTAATCTGACCCCCCCTACACCGCCGCAACTAAATAAAGTTATTACCCCCTAAACCGCCGCTCCCGGAGCCCACCGCAAGCTACTCTATACATATTAACCCCTAAACTGCCGCTCCCGGAGCCCACCACATCTATAATAAATGTATTAACCCCTAAACCGCCGCTCCCTGAACCCGCCGCAACCTATATTAAATGTATTAACCCCTATCCTGCCCCCCCTACACCTTCGCCACCTATAATAAATTTATTAACCCCTATCCTGCCCCCCACTACGCCGCCGCCACTGTAATAAAATTATTAACCCCTAAACCTAAGTCTAACCCTAACCCTAACGCCCCCCTAACTTAAATATTAATTAAATAAATCTAAATAAATTAACTCTTATTAACTAAATTAATCCTATTTAAAACTAAATACTTACCTTTAAAATAAACCCTAATATAGCTACAATATAAATAATAATTATATTCTAGCTATCTTAGGATTTATATTTATTTTACAGGTAACTTTCAATTTATTTTAACCATGTACAATAACTATTAAATAGTTATTAACTATTTAATAGCTTACCTAGCTAAAATAAAGAGAAATGTACCTGTGAAATAAATCCTAACCTAAGTTACAATTTCACCTAACACTACACTATACTTTAATAAATTATTCCTATTTAAAAATAAATACTTACCTTTAAAATAAACCCTAAGATAGCTACAATATAATTAATAATTATATTATAGCTATCTTAGGATTTATATTTATTTTACAGGTAACTTTGTATTTATTTTAGCTAGTTAGAATAGTTATTAAATAGTTATTAACTATTTAATAACTACCTAGCTAAAAGAAATACAAAATTACCTGTAAAATAAATCCTAACCTAAGTTACAATTAAACCTAATAGTACACTATCATTAAATTAACTAAGTAAACTACCTACAAATAACTACAATTAAATACAATTACATAAACTAACTAAAGTACAAAAAATAAAAAAAGCTAAGTTACAAAAAATAAAAAATTAAGTTACAAACATGTTAAAAATATTACAACAATTTTAAGCTACTTACACCTAATCTAAGCCCCCTAATAAAATAACAAACCCATCCAAAATAAAAAAAATCCCTACCCTATTCTAAATTAAATAAATTTCAAAGCTCTTTTACCTTACCAGCCCTTAAAAGGGCCATTTGTGGGGGCATGCCCCAAAAAGTTCAGCTCTTTTGCCTGTAAAAGAAAAATACAACCCCCCCCCAACATTAAAACCCACCACCCACATACCCCTAATCTAACCCAAACCCCCCTTACAAAAACCTAACACTAATCCCCTGAAGATCATCCTACCTTGAGTCGTCTTCACTCAGCCGAGCCACCGATGGAACTGAAGAGGACATCCGGAGCGGAAGAAGTTAATCCTCCAAGCGGCGCTGAAGAAATCTTCCATCCGATGAAGTCATCATCCAGGCGGCGCTGAAGAAGTCTTCGATCCGGCCGATGTCATCTTCAAAGAGGCGCTGAAGAGGTCTTCTATCCGGGCGAAGTCATCTTCCAAGCCGGGTCTTGAATCTTCCTTCCGCCGACGCGGAACCACCTTCTTCACCGACGGACTACGACGAATAACGGCTCCTTTAAGGGACGTCATCCAAGATGGCGTCCCCTCAATTCCGATTGGCTGATTGGATTCTATCAGCCAATCGGAATTAAGGTAGGAAAAATCTGATTGGCTGATGGAATCAGCCAATCAGATTGAGCTCGCATTCTATTGGCTGTTCCGATCAGCCAATAGAATGCGAGCTCAATCTGATTGGCTGATTGGATCAGCCAATCGGATTGAACTTGAATCTGATTGGCTGATTCCATCAGCCAATCAGATTTTCCTACCTTAATTCCGATTGGCTGATAGAATCCTATCAGCCAATCGGAATTGAGGGGACGCCATCTTGGATGACGTCCCTTAAAGGAGCCGTCATTCGTTGTAGTCCGTCGATGAAGAAGGTGGTTCCGCGTCGGCGGAAGGAAGATTCAAGACCCGGCTTGGAAGATGACTTCGCCCGGATAGAAGACCTCTTCAGCGCCTCTTTGAAGATGACATCGGCCGGATCGAAGACTTCTTCAGCGCCGCCTGGATGATGACTTCATCGGATGGAAGATTTCTTCAGCACCGCTTGGAGGATTAACTTATTCCGCTCCAGATGTCCTCTTCAGTTCCATCGGTGGCTCGGCTGAGTGAAGACGACTCAAGGTAGGATGATCTTCAGGGGATTAGTGTTAGGTTTTTGTAAGGGGGGTTTGGGTTAGATTAGGGGTATGTGGGTGGTGGGTTTTAATGTTGGGGGGGGTTGTATTTTTCTTTTACAGGCAAAAGAGCTGAACTTTTTGGGGCATGCCCCCACAAATGGCCCTTTTAAGGGCTGGTAAGGTAAAAGAGCTTTGAAATTTATTTAATTTAGAATAGGGTAGGGATTTTTTTATTTTGGGGGGGTTTGTTATTTTATTAGGGGGCTTAGATTAGGTGTAAGTAGCTTAAAATTGTTGTAATATTTTTAACATGTTTGTAACTTTATTTTTTATTTTTTGTAACTTAGCTTTTTTATTTTTTGTACTTTAGTTAGTTTATGTAATTGTATTTAATTGTAGTTATTTGTAGGTAGTTTATTTAGTTAATTTAATGATAGTGTAGTATTAGGTTTAATTGTAACTTAAGTTAGGATTTATTTTACAGGTAATTTTGTATTTCTTTTAGCTAGGTAGTTATTAAATAGTTAATAACTATTTAATAACTATTCTAACTAGCTAAAATAAATACAAAGTTACCTGTAAAATAAATATAAATCCTAAGATAGCTATAATATAATTATTAATTACATTGTAGCTATCTTAGGGTTTATTTTACAGGTAAGTATTTATTTTTAAATAGGAATAATTTATTAAAGTATAGTGTAGTGTTAGGTGTAATTGTAACTTAGGTTAGGATTTATTTCACAGGTACATTTCTCTTTATTTTAGCTAGGTAAGCTATTAAATAGTTAATAACTATTTAATAGTTATTGTACATGGTTAAAATAAATTGAAAGTTACCTGTAAAATAAATATAAATCCTAAGATAGCTAGAATATAATTATTATTTATATTGTAGCTATATTAGGGTTTATTTTAAAGGTAAGTATTTAGTTTTAAATAGGATTCATTTAGTTAATAAGAGTTAATTTATTTAGATTTATTTAATTAATATTTAAGTTAGGGGGCGTTAGGGTTAGGGTTAGACTTAGGTTTAGGGGTTAAACATTTTATTACAGTGGCGGCGGCGTAGTGGGGGGCAGGATAGGGGTTAATAAATTTATTATAGGTGGCGACGGTGTAGGGGGGGCAGATTAGGGGTTAATAAATTTATTATAGGTGGCGACAGTGTAGGGGGGGCAGGATAGGGGTTAATAGGTTTAATATAGGTTGCGGCGGGTTCATGGAGCGGCGGTTTAGGGGTTAAACTATTTATTTAGTTGCGGAGAGGTGCGGGATCAGCAGGATAGGGGTTAATAATTTTATAATAGAGGGCGATGGTATAGGGGGGGCAGGATAGGGGTTACTAGGTATAATGTAGGTGGCAGCGGTGTCCGGGAGCGGCGGTTTAGGGGTTAATACATTTATAAGACTTGCGGCAGGGTCTAGGAGCGGCGGTTTAGGGGTTAATACATTTATAAGATTTGCGGCAGGGTCTAGGAGCGGCGGTTTAGGGGTTAGTAACTTTATTTAGTTGCGGGGGGCTCCGGGGGCGCCGGTATAGGGGGTAGAACAGTGCAGTTTAGTGTGAGTGCTTAGTGACAGGCTAGCAATAAAGCTGGGAAAAAGCCGAAGGGCAGCGAGATCGGATGAGTGATAACTGTCACAGTCCGCTGCTCATCGCCCCGCGGCTTTTTGACAGCTTTATTTGATAACTTAGGCGTATTTTTTCAGGTCCGCGGCGGCGAAGGTAGGCGAGCTTAGGCGGACGTATTGGGCCGGCGAAGCCAGAAAAGTAGACGGCTTGATAACTACCCCTCTCAGTCTTTAAATATACTTTGAAAAAAATACATCAATGCACATATCTTAGTCAATTACATAAGGCATCTATGTGCAAACAACAATCAGCATCAAAATAGCCTATGTAGATATGTATTTAATCCAAAAATATATATAATTACAATCTAATGATTGAATACCAAAACATATTAAGTTGTTCAAATATTATAATCTTATCCAAAATGCATACATAACATATAGCTTAATGTCCCTCTAAGCTGAAGACTCCGAAATACCTCCTTTACAATATATATTTCAGCCAGTGTGTAAAACAATCCAGAAGTTAATCTAAATTTGCTTTACTCATATGTTATACTAATTTTGCAAAAGGAAGGTGCCTAGGTTTCTGATATTTCAAGCATTATTGTGAAATGTTTATTTAAAGGGACATGAACTCAAAATATACTTAAAGGGAGACAGTTAAAAAATTAATGATTTATACATTCTGAATGAGTATTCTATTTTAAGCAACTTTAAAACTTGTCTCATATTATGAATGCTCCTTGTGATGTTGCTATCATTACTTAAAAAATAAGGCATTAAATAGATAATTTATTTGCTTCAGTACTCTGGACAGAACTTGTTTTTTTGTGGTGGATTAATTGATCCAACAATCATCAAGGACAACCCATGTTTTTTGCAACAATTGTCCGTAATCTAAAATATCATTATTGATTTGCAAAGAAAGATAACAAGATAATTGTTAACATTTGAGAATCGGATTAAATTATAAAGTTGATTAACATTTCATGCTCAATCTGAATCACCAACGCTAAATTTGTTTGGACAGTGTCCCTTTAAGAGATTTAAATAGTGTATTTACTTCTCTTCCTATCTTGACATACTTTGCTTGAAAAGCATATCGAGATAGGCTCAGTAGATGAAGATTGGTGGATGCACAGAGATGCCTTATGTGATTGGCTCAACCATGTGCATTTAAATTTCTTCTGTTGAGGATATCTAAATACTAATATAAATTGATTTACATTTTAAAGTCTAAACAATTTTCTATCTCTACAGATCATTTGATACAATTGTTTGTTTGTAATGTCTATTTAAAAATAAAGACGCCATTGCACAATAACATATATGATCACTTCAGACAAATACAAGCTCGAGGTTTATTTACTAATAACAAACAAACCTGTAGTTTAACATTTATAAGCAGATTATCCAAGTTACTGACATTATAACCAGAATTTGAACATTCAGAAATATTGCGTGGGAAACGCATCTTGAAACACCAGATTAGCATCTTTAAACATTAGAGTCTAATGTCACGCAATAGCACACAATCAATGTGCATTATGAAATACATTTAATAGAGCAATATCAATACTTCACAATAAGTCAATAAATGGATTTTATGAACAATAAAGACATACAATATTAAATGTGTATTTGTATTAAAGAAACAGACCGTTATTAAACTGAGAAATGTCTACAACATTTAATAATGTGACAGTATTAGATTTTAAAGAGAATTTAATCATTAATATTTAACGGATCACGGATATTAAATCTGCGTCACACATATCGGCATGACAGGCCCATGAGTTACAAATAAGTCTACATGAAAAATGAAGTTACAGCACCACCAGGAGGTATGTGTAAGGAAGTTACTAAGATATGAAACATTAAGGAAGGGCCAATCAGAGTTCATCACACAAACACAACTTGAGTCAGGATGGTCTCACAGACATTCTAACAATATTTCAAACTTTTATCCAATCAGATGTACAGATAACTTGGCCCATGATGCATCTCATGTTTACTTCACCATATAAAAGTCCATTACACGTTGCCATCTTTGTCAGTTCTCTAATGCCTGCAGGCAGTATATATATTTATATATTTATATATTATATTATCAAACCGAGCAGGCATGTCAGCTCCCAGGTTCACCAAGGAGGAGAGCGCTGCACTGGTCCACGCCGTCAAGGACTTTTATCCCCAGCTGTTTGGGAACAAGAGGAGTTTGACAGATGCGCATGTTAAGAAGGCCCTCTGGGAGTCTATCACCAATGCGGTTAGATTGGTGTGTGACGTCCAGAGGACCCAGGATCAGATCATGAGGAGATTCGAAGATATGAGGTTGTGGTTAACAAAAAAAGTCAACCTCATAAGGGACTGGGTACAAGCCCGTAAAAGAGGTGGCAAAAGAGCTCAGTCTCCGGGTCCCCAAAAGATTTAGATCCTCGCCATCCTCGGCCTCCTCTTCTTCCCTCCCAGCTGCGGGATCTGAAAGTCCTGACGCGGGAGCCAGGGCAGCTGCTTCTCTGTCCGGTGGCCTGGGAGGAGATGGAGAATCTGAACCAGGTAATTATCCAACTTCATATAATATCTTAATATTTTTTTTTTTTTAAAAAAATTTGTATATAGTCAGATACTAAACCTATACAGACCTCACAACATACACTACATATGATGTTTAGATATCTGATTTTAGATTAGTGACACATGAAATAGGAATGATGTGTCTTGCGCTCTACAGAATATGCGTCACAGAGCAAAAATGGAATAGCGCATACACGTTAACATGGGTTAGCTGTAAGTGGCATTGCTTTATACATGTTGGTCAAATGACGGATGCGTAATTCCGCTTTGAATCATTGCGCAATGATCGCGAAAATGGAATTTCGCATACACGTTAACATGGGTTTGCTGTAAGTGGCATTGCTTTATACATGTTGGTCAAATAACGGATGCGTAATTCCGCATGGAATCATTGCGCAATGATCGCGAAAATGGAATTTCGCATACACGTTAACATGGGTTTGCTGTAAGTGGCATTGCTTTATACATGTTGGTCAAATGACGGATGCGTAATTCCGCATGGAATCATTGCGCAATGATCGCGAAAATGGAATTTCGAATACACGTTAACATGGGTTTGCTGTAAGTGGCATTGCTTTATACATGTTGGTCAAAATGAAATGTGAATTATTATATATGTGAAGAATACAGTATTCTTATTTTCAATATTATACATAATAAAAAAAGAAGAATCCAAATAAATTATAACATATGCCCATCAATTGATGAGAATGAAATAACACAAAAAAATAATTAAAGCTACAGTAAACAACACAACTGATTGAAAATAAGAGTACAGGATATATTTATCATGAATTGAATTGAGGAAACAATTAACTCATGGGACTACCAAAGGATTAATATTTTTAAATTGATTTGCTAATAATGTAAAGATTTTAAACATGGCATGATTTGTATTAATGATATCCAATCCTCATTTAATATATTACAGATATGGATGTTGCTGCTGGATCCTTAAGGCAGGGCTTGTCACAGTATGGTATGTCTCATTTTAATTGACATTTGTCTTAGAAACATGGACAGAACATTACATACTAAATCCACATTGTTCAATATTTATATCTAATGTCCCTTTAATAGATGAAAATTAAATAATTCTTCGGATATCCTTAAATAACATATTAGATTGGAATTGCATGCTCAATCCCATTCATTACATCAACATATGGAGTAGAGAATTCATTAACACCAACATTGTCAAATCAATATAATTTTATATTAAAGGGATACTGATCTAAAATTATTAATGTTGTTATTCAGATAGAGTATGCAATATTAATAAACATTTAAATATAATACTATAATCATATGTGAAATATTCTATTGCTAAATGTATTTTAAAATCAAGAATGTACGTTTATCTGCATCTCAATTTTGGTTGACCAACCTGGGTTTTGATTGATGATTGGTGGATACCTTCAACAAAAAATATTTATTGAATCCAATATTGCTTATCTGCCTTTAAGATTAAAATGTAGCAACATTCAAATTATAATAGGAGTCAATGTTAAATAATTTGGAACAGTTTGAACAGTGAAATCAATGATTTAAATAAATCATGTCAGTGTCCCTTTAATAAACAATAGATTCATTCATCTTTACATTCTTTGGATTAAACAATATTGATATATAATTCACATATTCACTGTTGGAGTTACTTTATAGATATCAGCATACTCTAACAGCACCATGATTACATATTTGTACTAATCAATTTGGTTTTGTATTGTGATAAATATGTGTTGTGTCCTAAACAAGATTAATGTACATTGCACAAATGGCTCAATGTGCCACATGTCTTTGTTTATATTTGTCAACAGCTGTTCTTCAAAATGTGGTTTGTGTGTATTCTTTTAAGAACATTGATCAATGGGTATATTTAGATATGCAATAGCATCGTATGAGATGAGTTTGATGTCTAATATAGTCAGAAATTAAACATATGTTCAATACATCATTTTTAACAGAATCCCCTTGATTCAATCAAGCATTTTTTGGTTTAATGACTGCTCTATTCTTCACATTTTCAAGTTGATTATTCTTAAAATTCGCTACAGATGTGATTTAGTGATATCCCAAATGTGTTCACTAATATATATCTATATCATTCATAGAGAGAGTTGGTGTGGGGAGCCCACAGGAATCCAGCAGTGACACCGAGCCGCCTTTGCGGTCTCCTGGTAAGTCCATTGACTCATTTATATGTCATTGAAGGTGTATTGGTAATCAATATTATGAGCATGATTCTGATGAAGCATAACATTTGAAACAAACATATAATTTTCTCCTCTGATTATATATTAATTTTCTTTGAATATTGAAAGATTAATAATTAAAACTTTATTAGTCTACACATTTGTTATTCAGAATATGTATAGCATATGTTTGTTTCCATGTTCATTTTTGACAACAGTCATCAAGTGATACACACATGAGAAATCTTAAATGTTCTATGTACTATGCTTTTATGATTTTTAAATTAATACAAACAATACATCGAAAATATGAATCATTGAGAATAACAAATCTAATGTAATTTGTATGCTCCATCAAAATGATGTAAATCATAACTTTGGGTGTGTATATCTTTAATGCAACATTGATGTGTGTCTTTGATCAACAGTAACATATGTTATAATATCTGATCTTAACGTGTACACAACATGTTATGTTTTACAGAGATTGATGTAACATGTGTGATGGAGGAGGAAGAGGCTGCCTTGGAGTCTGATGGTATGTGAAATATATCTATCATGTTTCCAACATGTTGCTTTATTGTAAATCATTTTATTGAAGACATTCAAAGTCTACAGCTTTTGCACTTTTTTAAAAGGAAGATTATTTGTCTGTTCAAATACACTACTGCCCCCTTTCTATATCAGGCAGCATGACAATTTTTTTTTTTTATTTAATTTTTAAATTTATAATTCATGCCATCATTATGTCACATGCATAGTCCAGGCCAAAACACAATAATAATGTTATAATTGTACAGACAGTCATTGATATTCATCTGAGTGCCTATATTCATACCATATCCTCATTTCATAATTGTTTAGAAATTCAAACACACTTCGAAGTATATTGAAAACATAATCAATTTGAAATGCGTTGATTTGATTTCATGATGTATGAGATGTTAATATATTTGGATTATTTTTTTCAGATGGATCCTCCACCTCTGGTCATCTGGTTTCCGCCCCTGCCCAGTGCCCTGACCAGTCACAGACCCCTGCCCGTGCCCATTCCCCTGCCTATGCCCAGACCACTGCCCAGGCCCAGACCCCTGCCCATGCCCAGACCACTGCCCAGGCCCAGACCCCTGCCCAGGCCCAGACCCCTGCCGGCCCTTCCCATTTGTCATTTCCTGTCCCTCCAAAAAAACGCCCCTTCACCACCCTTCACCGCTCTCCCCGTATTATTGGCCGTACAGCTGCCCATACCCCAACTCACCACTCCTCAGCTGTACGGCCTACCACGGAGCAGCAGCTCATCCCTCCCCAAGCCAATCCCATCCCTCCCCAACACAATCCCATCCCTCCCCAACACAATCCCATCCCTCCCCCCTGTCTCAACCTTCATTGTCCTGGGTGTCAGATTGTCCTTCCCAGGCACAGCTGTAAGTATCATTCAAAATCAACATTATAAGATACTTAAAGGTACACTGAAGGAAATTTTTTTCTATTGTGATTCAAATAGA
Source organism: Bombina bombina (assembly GCF_027579735.1). Taxonomy (NCBI): domain Eukaryota; kingdom Metazoa; phylum Chordata; class Amphibia; order Anura; family Bombinatoridae; genus Bombina; species Bombina bombina. The sequence continues at coordinate 316,333,242 of NC_069505.1, forward strand.
GCATGCAATGTTAATCAAATTAATAATTTACTACTCTTATGAATTATTCTTCATTCTCTTGCTATCTTTATTGAAACAAAGAAATGCCTAGAATTAATTTTAAATTGAAAATAATTGTGGACATCATTTCTTTATTGTTGGATGAATGTATCCATCAACCAGCAGGGACAACCAAAGTTGATAAACAAATATGGCCTGCCCTAAAAACCTACATTCTTGCATTCAAAATCTAGCTAGAGAAATCTAACATTTAAAGAATATGTTTAATTTATTAATATTTGTAATGTCATGCTCTATCTGAATCAGTCAATTAAATATTTAGGTTCAGTGTCCCTTTAATTTGATATCACTACATATACCAATCACCACTACTTGGATCCAACAATTTATGTACAAATGTTGATACATTATCTCTTGTCTAACCCAGTGGGAATGTAATTTCTTCAGGTTGCTATGTTTACACAGCTTGTCCTCAAAGCCAACATGTTTAAGGATAGGGGTGCCTACCACAGTATAATTAAAATATTTAAATTGCTAATGTAAGTACAATGTAAATCCTTTAACAAGATTTGATACACTCAAGCTGTATAAGTGGATCATCGAAAACCAATTAAAGGGGACAACATGTTTGAGTAAACTGTCCCTTTAATGATTTTGGTCTGTCTGAATAACATATTTCATGTGTAAAGAATCAATTTAAACTAATTGATGTAAAGAATGATTTGTCTTTATGATGACAATGTATCTTTGCTTATTTTTTCTTCTGTTGTGTAATTATCCTTAATATTTTATTTATTCTTTATTTTAGGCTGTGACTCAGCATGGCTCATGCTAGAAGGTATAGCAAGAGTAGAGCAGGCCGTGTTGAGGAACGCAGCTGTCCTGAGAGGGATGAACAACACCATGCAGGCCCAGCTCCGGGTTCAGGACTTGACTCTGCGTGAAATCATGCAATTATCTTCAAGGCTTGAATCTGGAGCTGGACATGCACAGGACGATGAAGAGGATAACCAGTAAGTGGAGGATATGGAGATGCTCCAAGGTCGCAGATAAGAATCCTCTGTCCACATGTTGATTTTTTTTTATTGTTGCCATTTGGCCTTTTTCAAAGTTTATTGTTGTGCCTGTTGCACTCTTTTACCTTGTCATATGTCTCCAATGGGGCTATGGTGGCCCTTGGGAACTCTCTTCATTGACTGTGATGCACTATGTTACCTTGTCATATGTCTCCAATGGGGCTATGGTGGCCCTTGGGAACTCTCTTCATGGACTGTGATGCACTCTGTTACCTTGTCATATGGCTCAAATATTCCTTATTTTTACAAGATTATTTCTAAACGTTGTTGATGTTTTCTTACATACTAATAAAAGACATGTCATTGCACTATTCTTTGTCCTCATTCTTCATGTTATTTTTTGAAAGCTCTAGTTTATCTGGTTGATCCTTAAAGGGACCTACCAAAAATAATGGTTTTTCAAAAATCATATATGTAAGACAATTGTAAATGACTTTAAGATTAACATCTCCAATGTAATCTTATTATTTGTCTTTATATATTTTTCTCAAAGCTTTATCATTGCATGATTATGATTAGCATAGTAATTGTTTTATATATGTATATATAGATTGTTATTTGTGTATATATGTATATTTCAATTTTCACATCCATGTGTGTATTTAGAAACTCTGCATGAATTGATGCACCTTTAACAAATGATCTGAGGATTGATACAATGATATAATCCCTGTAAAGTGTTCATTTTATTGAAATAGTATTGTCTATGTGTATCCTCTTTTTAAAAAAAAAATAATGTCCCTTTAAGTGATGGTGAGCACAATTGTTAATGAATGTATTTCCATTTCTAAAGCGTTTTTGTCCTTTTTACATGAACAAGGACATATAATCTTATTAATAAACAATCTTATTGTAATGTTGACAGCACATGTATTTCATTTTCAATTCTATCTTATTGTAAAAGTGTAACCAAATAAATCTCTGTGTGTAATGCAAATATTTTAGATGATGAATATTTTTTATCAAATATGTTAACAAAATACTTCTCCTCCCATATATGGCTATAGGTAGGCTGACCATATTTAAACTTGAATAAATGACACGTTTAATCAATACATGTATCATTATTGTTATTCCAAAACAATCCAAACATATCTTAAAACATCAATGGCATATGTATTTCTCATGTGTATCTTTTAAATGTTAAAGATATACACCATAGCTATAGTTCAAGGGACAGTCAAGTCCGAAAAGTTGATTCATGATTTTGTGACATTCCTAGATAGCAATCTAGACACATACTAGTTCTTAAAATATAAATACGTTTCTTAGTGATATGCCAAGCTGTCAACTGAGTCCTTCGATTTTCTGCGGTTTTTCAGCGATCTCGGATGCGCCATGTTGCTTAAGACGTCACCTGCCAGGCTGTCCAATGATTCCTTGTATTGACTGACGTTCTTACGTGATCAAGAATGTGCCTTTTATTGGATGGCGTTTTGACGCGATCAAGGATGCGCCTTTTTTTTGGGCGTTCTTACGTGATCAAGAATGTGCCTTTTATTGGATGGCGTTTTTACGCGATCAAGGATGCGCCTTTTTTTTGGTCGTTCTTACGTGATCAAGAATGTGCCTTTTATTGGATGGCGTTCTTACGTGATCAAGGAAGCGCCATGTTAAGACGTCACATGCAAAGGTAAAAAAACGTCTGATTGTATTACGTAGTCCCGCAATATTTGTTTGTGCACGTTCAACACGTTTGTGACTGCAGCCAATTTTAAAAACCTTGCGAATATGTGTTATTTGCATCATGTTACATTGTTGACCCGTAGCTGATAAAGACCACCACATTCTCTTTTGCTGGATGTCTGGTTGAATAAACGAACGAAAGAAAAATGTTTTCATGCATATGATATTTCGAGGCAAGTGCAAATCTCTATAGTCCATGTTGTTTAATATGTTTGTCAACAATATGTTCCTTTTTCAGAACAATGACTGTTGTGTTTAATGTTAAAAATATCTAATTAATAAATATGCGCTATTGTGTTAGAATTAAGTAATCAATATGCATTTAGCTTTATCATATGCTAAATATATGATGCCGACTTCTTCTAAATGTAATTTCGTTGTATATTTTATTAAAGGTTCATTAGACACTCACATTATAAATGAAATCTTTTAATTTGTTCTCTAGTTAGATAGTCCATTGTTTAACAAATACACGTTTCATTTTGCTTCTGTTCCAATAAAATGTAATAAATTATCAGACTCCTCGCCAAGCCTCTAAGTTTCATGTGAGTACCATCTCCAGCTTTCTCCTGTTTTGTGTATGATGGTGTTTTGTCTTGTTTTACGGTTGTAATGGTGGTTCATCTATATTTTCAATAGAGCTAACCCGATTTTCTTTGAAAGTGTTTGAAGCTTTGTAATATTGATATCAGTATATGTTAATCTTGTTGTTTGTAGTAGTGTCTATTACATACAGTTCTTTTAAAAATATAGTATACTGTCCCTTTAATGCAAATGTTGATTTTTGTATCATGTATGAGTTCCACATTGGTTAATCTTCAAATATATTATTGTTAGCAAATTTTCACCCCCCACTCCTAAAAGGACTTTAAACCATATTCATTGTTAAAACAAATGTCTTTCTAAAAATAAATTAACACAATAATGTCTCTTTAAGAAAATAGACTTTATTTAACAAGTCAATATAAATCTGATTTCAATATTTATTGTTTGAACAAGTACATGTAGATATACCAACAATCTTCAAATATATGTGTGCATATGTAATTTTGTTAAAGGGACAGTTTAGAAAACAAATAATGTTTTGCATTATTCTAAAAGTCAATTTTGTAATATCAAATGTTTCTCACCAATTAATCATTTGTCTGTGTTTATTTAAATTTGCTAGCTAAACCTATGAGGTTCGTGTGCTCATTTCTTCGAGCTTGAAGAGTGCATGTAATCATTATGCAATTTGACCACTAGAGGGCATTTGGATAGCATTTGTATATGTAAAACCTTGTGCTCATACAGCATATTATTTACCATGTATTGATCATTGATATCTAAAATGTTGTTATGTCAGAACAACAAATAAGTGGTCATTTTTCATAGTCAGAGATACAAGGGTAAGCACATAAATCACACGTATTTCTCCATGTTTTGTTGTTTCCAACTTGATAATGCGTAATACAGTGTTTTCTTTGTAATCAATAATTTTCTGACTGTCCCTTTAAGCTGTGTTATTGGCATTCAAACAGTAATATACCATCATGGATAATTGTAATGTTAATTTTGTTTGCGATTCAGCAAACAGTTTGGACATCACATCACAGAAACCAATCAATATCATGAACAAGGATAGGTATGTGATGATGTGGTTTTCACACAATTATAACCCACACTCTGCAAACAATCTGCCTCCATGGACCCGGTCCCATAGAAGTAGATTAGATACAGAGTGTGGTCCACAAGTGTATGAAAACCACATCATCACATACCTATCCATTACACATTAAATAAAAAAAAACATTAAAGATGAAAAAAAAATACTTACTTCCTCTTCCTTCCCCTCTTCCCACGGGGCTGAGGCTCTGGGAGGGGCAACTGCCGACTCTGAAGAGTTCTCCTTGGAGATGTTGTGGGAAGAGTGGAAGGAAGAGTACTGGGACGACCAAGGTGAGGAGGAGAAGATGGCTGAGGAGGAGAAGATGGCTGAGGAGGAGAAGATGGCTGAAGAGGAGGAGATGGCTGAAGAGGAGTAGATGGGCCGGCAGGAGTAGATGGGCCGGCAGGAGGAGATGGGCCAGCAGCAGGAGGCCCAGCAGCAAGAGGCCCAGCAGCAGGAGGCCCAGCAGCAGGAGGCCCAGCAGCAGGAGGACCAGCAGCAGGAGGACCAGCAGCAGGAGGACCAGCAGCAGGAGGCCCAGCAGCAGGAGGCGGACCAGGAGGCAGATCAGCATGCGCCTCCCGGAAAAAATTGAACATCTCTTGGTGTAGATTAATGATTGTGTTTTGCCCTTGTTCGATTCTATTAAGTATGTTTATTATTTGGTTTTGGCCTTCAATTATTTGATTTTGTCCATCAATAATTCGAGTTCGGCCTTCGATATTTTGTATCCGGGAGTTACGCATCTGGTCTATGTAGTCCAGTAGAACCCGCACCTCCGCTATTTCCTCTTGTTGTGCTTGGCGGGGTACCCGTGCACGGCGGGGTACCCGTGCACGGCGGTGTGCGGGTCCTTGAGGGGCCTCTGGTTCTGCGTTCTCCTCCTCTGCTTCCGGGGCCTCTTCATCTGCTTCCGTGCCCTCTTCATCACGGGGGGCCTCTTCCCTCCGAAGTGGAAATTCCTCCCCACCACTCTCATCCCAGGGAGATGGAGGAGGCTGTATTTCTTGTGCTGCCTCCTCCCCAGACTCTGTATATTATAAAAAAAATAAAAAATGTATATATTAGCATATTTGCAAATCAAGCTTTAAATGACTTAGCTTATGATACAATTACAAATGCAGAATCATTAATCCACTTTGAAATCTAACAATCAATACGATTTCCACATTTTCTAAACCGTGTTTGTGATATCTGTGGTCAATCTGAATGTTTTAGCGTTTGTTTTCAGTCTGTTTAAATGCACACCTAGCCTATAGCCTAGATACTGATGTAACCGCAAAGTAATTGTGAATGCGTGTAAACAGCGTAATAGCATTAATCTGATCCTTAAAGGGACATGAAACCCAATGTTTTATCTTTCATGATTTAGAAGCATACATTTATAATCAACTTTCTAATGTACTTTTCTTATCTAATTAGCTTCATTCTCTGGATATTCTTTGCTGAAAAGCATATCTAAATATGCTTAGAAAATGCTGATTGTTAGCTGAATATAGCTGCCTCCTGTGATTGTTTCACCGTGTGCATGGCTATTTCTTCATTAAAATATATCTCAAGAATGATTCAAATTAGGTAATATAAGTACATTGGAATGTTTTGTCAAATTGTATTCGCTACCTCAATCATGAAAGTAAAGGTTTGCGTATAGTGTCCCTTGAAATACATTCGTATGTGAATTTATTGTTCAATGAGCTTACCGGCAGATGAGAATGGCAGGTTCCCGGTATCAATTCCTCCGATACCGACTACATCCACCTCGGAGATGCTGGGCCACAACATTTCCTCCCATCGGCAGTACTCTATTTCCAGGGCAGGGCCGCCACCGGTTCCTGCGAAATGTCGGGCCTCCAGGCTTAACTTTTTCTTGAGATCCATCTTACAGTCCCGGTAGCGATGTTTTTTTGAATCCAGATCTCTGTTCCAGACACCCACTGCATTGACTGCATTCCTTATCTCATTCCAGAGCCTCCTCTTGTCAGTCGGGGTGGTCTTCTGGTGCTGCAGCCTCCTATACCTGGCCATATAGGCTTCGATGAGGGCCTCCTTCTCCTCCATCGAAAACCTTGCCTCCCTAGTAGCCTTGGCCTTCCCCTGTGACGATGCCCTCTGTTTCCCGGACTGTGAAGCCCTACTCTGTCCGCCACTGGGCCCAGCCACTTGTTCATCTTGAACCAAGTGGCTGGGTCCACCCACCGCTTCCACCCCCGCTTCCTGCCCCCCTTCCTGCTCCCCTTCCTGCCCTGTTCCTCTCCCCCTCCCTCTCCTCCCCCCTCTACCTGTCCCCTGCCTGGCCTCCATCTGTTCCCTAAACTAAACCCCAAATAATCAAACAAAAAGTGAGTGTGATGAAATGAAAGGGGGTCAAAATAAAGAACTAAAAAGACAAAAAAAGTGCTGAAAGTGTGAGAGGGATGTAAAAAACCAAAGAGGGTAAGGAGTATTTAAATAAACCAAAAGAAGAAGAAGACTAAAAGGAGGATATGTAAACTAAATGTAACTAGGGGATTGGTATGGGATGGGGATGGGGTATGGGATAAGAGTAAATGGGATGAAAGGGAATGGGACTACAGGGAATGGGTTATGGAGTGTAGTATGAGGGGGTAGGGGGTATGGAGTGTATGTAGTGTTATTGATAAGTGTATGTATGTATTGAATGTGTTTGCGTGTAAATGTGTTAAGTGTACAGAAAAATAACTCGCTCACTAACTCATCTACTACTAATTCTCACTAACTCACACTCCCACTAACTCTCGATAACTCACACTAGCACTAACTCACGCTCCCACTAACTGACTCTCTCACACTACCACTAACTTTCACTAACAACTCCCACTACCACTAACTCACTCATGCTCCCACTAACTGACTCTCTCCCACTCCCACTAACTCCCACTCCCACTAACTCACTCACGATAACACTAACAACTGACTCTCTCACACTAACACTAACTCACTCACAATAATGCACAAAATCTCTAATCTTAAACCTCCAATCTCCAAAGACCCACCAGCAACACAGTCAAAGAAGCCATGCTTGTGTGGTGCTTATATACCCTGTGTAAATGTTTAATGATGTACCGGTTTGCGTTGTAAATTGTGTTCAGGTGTGCTTTATTAGCAATTAATATTTGTGCAATGTGTATTAGGTGTGTGAATTTGCGCATGCTCATTTGGAGTTTGGAGTATTTGTGGAATGTGTAGAATGCGATGATGTCATAGTGGTCATTTGCTCTAACATTGTCCAATAGTATTCTGTTTAAATGTGAATTTGCGATGGTGTGGTATTAGTGAAGTGTTGTATATGTATGTTTGTCCTAATATATAGTGATATTGAATGCGATTATTTTTCTAGTGTATGTATATATTTTTTATTCCTTGTTGTTATTTTTCGAATTTCCGCATCTTAAAGTATATGCGTATTCCCCATATTAAAATTTTTTGCAAATTCCCCCGCTTGTGAATGTGTAATGCTTGTGTGCTTTGTTGATTGATTGTTGTTGTGACATTTGCGGCGTGTTATTGTTGTGCATGATGTGGTATGCGTCATATGACCGAGCTGTGCATATTCTCGCGAGATCGAGTGTTAGATGAAAAAAGCTATTTTTTTGCTTTTCCATTGATCTCTATGGGAGACTGTCTAACGCGGGCAGGATTCCGCGTGTCACATACACGCGTTAGGAGCATCGTTAGATGGTCTTTTTTGTACTCTAAATACCGGAGTCAAACAATGCCGTGCGTTAGACATAAAACGCGCGTGGCGTTAGCGACCCATCTACCGCCAAACTCCAAATCTAGCCGATAGTTTTTTATATTGTCTCATGTCACATAATGCACAAATATCAACTAATGATAAATAGTGATGTCCCGCATTCGCAGCTGCGGGCGAACACATGCAATGTTCGATCTGCCCCCTATGTGTCATCATTGAGGAAACTTTGACCCTGTATGTCACAGCCTTCTGACATATTAGAGCCAATCAGCATCAGACACTCCCTCACAGACCCTTCCCTCTTCTTGGCAGCAGCCATTTTAGACTCATAACGACCTTGCTTTGTTAGTGAGAGGACGTTTTGTTTTGCTGCTGCTGACATTATAGGGAAATATATAGCTAGGCTAGTGTATTTAGTGTCCACTACAGTCCTGAAGGACTCATCTCATCTCTGCTGCAAGGACAGCACCCCAAAAAGCCCTTTTTAGGACTATAATTCGAGCCATTTTTTTTTTCTTCGTATTTTTATTAGCATTTGCCTGGCTTTCAGCCTGTGTGTAAGGCTCACAGCATATGCTGTGATTACTGCCACCACTGATATCTGCCTTACAACATTAGTTTAAATTAAACCAACAAAAATTTGAAATTATTTTGCTAGTGTAATTTATTTTCATTTTCTATCAGGCCTGTGTCACACAGCATATACTCTGTTTCATTGCTCTGTGCCAGCCACCAGTGGTCATATCCGCTTATAACATTATTTTAAATTTTAAAAAAAAACTTTTAAATAATTTTGCTAGTGTATTCTAATTTCATTTTCTATCAGGCCTGTGTCTGTCAGGCTCACACAGCATATACTTCAGTTTTTTCAGTCTTTTGGTTAATTGCTCTGTGCCAGGCAGCCACCACTCATATCTGCTTCACCTTATTTTAAATTAAAAACAAAAAACTTTTAAAAATTTTTGTTACTGTAATATAATATCATTTTCTATCAGGCCTGTGTGTTTTGCTGACTTACAGAGCATACTGTGTTTAATTGCTGCCCTCCCTAGTCTATGAGCCACAACTCATATGTGTTTAACCTTGTCTATCAGACTTACAGAGCCTACTGTTTTTAATTGCTGCCCTTCCAAGGCTATCAGCCACAACTCATATGTGCTTAACCTTTTTCTTTAAATTCCCCCCAAAAATCTTTAAATCATTATGCTAGTGTAATCTAATTTTATTTTCTATCAGGCCTGTGTCTAACTGTCTATCTGACTTACAGAGCATACTGTTGTTAATTGCTGCCCTACGTAGCAGCCAGCCAGTGCCACCACTCATATGTGCACTGCTTAACATTATTTTAATATTAAAATATAAACTTTTAAATTATTTTGCTAGTGTAGTCTAACTTAATTTTCTATCAGGCCTGTGTTTTTCTTACTTACTCAGCATACTGTGTTAAATTGCTGCCCTACCTACCAGCCACGACTCATATCTGCCAGCCTGTGTGCCAGGCCCAACTAGCCAATTAGTGCCACCAATCATAGTTGTTGTAACAGTATTGAAAACATTGTAAATCATCACTTTTTTTACTGTAAATCTGCAGTCTAGTAGTGCCATTGAATTGCAGTTCCCTCCTGCCTGCCAGCCTGTGTGCCAGGCCGACTTGCCAACTAGTTACACCAATCCTAGTTGTTGTAACAGTATTGTTTATCTTTAAAATTACAAATTGTTCGAATGTGAATCATCAGTTTGCTCGTGCCATTGAATTGCACTTTCCTCCTGCCTGCCAGCCTGTGTGCCAGGCCCAACTAGCCAATTAGTGCCACCAATCATATTTCTTGTAACAGTATATAAAAAATGTAAAATCATAAGTTTTTTGACTGCAAATCTTCAGTCTCCTAGTGCCATTGAATTGCAGTTTCCTCCTGCCTGCCAGCCTGTGTGCCAGGCCCAACTAGCCAATTAGTACCACCAATCATAGTTGATTTAACAGTATTGAAAAAATTGTAAATCATCACTTTTTTGACGTGAATCTGCAGTCTAGTAGTGCCATTGAATTGCAGTTCCCTCCTGCCTGCCAGCCTGCGTGCCAGGCCCTACTAGCTAATTAGTGCCACCAATCATAGTTGTTATAACAGTATAGAAAAAATTGTAAATCATCACTTTTTTGACTGTGAATCTGCAGTCTAGTAGTGCCATTGAATTGCAGTTCCCTCCTGCCTGCAAGCCTGTGTGCCAGGCCGACTTGCCAACTAGTTACACCAATCCTAGTTGTTGTAACAGTATTGTTAATCTTTAAAATTGCAAATTGTTCGATTGTGAATCATCAGTTTGCTCATGCCATTGAATTGCACTTTCCTCCTGCCTGCCAGCCTGTGTGCCAGGCCCAACTAGCCAATTAGTGCCACCACTCATATTTCTTGTAACAGTATAGAAAAAAATTAAAATCATAAGTTTTTTACTGCAAATCTTCAGTCTCCTATTGCCATTGAATTGCAGTTTCCTCCTGCCTGCCAGCCTGTGTGCCAGGCCCAACTAGCCAATTAGTGCCACCAATCATAGTTGTTGTAACAGTATTGTTAATATTTCAAATTAAACATTGTTAAATTGTGAATCATCAGTTTGCTTGTGCCATTGAATTGCAGTTTCCTCCTGTCTGCCAGCCTGTGTGCCAGGTCCAACTAGCCAATTAGTGCCACCAATCATAGTTGTTTTAACAGTATTGAAAAAATTGTAAATCATCACTTTTTTGACTGTGAATCTGCAGTCTAGTAGTGCCATTGAATTGCAGTTCCCTCCTGCCTGCCAGCCTGTGTGCCAGGCTGACTTGCAAACTAGTTACACCAATCCTAGTTGTTGTAACAGAATTGTTAATCTTTAAAATTACAAAATGTTTGATTGTGAATCATCAGTTTGCTCGTGCCATTGAATTGCACTTTCCTCCTGCCTGCCACACTGTGTGCCAGGCCCATTAGCCAATTAGTGTCACCAATCATATTTCTTGTAACAGTATAGAAAAAAAATAAAATCATAAGTTTTTTGACTGCAAATCTTCAGTCTCCTAGTGCCATTGAATTGCAGTTTCCTCCTGCCTGCCAGCCTGTGTGCCAGGCCCAACTAGCCAATTAGTGCCACCAATCATAGTTGTTGTAACAGTATTGTTAATATTTAAAATTAAACATTGTTCGATTGTGAATCATCGGTTTGCTTGTGCCATTGAATTGCACTTTCCTCATGCCTGCCAGCCTGTGTGCCAGGCCCAACTAGCCAATTAGTGCCACCACTCATATTTCTTGTAACAGTATTGAAAACATTGTAAATCATCACTTTTTTTTACTGTAAATCTGCAGTCTAGTAGTGCCATTGAATTACAGTTCCCTCCTGCCTGCCAGCCTGTGTGCCAGGCCGACTTGCCAACTAGTTACACCAATCCTAGTTGTTGTAACAGTATTGTTTATCTTTAAAATTACAAATTGTTCGAATGTGAATCATCAGTTTGCTCGTGCCATTGAATTGCACTTTCCTCCTGCCTGCCAGCCTGTGTGCCAGGCCCAACTAGCCAATTAGTGCCACCAATCATATTTCTTGTAACAGTATATAAAAAATGTAAAATCATAAGTTTTTTGACTGCAAATCTTCAGTCTCCTAGTGCCATTGAATTGCAGTTTCCTCCTGCCTGCCAGCCTGTGTGCCAGGCCCAACTAGCCAATTAGTACCACCAATCATAGTTGATTTAACAGTATTGAAAAAATTGTAAATCATCACTTTTTTGACGTGAATCTGCAGTCTAGTAGTGCCATTGAATTGCAGTTCCCTCCTGCCTGCCAGCCTGCGTGCCAGGCCCTACTAGCTAATTAGTGCCACCAATCATAGTTGTTATAACAGTATAGAAAAAATTGTAAATCATCACTTTTTTGACTGTGAATCTGCAGTCTAGTAGTGCCATTGAATTGCAGTTCCCTCCTGCCTGCAAGCCTGTGTGCCAGGCCGACTTGCCAACTAGTTACACCAATCCTAGTTGTTGTAACAGTATTGTTAATCTTTAAAATTGCAAATTGTTCGATTGTGAATCATCAGTTTGCTCATGCCATTGAATTGCACTTTCCTCCTGCCTGCCAGCCTGTGTGCCAGGCCCAACTAGCCAATTAGTGCCACCACTCATATTTCTTGTAACAGTATAGAAAAAAATTAAAATCATAAGTTTTTTACTGCAAATCTTCAGTCTCCTATTGCCATTGAATTGCACTTTCCTCATGCCTGCCAGCCTGTGTGCCAGGCCCAACTAGCCAATTAGTGCCACCAATCATAGTTGTTTTAACAGTATTGAAAAATTTGTAAATCATCACTTTTTTGACAGTGAATCTGCAGTCTAGTAGTGCCATTGAATTGCAGTTCCCTCCTGTCTGCCAGCCTGTGTGCCAGGCCCAACTAGCCAATTAGTGCCACCAATCATAGTTGTTATAACTGTATAGAAAAAATTGTAAATCATCACTCTTTTGACTGTGAATCTGCAGTCTCTTAGTGCCATTGAATTGCAGTTCCCTCCTGCCTGCCAGCCTGTGTGCCAGGACGACTTGCCAACTAGTTACACCAATCCTAGTTGTTGTAACAGTATTGTTAATCATTAAAATTACAAATTGTTCAATTGTGAATCATCAGTTTGCTCGTGCCATTGAATTGCACTTTCCTGCTGCCTGCCAGCCTGTGTGCCAGGCCCAACTAGCCAATTAGTGCCACCAATCATATTTCTTGTAACAGTATAGAAAAAATTTAAAATCATAAGTTTTTTTACTGCAAATCTTCATTCTCCTAGTGCCATTGAATTGCAGTTTCCTCCTGCCTGCCAGCCTGTGTTCCAGGCCCAACTAGCCAATTAGTGCCACCAATCTTAGTTGTTATAACAGTATTGAAGAAATTGTAAATCATCGCTTTTTTGACTGTGAATCTGTAGTCTAGTAGTGCCATTGAATTTCAGTTTCCTCCTGCCTGCCAGCCTGTGTGCCAGGCTAACTTGCCAACTAGTTACACCAATCCTAGTTGTTGTAACAGTATTGTTTATCTTTAAAATTACAAATTGTTCGAATGTGAATCATCAGTTTGCTCGTGCCATTGAATTGCACTTTCCTCCTGCCTGCCAGCCTGTGTGCCAGGCCCAACTAGCCAATTAGTGCCACCAATCATATTTCTTGTAACAGTATATAAAAAATTTAAAATCATAAGTTTTTTGACTGCAAATCTTCAGTCTCCTATTGCCATTGAATTGCAGTTTCCTCCTGCCTGCCAGCCTGTGTGCCAGGCCCAACTAGCCAATTAGTGCCACCAATCATAGTTGTTGTAACAGTATTGTTAATATTTCAAATTAAACATTGTTCGATTGTGAATCATCAGTTTGCTTGTGCCATTGAATTGCAGTTTCCTCCTGCCTGCCAGCCTGTGTGCCAGGTCCAACTAGCCAATTAGTGCCACCAATCATAGTTGTTTTAACAGTATTGAAAAAATTGTAAATCATCACTTTTTTGACTGTGAATCTGCAGTCTTGTAGTGCCATTGAATTGCAGTTCCCTCCTGCCTGCCAGCCTGTGTGCCAGGCTGACTTGCCAACTAGTTACACCAATCCTAGTTGTTGTAACAAAAATTGTTAATCTTTAAAATTACAAAATGTTCGATTGTGAATCATCAGTTTGCTCGTGCCATTGAATTGCACTTTCCTCCTGCCTGCCACACTGTGTGCCAGGCCCATTAGCCAATTAGTGCCACCAATCATATTTCTTGTAACAGTATAGAAAAAAAATAAAATCATAAGTTTTTTGACTGCAAATCTTCAGTCTCCTAGTGCCATTGAATTGCAGTTTCCTCCTGCCTGCCAGCCTGTGTGCCAGGCCCAACTAGCCAATTAGTGCCACCAATCATAGTTGTTGTAACAGTATTGTTAATATTTAAAATTAAACATTGTTCGATTGTGATTCATCAGTTTGCTTGTTCCATTGAATTGCACTTTCCTCCTGCCTGCCAGCCTGTGTGCCAGGCCCAACTAGCCAATTAGTGCCACCAATCATAGTTGTTTTAACAGTATTGTTAATATTTAAAATTAAACATTGTTCGATTGTGAATCATCGGTTTGCTTGTGCCATTGAATTGCACTTTCCTCATGCCTGCCAGCCTGTGTGCCAGGCCCAACTAGCCAATTAGTGCCACCAATCATAGTTGTTTTAACAGTATTGAAAAAATTGTAAATCATCACTTTTTTGACTGTGAATCTGCAGTCTAGTAGTGCCATTGAATTGCAGTTCCCTCCTGTCTGCCAGCCTGTGTGCCAGGCCCAACTAGCCAATTAGTGCCACCAATCATAGTTGTTATAACTGTATAGAAAAAATTGTAAATCATCACTCTTTTGACTGTGAATCTGCAGTCTCTTAGTGCCATTGAATTGCAGTTCCCTCCTGCCTGCCAGCCTGTGTGCCAGGACGACTTGCCAACTAGTTACACCAATCCTAGTTGTTGTAACAGTATTGTTAATCATTAAAATTACAAATTGTTCAATTGTGAATCATCAGTTTGCTCGTGCCATTGAATTGCACTTTCCTCCTGCCTGCCAGCCTGTGTGCCAGGCCCAACTAGCCAATTAGTGCCACCAATCATATTTCTTGTAACAGTATAGAAAAAATTTAAAATCATAAGTTTTTTTACTGCAAATCTTCATTCTCCTAGTGCCATTGAATTGCAGTTTCCTCCTGCCTGCCAGCCTGTGTTCCAGGCCCAACTAGCCAATTAGTGCCACCAATCTTAGTTGTTATAACAGTATTGAAGAAATTGTAAATCATCGCTTTTTTGACTGTGAATCTGTAGTCTAGTAGTGCCATTGAATTTCAGTTCCCTCCTGCCTGCCAGCCTGTGTGCCAGGCTGACTTGCCAACTAGTTACACCAATCCTAGTTGTTGTAACAGTATTGTTTATCTTTAAAATTACAAATTGTTCGAATGTGAATCATCAGTTTGCTCGTGCCATTGAATTGCACTTTCCTCCTGCCTGCCAGCCTGTGTGCCAGGCCCAACTAGCCAATTAGTGCCACCAATCATATTTCTTGTAACAGTATATAAAAAATTTAAAATCATAAGTTTTTTGACTGCAAATCTTCAGTCTCCTAGTGCCATTGAATTGCAGTTTCCTCCTGCCTGCCAGCCTGTGTGCCAGGCCCAACTAGCCAATTAGTACCACCAATCATAGTTGTTTTAACAGTATTGAAAAAATTGTAAATCATCACTTTTTTGACGTGAATCTGCAGTCTAGTAGTGCCATTGAATTGCAGTTCCCTCCTGCCTGCCAGCCTGTGTGCCAGGCCCAACTAGCTAATTAGTGCCACCAATCATAGTTGTTATAACAGTATAGAAAAAATTGTAAATCATCACTTTTTTGACTGTGAATCTGCAGTCTAGTAGTGCCATTGAATTGCAGTTCCCTCCTGCCTGCCAGCCTGTGTGCCAGGCCGACTTGCCAACTAGTTACACCAATCCTAGTTGTTGTAACAGTATTGTTAATCTTTAAAATTGCAAATTGTTCGATTGTGAATCATCAGTTTGCTCGTGCCATTGAATTGCACTTTCCTCCTGCCTGCCAGCCTGTGTGCCAGGCCCAACTAGCCAATTAGTGCCACCACTCATATTTCTTGTAACAGTATAGAAAAAAATTAAAATCATAAGTTTTTTGACTGCAAATCTTCAGTCTCCTATTGCCATTGAATTGCATTTTCCTCCTGCCTGCCAGCCTGTGTGCCAGGCCCAACTAGCCAATTAGTGCCACCAATCATAGTTGTTTTAACAGTATTGAAAAAATTGTAAATCATCACTTTTTTTAACTGTGAATCTACAGTCTAGTAGTGCCATTGAATTGCAGTTCCCTCCTGTCTGACAGCCTGTGTGCCAGGCCCAACTAGCCAATTAGTGCCACCAATCATAGTTGTTATAACTGTATAGAAAAAATTGTAAATCATCACTCTTTTGACTGTGAATCTGCAGTCTCTTAGTGCCTTTGAATTGCAGTTCCCTCCTGCCTGCCAGCCTGTGTGCCAGGACGACTTGCCAACTAGTTACACCAATCCTAGTTGTTGTAACAGTATTGTTAATCATTAAAATTACAAATTGTTCAATTGTGAATCATCAGTTTGCTCGTGCCATTGAATTGCACTTTCCTCCTGCCTGCCAGCCTGTGTGCCAGGCCCAACTAGCCAATTAGTGCCACCAATCATATTTCTTGTAACAGTATAGAAAAAATTTAAAATCATAAGTTTTTTTACTGCAAATCTTCATTCTCCTAGTGCCATTGAATTGCAGTTTCCTCCTGCCTGCCAGCCTGTGTTCCAGGCCCAACTAGCCAATTAGTGCCACCAATCTTAGTTGTTATAACAGTATTGAAGAAATTGTAAATCATCACTTTTTTGACTGTGAATCTGTAGTCTAGTAGTGCCATTGAATTTCAGTTCCCTCCTGCCTGCCAGCCTGTGTGCCAGGCTGACTTGCCAACTAGTTACACCAATCCTAGTTGTTGTAACAGTATTGTTTATCTTTAAAATTACAAATTGTTCGAATGTGAATCATCAGTTTGCTCGTGCCATTGAATTGCACTTTCCTCCTGCCTGCCAGCCTGTGTGCCAGGCCCAACTAGCCAATTAGTGCCACCAATCATATTTCTTGTAACAGTATATAAAAAATTTAAAATCATAAGTTTTTTTACTGCAAATCTTCAGTCTCCTAGTGCCATTGAATTGCAGTTTCCTCCTGCCTGCCAGCCTGTGTGCCAGGCCCAACTAGCCAATTAGTACCACCAATCATAGTTGTTTTAACAGTATTGAAAAAATTGTAAATCATCACTTTTTTGACGTGAATCTGCAGTCTAGTAGTGCCATTGAATTGCAGTTCCCTCCTGCCTGCCAGCCTGTGTGCCAGGCCCAACTAGCTAATTAGTGCCACCAATCATAGTTGTTATAACAGTATAGAAAAAATTGTAAATCATCACTTTTTTGAATGTGAATCTGCAGTCTAGTAGTGCCATTGAATTGCAGTTCCCTCCTGCCTGCCAGCCTGTGTGCCAGGCCGACTTGCCAACTAGTTACACCAATCCTAGTTGTTGTAACAGTATTGTTAATCTTTAAAATTGCAAATTGTTCGATTGTGAATCATCAGTTTGCTCGTGCCATTGAATTGCACTTTCCTCCTGCCTGCCAGCCTGTGTGCCAGGCCCAACTTGCCAATTAGTGCCACCACTCATATTTCTTGTAACAGTATAGAAAAAAATTAAAATCATACATTTTTTGACTGCAAATCTTCAGTCTCCTATTGCCATTGAATTGCAGTTTCCTCCTGCCTGCCAGCCTGTGTGCCAGGCCCAACTAGCCAATTAGTGCCACCAATCATAGTTGTTTTAACAGTATTGAAAAAATTGTAAATCATCACTTTTTTTACTGTGAATCTGCAGTCTAGTAGTGCCATTGAATTGCAGTTCCCTCCTGCCTGCCAGCCTGTGTGCCAGGCTGACTTGCCAACTAGTTACACCAATCCTAGTTGTTGTAACAGAATTGTTAATCTTTAAAATTACAAAATGTTCGATTGTGAATCATCAGTTTGCTCGTGCCATTGAATTGCACTTTCCTCCTGCCTGCCACACTGTGTGCCAGGCCCATTAGCCAATTAGTGCCACCAATCATATTTCTTGTAACAGTATAGAAAAAAAATAAAATCATAAGTTTTTTTACTGCAAATCTTCAGTCTCCTAGTGCCATTGAATTGCAGTTTCCTCCTGCCTGCCAGCCTGTGTGCCAGGCCCAACTAGCCAATTAGTGCCACCAATCATAGTTGTTGTAACAGTATTGTTAATATTTAAAATTAAACATTGTTCGATTGTGAATCATCAATTTGCTTGTTCCATTGAATTGCACTTTCCTCCTGCCTGCCAGCCTGTGTGCCAGGCCCAACTAGCCAATTAGTGCCACCAATCATAGTTGTTTTAACAGTATTGTTAATATTTAAAATTAAACATTGTTCGATTGTGAATCATCTGTTTGCTTATGCCATTGAATTGCACTTTCCTCATGCCTGCCAGCCTGTGTGCCAGGCCCAACTAGCCAATTAGTGCCACCAATAATAGTTCTTTTAACAGTATTGAAAAAATTGTAAATCATCACTTTTTTGACTGTGAATCTGCAGTCTAGTAGTGCCATTGAATTGCAGTTCCCTCCTGTCTGCCATCCTGTGTACCAGGCCCAACTAGCCAATTAGTGCCACCAATCATAGTTGTTATAACTGTATAGAAAAAATTGTAAATCATCACTCTTTTGACTGTGAATCTGCAGTCTCTTAGTGCCATTGAAATGCAGTTCCCTCCTGCCTGCCAGCCTGTGTGCCAGGACGACTTGCCAACTAGTTACACCAATCCTAGTTGTTGTAACAGTATTGTTAATCATTAAAATTACAAATTGTTCAATTGTGAATCATCAGTTTGCTTGTGCCATTGAATTGCACTTTCCTGCTGCCTGCCAGCCTGTGTGCCAGGCCCAACTAGTCAATTAGTGCCACCAATCATATTTCTTGTAACAGTATAGAAAAAATTTAAAATCATAAGTTTTTTTACTGCAAATCTTCATTCTCCTAGTGCCATTGAATTGCAGTTTCCTCCTGCCTGCCAGCCTGTGTTCCAGGCCCAACTAGCAAATTAGTGCCACCAATCTTAGTTGTTATAACAGTATTGAAGAAATTGTAAATCATCGCTTTTTTGACTGTGAATCTGTAGTCTAGTAGTGCCATTGAATTTCAGTTTCCTCCTGCCTGCCAGCCTGTGTGCCAGGCTAACTTGCCAACTAGTTACACCAATCCTAGTTGTTGTAACAGTATTGTTTATCTTTAAAATTACAAATTGTTCGAATGTGAATCATCAGTTTGCTCGTGCCATTGAATTGCACTTTCCTCCTGCCTGCCAGCCTGTGTGCCAGGCCCAACTAGCCAATTAGTGCCACCAATCATATTTCTTGTAACAGTATATAAAAAATTTAAAATCATAAGTTTTTTGACTGCAAATCTTCAGTCTCCTATTGCCATTGAATTGCAGTTTCCTCCTGCCTGCCAGCCTGTGTGCCAGGCCCAACTAGCCAATTAGTGCCACCAATCATAGTTGTTGTAACAGTATTGTTAATATTTCAAATTAAACATTGTTCGATTGTGAATCATCAGTTTGCTTGTGCCATTGAATTGCAGTTTCCTCCTGCCTGCCAGCCTGTGTGCCAGGTCCAACTAGCCAATTAGTGCCACCAATCATAGTTGTTTTAACAGTATTGAAAAAATTGTAAATCATCACTTTTTTGACTGTGAATCTGCAGTCTAGTAGTGCCATTGAATTGCAGTTCCCTCCTGTCTGCCATCCTGTGTACCAGGCCCAACTAGCCAATTAGTGCCACCAATCATAGTTGTTATAACTGTATAGAAAAAATTGTAAATCATCACTCTTTTGACTGTGAATCTGCAGTCTCTTAGTGCCATTGAAATGCAGTTCCCTCCTGCCTGCCAGCCTGTGTGCCAGGACGACTTGCCAACTAGTTACACCAATCCTAGTTGTTGTAACAGTATTGTTAATCATTAAAATTACAAATTGTTCAATTGTGAATCATCAGTTTGCTCGTGCCATTGAATTGCACTTTCCTGCTGCCTGCCAGCCTGTGTGCCAGGCCCAACTAGCCAATTAGTGCCACCAATCATATTTCTTGTAACAGTATAGAAAAAATTTAAAATCATAAGTTTTTTGACTGCAAATCTTCATTCTCCTAGTGCCATTGAATTGCAGTTTCCTCCTGCCTGCCAGCCTGTGTTCCAGGCCCAACTAGCCAATTAGTGCCACCAATCTTAGTTGTTATAACAGTATTGAAGAAATTGTAAATCATCGCTTTTTTGACTGTGAATCTGTAGTCTAGTAGTGCCATTGAATTTCAGTTCCCTCCTGCCTGCCAGCCTGTGTGCCAGGCTAACTTGCCAACTAGTTACACCAATCCTAGTTGTTGTAACAGTATTGTTTATCTTTAAAATTACAAATTGTTCGAATGTGAATCATCAGTTTGCTCGTGCCATTGAATTGCACTTTCCTCCTGCCTGCCAGCCTGTGTGCCAGGCCCAACTAGCCAATTAGTTCCACCAATCATATTTCTTGTAACAGTATATAAAAAATGTAAAATCATAAGTTTTTTGACTGCAAATCTTCAGTCTCCTAGTGCCATTGAATTGCAGTTTCCTCCTGCCTGCCAGCCTGTGTGCCAGGCCCAACTAGCCAATTAGTACCACCAATCATAGTTGTTTTAACAGTATTGAAAAAATTGTAAATCATCACTTTTTTGACGTGAATCTGCAGTCTAGTAGTGCCATTGAATTGCAGTTCCCTCCTGCCTGCCAGCCTGTGTGCCAGGCCCAACTAGCTAATAAGTGCCACCAATCATAGTTGTTATAACAGTATAGAAAAAATTGTAAATCATCACTTTTTTGACTGTGAATCTGCAGTCTAGTAGTGTCATTGAATTGCAGTTCCCTCCTGCCTGCCAGCCTGTGTGCCAGGCCGACTTGCCAACTAGTTACACCAATCCTAGTTGTTGTAACAGTATTGTTAATCTTTAAAATTGCAAATTGTTCGATTGTGAATCATCAGTTTGCTCGTGCCATTGAATTGCACTTTCCTCCTGCCTGCCAGCCTGTGTGCCAGGCCCAACTAGCCAATTAGTGCCACCACTCATATTTCTTGTAACAATATAGAAAAAAATTAAAATCATAAGTTTTTTGACTGCAAATCTTCAGTCTCCTATTGCCATTGAATTGCAGTTTCCTCCTGCCTGCCAGCCTGTGTGCCAGGCCCAACTAGCCAATTAGTGCCACCAATCATAGTTGTTGTAACAGTATTGTTAATATTTCAAATTAAACATTGTTCGATTGTGAATCATCAGTTTGCTTGTGCCATTGAATTGCAGTTTCCTCCTGCCTGCCAGCCTGTGTGCCAGGTCCAACTAGCCAATTAGTGCCACCAATCATAGTTGTTTTAACAGTATTGAAAAAATTGTAAATCATCACTTTTTTGACTGTGAATCTGCAGTCTAGTAGTGCCATTGAATTGCAGTTCCCTCCTGCCTGCCAGCCTGTGTGCCAGGCTGACTTGCCAACTAGTTACACCAATCCTAGTTGTTGTAACAGAATTGTTAATCTTTAAAATTACAAAATGTTCGATTGTGAATCATCAGTTTGCTCGTGCCATTGAATTGCACTTTCCTCCTGCCTGCCACACTGTGTGCCAGGCCCATTAGCCAATTAGTGCCACCAATCATATTTCTTGTAACAGTATAGAAAAAAAATAAAATCATAAGTTTTTTGACTGCAAATCTTCAGTCTCCTAGTGCCATTGAATTGCAGTTTCCTCCTGCCTGCCAGCCTGTGTGCCAGGCCCAACTAGCCAATTAGTGCCACCAATCATAGTTGTTGTAACAGTATTGTTAATATTTAAAATTAAACATTGTTCGATTGTGATTCATCAGTTTGCTTGTTCCATTGAATTGCACTTTCCTCCTGCCTGCCAGCCTGTGTGCCAGGCCCAACTAGCCAATTAGTGCCACCAATCATAGTTGTTTTAACAGTATTGTTAATATTTAAAATTAAACATTGTTCGATTGTGAATCATCAGTTTGCTCGTGCCATTGAATTGCACTTTCCTCCTGCCTGCCAGCCTGTGTGCCAGGCCCAACTAGCCAATTAGTGCCACCAATCATAGTTGTTTTAACAGTATTGTTAATATTTAAAATTAAACATTGTTCGATTGTGAATCATCGGTTTGCTTGTGCCATTGAATTGCACTTTCCTCATGCCTGTCAGCCTGTGTGCCAGGCCCAACTAGCCAATTAGTGCCACCAATCATAGTTGTTTTAACAGTATTGAAAACATTGTAAATCATCACTTTTTTGACTGTGAATCTGCAGTCTAGTAGTGCCATTGAATTGCAGTTCCCTCCTGTCTGCCAGCCTGTGTGCCAGGCCCAACTAGCCAATTAGTGCCACCAATCATAGTTGTTATAACTGTATAGAAAAAATTGTAAATCATCACTCTTTTGACTGTGAATCTGCAGTCTCTTAGTGCCATTGAATTGCAGTTCCCTCCTGCCTGCCAGCCTGTGTGCCAGGACGACTTGCCAACTAGTTACACCAATCCTAGTTGTTGTAACAGTATTGTTAATCATTAAAATTACAAATTGTTCAATTGTGAATCATCAGTTTGCTCGTGCCATTGAATTGCACTTTCCTGCTGCCTGCCAGCCTGTGTGCCAGGCCCAACTAGCCAATTAGTGCCACCAATCATATTTCTTGTAACAGTATAGAAAAAATTTAAAATCATAAGTTTTTTTACTGCAAATCTTCATTCTCCTAGTGCCATTGAATTGCAGTTTCCTCCTGCCTGCCAGCCTGTGTTCCAGGCCCAACTAGCCAATTAGTGCCACCAATCTTAGTTGTTATAACAGTATTTAAAAAATTGTAAATCATCGCTTTTTGACTGTGGAATCTGTAGTCTAGTAGTGCCATTGAATTTCAGTTCCCTCCTGCCTGCCAGCCTGTGTGCCAGGCTGACTTGCCAACTAGTTACACCAATCCTAGTTGTTGTAACAGTATTGTTTATCTTTAAAATTACAAATTGTTCGAATGTGAATCATCAGTTTGCTCGTGCCATTGAATTGCACTTTCCTCCTGCCTGCCAGCCTGTGTGCCAGGCCCAACTAGCCAATTAGTGCCACCAATCATATTTCTTGTAACAGTATATAAAAAATTTAAATTCATAAGTTTTTTGACTGCAAATCTTCAGTCTCCTAGTGCCATTGAATTGCAGTTTCCTCCTGCCTGCCAGCCTGTGTGCCAGGCCCAACTAGCCAATTAGTACCACCAATCATAGTTGTTTTAACAGTATTGAAAAAATTGTAAATCATCACTTTTTTGACGTGAATCTGCAGTCTAGTAGTGCCATTGAATTGCAGTTCCCTCCTGCCTGCCAGCCTGTGTGCCAGGCCCAACTAGCTAATTAGTGCCACCAATCATAGTTGTTATAACAGTATAGAAAAAATTGTAAATCATCACTTTTTTGACTGTGAATCTGCAGTCTAGTAGTGCCATTGAATTGCAGTTCCCTCCTGCCTGCCAGCCTGTGTGCCAGGCCGACTTGCCAACTAGTTACACCAATCCTAGTTGTTGTAACAGTATTGTTAATCTTTAAAATTGCAAATTGTTCGATTGTGAATCATCAGTTTGCTCGTGCCATTGAATTGCACTTTCCTCCTGCCTGCCAGCCTGTGTGCCAGGCCCAACTAGCCAATTAGTGCCACCACTCATATTTCTTGTAACAGTATAGAAAAAAATTAAAATCATAAGTTTTTTGACTGCAAATCTTCAGTCTCCTATTGCCATTGAATTGCAGTTTCCTCCTGCCTGCCAGCCTGTGTGCCAGGCCCAACTAGCCAATTAGTGCCACCAATCATAGTTGTTGTAACAGTATTGTTAATATTTCAAATTAAACATTGTTCGATTGTGAATCATCAGTTTGCTTGTGCCATTGAATTGCAGTTTCCTCCTGCCTGCCAGCCTGTGTGCCAGGTCCAACTAGCCAATTAGTGCCACCAATCATAGTTGTTTTAACAGTATTGAAAAAATTGTAAATCATCACTTTTTTGACTGTGAATCTGCAGTCTAGTAGTGCCATTGAATTGCAGTTCCCTCCTGCCTGCCAGCCTGTGTGCCAGGCTGACTTGCCAACTAGTTACACCAATCCTAGTTGTTGTAACAGAATTGTTAATCTTTAAAATTACAAAATGTTCGATTGTGAATCATCAGTTTGCTCGTGCCATTGAATTGCACTTTCCTCCTGCCTGCCACACTGTGTGCCAGGCCCATTAGCCAATTAGTGCCACCAATCATATTTCTTGTAACAGTATAGAAAAAAAATAAAATCATAAGTTTTTTGACTGCAAATCTTCAGTCTCCTAGTGCCATTGAATTGCAGTTTCCTCCTGCCTGCCAGCCTGTGTGCCAGGCCCAACTAGCCAATTAGTGCCACCAATCATAGTTGTTGTAACAGTATTGTTAATATTTCAAATTAAACATTGTTCGATTGTGAATCATCAGTTTGCTTGTTCCATTGAATTGCACTTTCCTCCTGCCTGCCAGCCTGTGTGCCAGGCCCAACTAGCCAATTAGTGCCACCAATCATAGTTGTTTTAACAGTATTGTTAATATTTAAAATTAAACATTGTTCGATTGTGAATCATCGGTTTGCTTGTGCCATTGAATTGCACTTTCCTCATGCCTGCCAGCCTGTGTGCCAGGCCCAACTAGCCAATTAGTGCCACCAATCATAGTTGTTTTAACAGTATTGAAAAAATTGTAAATCATCACTTTTTTGACTGTGAATCTGCAGTCTAGTAGTGCCATTGGATTGCAGTTCCCTCCTGTCTGCCAGCCTGTGTGCCAGGCCCAACTAGCCAATTAGTGCCACCAATCATAGTTGTTATAACTGTATAGAAAAAATTGTAAATCATCACTCTTTTGACTGTGAATCTGCAGTCTCTTAGTGCCATTGAATTGCAGTTCCCTCCTGCCTGCCAGCCTGTGTGCCAGGACGACTTGCCAACTAGTTACACCAATCCTAGTTGTTGTAACAGTATTGTTAATCATTAAAATTACAAATTGTTCAATTGTGAATCATCAGTTTGCTCGTGCCATTGAATTGCACTTTCCTCCTGCCTGCCAGCCTGTGTGCCAGGCCCAACTAGCCAATTAGTGCCACCAATCATATTTCTTGTAACAGTATAGAAAAAATTTAAAATCATAAGTTTTTTTACTGCAAATCTTCATTCTCCTAGTGCCATTGAATTGCAGTTTCCTCCTGCCTGCCAGCCTGTGTTCCAGGCCCAACTAGCCAATTAGTGCCACCAATCTTAGTTGTTATAACAGTATTGAAGAAATTGTAAATCATTGCTTTTTTGACTGTGAATCTGTAGTCTAGTAGTGCCATTGAATTTCAGTTCCCTCCTGCCTGCCAGCCTGTGTGCCAGGCTGACTTGCCAACTAGTTACACCAATCCTAGTTGTTGTAACAGTATTGTTTATCTTTAAAATTACAAATTGTTCGAATGTGAATCATCAGTTTGCTCGTGCCATTGAATTGCACTTTCCTCCTGCCTGCCAGCCTGTGTGCCAGGCCCAACTAGCCAATTAGTGCCACCAATCATAGTTGTTTTAACAGTATTGTTAATATTTAAAATTAAACATTGTTCGATTGTGAATCATCGGTTTGCTTGTGCCATTGAATTGCACTTTCCTCATGCCTGCCAGCCTGTGTGCCAGGCCCAACTAGCCAATTAGTGCCACCAATCATAGTTGTTTTAACAGTATTGAAAAAATTGTAAATCATCACTTTTTTGACTGTGAATCTGCAGTCTAGTAGTGCCATTGAATTGCAGTTCCCTCCTGTCTGCCAGCCTGTGTGCCAGGCCCAACTAGCCAATTAGTGCCACCAATCATAGTTGTTAGAACTGTATAGAAAAAATTGTAAATCATCACTCTTTTGACTGTGAATCTGCAGTCTCTTAGTGCCATTGAATTGCAGTTCCCTTCTGCCTGCCAGCCTGTGTGCCAGGACGACTTGCCAACTAGTTACACCAATCCTAGTTGTTGTAACAGTATTGTTAATCATTAAAATTACAAATTGTTCAATTGTGAATCATCAGTTTGCTCGTGCCATTGAATTGCACTTTCCTCCTGCCTGCCAGCCTGTGTGCCAGGCCCAACTAGCCAATTAGTGCCACCAATCATATTTCTTGTAACAGTATAGAAAAAATTTAAAATCATAAGTTTTTTTACTGCAAATCTTCATTCTCCGAGTGCCATTGAATTGCAATTTCCTCCTGCCTGCCAGCCTGTGTTCCAGGCCCAACTAGCCAATTAGTGCCACCAATCTTAGTTGTTATAACAGTATTGAAGAAATTGTAAATCATCGCTTTTTTGACTGTGAATCTGTAGTCTAGTAGTGCCATTGAATTTCAGTTCCCTCCTGCCTGCCAGCCTGTGTGCCAGGCTGACTTGCCAACTAGTTACACCAATCCTAGTTGTTGTAACAGTATTGTTTATCTTTAAAATTACAAATTGTTCGAATGTGAATCATCAGTTTGCTTGTGCCATTGAATTGCACTTTCCTCCTGCCTGCCAGCCTGTGTGCCAGGCCCAACTAGCCAATTAGTGCCACCAATCATATTTCTTGTAACAGTATATAAAAAATTTAAATTCATAAGTTTTTTGACTGCAAATCTTCAGTCTCCTAGTGCCATTGAATTGCAGTTTCCTCCTGCCTGCCAGCCTGTGTGCCAGGCCCAACTAGACAATTAGTGCCACCAATCATAGTTGTTGTAACAGTATTGTTAATATTTCAAATTAAACATTGTTCGATTGTGAATGATCAGTTTGCTTGTGCCATTGAATTGCAGTTTCCTCCTGCCTGCCATCCTGTGTGCCAGGTCCAACTAGCCAATTAGTGCCACCAATCATAGTTGTTTTAACAGTATTGAAAAAATTGTAAATCATAACTTTTTTGACTGTGAATCTGCAGTCTAGTAGTGCCATTGAATTGCCGTTCCCTCCTGCCTGCCAGCTTGTGTGCCAGGCCTACTTGCCAACTAGTTACACCAATCCTAGTTGTTGTAACAGTATTGTTAATCTTTAAAATTGCAAATTGTTCGATTGTGAATCATCAGTTTGCTCGTGCCATTGAATTGCAGTTTCCTCCTGCCTGCCAGCCTGTGCGCCAGGCCCAACTAGCCAATTAGTGCCACCAATCATAGTTGTTGTAACAGTATTGTTAATATTTCAAATTAAACATTGTTCGATTGTGAATCATCAGTTTGCTTGTGCCATTGAATTGCAGTTTCCTCCTGCCTGCCAGCCTGTGTGCCAGGTCCAACTAGCCAATTATTGCCACCAATCATAGTTGTTTTAACAGTATTGAAAAAATTGTAAATCATCACTTTTTTGACTGTGAATCTGCAGTCTAGTAGTGCCATTGAATTGCAGTTCCCTCCTGCCTGCCAGCCTGTGTGCCAGGCTGACTTGCCAACTAGTTACACCAATCCTAGTTGTTGTAACAGAATTGTTAATCTTTAAAATTACAAAATGTTCGATTGTGAATCATCAGTTTGCTCGTGCCATTGAATTGCACTTTCCTCCTGCCTGCCACACTGTGTGCCAGGCCCATTAGCCAATTAGTGCCACCAATCATATTTCTTGTAACAGTATAGAAAAAAATAAAATCATAAGTTTTTTGACTGCAAATCTTCAGTCTCCTAGTGCCATTGAATTGCAGTTTCCTCCTGCCTGCCAGCCTGTGTGCCAGGCCCAACTAGCCAATTAGTGCCACCAATCATAGTTGTTGTAACAGTATTGTTAATATTTAAAATGAAACATTGTTCGATTGTGAATCATCAGTTTGCTTGTTCCATTGAATTGCACTTTCCTCCTGCCTGCCAGCCTGTGTGCCAGGCCCAACTAGCCAATTAGTGCCACCAATCATAGTTGTTTTAACAGTATTGTTAATATTTAAAATTAAACATTGTTCGATTGTGAATCATTGGTTTGCTTGTGCCATTGAATTGCACTTTCCTCATGCCTGCCAGCCTGTGTGCCAGGCCCAACTAGCCAATTAGTGCCACCAATCATAGTTGTTTTAACAGTATTGAAAAAATTGTAAATCATCACTTTTTTGACTGTGAATCTGCAATCTAGTAGTGCCATTGAATTGCAGTTCCCTCCTGTCTGCCAGCCTGTGTGCCAGGCCCAGCTAGCCAATTAGTGCCACCAATCATAGTTGTTATAACAGTATAGAAAAAATTGTAAATCATCACTCTTTTGACTGTGAATCTGCAGTCTCTTAGTGCCATTGAATTGCAGTTCCCTCCTGCCTGCCAGCCTGTGTGCCAGGACGACTTGCCAACTAGTTACACCAATCCTAGTTGTTGTAACAGTATTGTTAATCATTAAAATTACAAATTGTTCAATTGTGAATCATCAGTTTGCTCGTGCCATTGAATTGCACTTTCCTCCTGCCTGCCAGCCTGTGTGCCAGGCCCAACTAGCCAATTAGTGCCACCAATCATATTTCTTGTAACAGTATAGAAAAAATTTAAAATCATAAGTTTTTTTACTGCAAATCTTCATTCTCCTAGTGCCATTGAATTGCAGTTTCCTCCTGCCTGCCAGCCTGTGTTCCAGGCCCAACTAGCCAATTAGTGCCACCAATCTTAGTTGTTATAACAGTATTGAAGAAATTGTAAATCATCACTTTTTTGACTGTGAATCTGTAGTCTAGTAGTGCCATTGAATTTCAGTTCCCTCCTGCCTGCCAGCTTGTGTGTTAGGCCGACTTGCCAACTAGTTACACCAATCATATTTGTTGTCACAGTATTGTTAATATTTAAAATTAAAAATTGTTTGATTGTTATTCTGAATCATCAGTTTGCTCGTGCCATTGAATTTCACTTTCCTCCTGCCTGCCAGCCTTTGTGCCAGGCCCAACTAGTCAATTAGTGCCACCAATCATAATTCTTGTAACAGTCTTGAAAAAATTGTAAATCCTCACTGTTTTGACTGTGAATCTGCAGTCTACTAGTGCCCTTGAATTGCATTTTCATCCTACCTGCCAGCCTGTGTGCCAGGCTGACTTGCCAACTAGTTACACCAATCTTATTTGTTGTCACAGTATTGTTAATATTTAAAATTAAAAATTGTTTGATTGTGATTCAGAATCATTAGCTTGCTCATGCCATTGAATTGCACTTTCCTCCTGCCTGCCAGCCTGTGTGCCAGGCCGACTTGCCAACTAGTTACACCAATCATATTTGTTGTCACAGTATTGTTAATATTTAAAATTAAAAATTGTTCAATTGTGATTTTGAATCATCAGTTTGCTCGTGCCATTGAATTGCACTTTCCTCCTGCCTGCCAGCTTGTGTGCCAGGCCCAACTAGCCAATTAGTGCCACCAATCATATTTCTTGTAACAGTATAGAAAAAAATTAAAATCATCACTTTTTGGACTGTGAATCTGCAGTCTACTAGTGCCCTTGAATTGCATTTTCCTCCTGCCTGCCAGCCTGTGTGCCAGGCCCAACTAGCCAATTAGTGCCACCAATCATAGTTGTTTTAACAGTATTGAAAAAATTGTAAATCATCACTTTTTTTACTGTGAATCTGCAGTCTAGTAGTGCCATTGAATTGCAGATCCCTCCTGCCTGCCAGCCTGTGTGCCAGGCCCAACTAGCTAATTAGTGCCACCAATCATAGTTGTTATAACAGTATAGAAAAAATTGTAAATTATCACTTTTTTGACTGTGAATCTGCAGTCTAGTAGTGCCATTGAATTGCAGTTCCCTCCTGCCTGCCAGCCTGTGTGCCAGGCCGACTTGCCAACTAGTTACACCAATCATATTTGTTGTCACAGTATTGTTAATATTTAAAATTAAAAATTGTTCAATTGTGATTTTGAATCATCAGTTTGCTCGTGCCATTGAATTGCACTTTCCTCCTGCCTGCCAGCTTGTGTGCCAGGCCCAACTAGCCAATTAGTGCCACCAATCATATTTCTTGTAACAGTATAGAAAAAAATTAAAATCATCACTTTTTGGACTGTGAATCTGCAGTCTACTAGTGCCCTTGAATTGCATTTTCCTCCTGCCTGCCAGCCTGTGTGCCAGGCCCAACTAGCCAATTAGTGCCACCAATCATAGTTGTTTAAACAGTATTGAAAAAATTGTAAATCATCACTTTTTTTACTGTGAATCTGCAGTCTAGTAGTGCCATTGAATTGCAGTTCCCTCCTGCCTGCCAGCCTGTGTGCCAGGCCGAACTAGCTAATTAGTGCCACCAATCATAGTTGTTATAACAGTATAGAAAAAATTGTAAATTATCACTTTTTTGACTGTGAATCTGCAGTCTAGTAGTGCCATTGAATTGCAATTCCCTCCTGTCTGCCAGCCTGTGTGCCAGGCCGACTTGCCAACTAGTTACACCAATCCTAGTTGTTGTAACAGTATTGTTAATCTTTAAAATTACAAATTGTTCGATTGTGAATCATCAGTTTGCTCGTGCCATTGAATTGCACTTTCCTCCTGCCTGCCAGCCTGTGTTTCAGGCCCAACTAGCCAATTAGTGCCACCAATCATATTTCTTGTAACAGTATAGAAAAAATTTAAAATCATAAGTTTTTTGACTGCAAATCTTCATTCTCCTAGTGCCATTGAATTGCAGTTTCCTCCTGCCTGCCAGCCTGTGTTCAAGGCACAACTAGCCAATTAGTGCCACCAATCATAGTTGTTAAAACAGTATTGAAAAAATTAAAATCATCACTTTTTTTACTTTGAATCTGTAGTCTAGTAGTGCCATTGAATTGCAGTTCCCTCCTGCTTGCCAGCCTGTGTGACAGGCCGACTTGCCAACTAGTTACAGCAATCATATTTGTTGTCACAGTATTGTTAATATTTAAAATTTAAAATGGTTTGATTGTTATTCTGAATCAATAGTTTGCTTGTGCCATTGAATCGCACTTTCCTCCTGCCTGCCAGCCTGTGTGCCAGGCCCAACTAGTCAATTAGTGACACCAATCATAATTCTTGTAACAGTCTTGAAAAAATTGTAAATCATCACTGTTTTGACTGTAAATCTGTAGTCTAGTAGTGCCCTTGAATTGCATTTTCCTCCTACCTGCCAGCCTGTGTGCCAGGCTGACTTGCCAACTAGTTACACCAATCATATTTGTTGTCACAGTATTGTTAATATTTAAAATTAAAAATTGTTTGATTGTGATTCAGAATCATTAGTTTGCTCGTGCCATTGAATTGCACTTTCCTCCTGCCTGCCAGCCTGTGTGCCAGGCCGACTTGCAAACTAGTTACACCAATCATATTTGTTGTCACAGTATTGTTAATATTTAAAATTAAAAAAAATTCAATTTTGATTTTGAATCATCAGTTTGCTCGTGCCATAGAATTGCACTTTCCTCCTGCCTGCCAGCTTGTGTGCCAGGCCCAACTAGCCAATTAGTGCCACCAATCATATTTCTTTTAACAGTATAGAAAAAATTTTAAATCATCACTTTTTGGACTGTGAATCTGCAGTCTACTAGTGCCCTTGAATTGCATTTTCCTCCTGCCTGCCAGCCTGTGTGCCAGGCCCAACTAGCCAATTAGTGCCACCAATCATATTTCTTGTAACAGTATTGAAATTTTTTTAAATCATAACTGTTTCTCCTAGTGCCATTGAATTGCAGTTGCCTGCCTGCCAGCGTGTGTGCCAGGCCCACTTGCGGTTTCCAACTAGTGCCACCAATCATATTTGTTTTAACAGTATTGTCAATTTTTTTTCAAAATAAATTTTTGGACTAAGAAGCATGACTCAGCTAGTTTAATCTAATTGCAGTTGCCTTTCTCCCAGCGTGTGTGCCAGACAGGCCCATTTGCCAACTATTGCCAACAATCATATTTGTTGTCACAGTACTTCTAATATTTAAAAAATTTACAATCTGTGACTTTTAAACATCTGTCTTTTTTTGTTGTCAGTCTCACAGCGTATACTGTGCCCACTTATCCAGTGCCACCACTCATAATATGTGTAATAGTATTGTCAGTGTCCATTTTAAAAAAAATTCCGTGGTCGTGGTGCTGTGATTCCTTTAGACCCTACAAATATGCACATTGTTCAGATGCCGGGTGCCAGGGGGGACGCGAAAAGTTCTGAGGAGGACCTAGTTGAATGGCTAACACAGGACACCCAATCTTCTACAGCTTCCGCTCCTAGTCCTCCTAACCTTAACGCACCATCTACGTCCAGCTGTGCTTTGGGCAGGTCTCAAGTGACCAGTGCCACTCGCCCGCCTGTCACCACCACCAGCACTAGCACCACAGCTGCTTCACTTGATCTGTCACAGGAGTTATTGACACATCAGTTGGAAGAAATGAGTGCTGCGCAACCATCATTGACAGAGGATGTAGATAACAGTGATATGTCTCAGTCAGGCAGCATTACAGACATGGAGGTACGGTGTGATGATGATGATGATGTTGTACCCATTGCTGCTTCCTTTCTTGATGTGTCAGATACAAGTGAAGCGGTTGATGATGATGTGTCGGTGGATGCCACGTGGGTGCCCGCTAGAAGAGAAGAAGAAGAGGGGGAAAGTTCAGATGGGGAGACAGAGAGGAGGAGGAGGAGGAGACGAGTTGGAAGCAGGGGGAGGTCATCGCAAGGAGATAGTGGCATAGTCAGACAGCATGTATCGGCACCCGGGGTCAGCCAGACAGCACGCCGACGCCCATCAATGCATGATGTTGCCACCACCAGAATGCCGTCATCGCAGAGCTCAGCAGTGTGGCTTTTTTTTGTGTGTCTGCCTCTGACAACAGCGATGCCATTTGCAACCTGTGCAAAAAGAAACTGAGTCGTGGGAAGTCCAACACCCATCTAGGTACAACTGCTTTGCGAAGGCACATGGTCTCCCATCACAAACACTGATGGGAAGAACACATGAGTAGAAGCAGCAAACAAACTGAAAGCCGCCCTCCTCCTCCTGCTCCAGCATCTTCAGCCACGTCAACCACTGCTGTCCTCCTTGCCCCCTCTCAACCATCCTCCACTGAGTCTCTCTTACATAGCAGTTCCTGGTCATCTGCCCACAGTCAGCTGTCTGTCAAGGACATGTTTGAGCGTAAGAAGCCAATTTCTCAAAGTCACCCCCTTGCCCGGCGTCTGACAGCTGGCTTGTCTGAACTCTTAGCCCACCAGCTTTTACCATACAAGCTGGTGGAGTCTGATGCTTTCAAAAAATTTGTATCTATTGGTACACCGCAGTGGAAGGTACCTGGCAGAAATTTCTTTTCACAAAAGGCAATCCCAAACCTGTACTCTGTTGTTTGAAAGGAAGTTATGGCATGTCTGGCACACAGAGTTGGGGCAAGGGTCCATATGACTACGGATAGCTGGTCTGCAATGCATGGTCAGGGCAGGTATATCACCTACACTGCACATTGGGTAAACCTGCTGATGTCTGACAAGCATGGAATGCGTGGCTCTGCAGAAGAGTTGGTGACACCGCCACGACTTGCAGGCAGGCCTGCTGCTACCTCCTCTACTCCTCCTACTCCATCCTCTTCCATAACCTCTTCCATAACCTCTTCCATAACCTCTTCCTCAGCTGAGTCCTCTTCTCCTTCTGCATCTTGCTCCACATCTATGGCACCCCCCCAGCTCCCCAGGTACTATGCTACATCCCGGGTACGGCAGTGTCACGCCGTCTTGGGGTTGACTTGCCTGAAAGCAGAGAGTCACACCGCACCAGCACTCCTGACCACCCTGAATGCACAGGTGGATCAGTGGCTGACTCTGCACCAACTGCAGATTGGCAAGGTTGTTTCTGACTATGGAAATAATTTGGTGGCTGCATTGAAATTGGGCAAGTTGACACATGTGCCGTGCATGGCACATGTGTGTAATCTGATTATACAACGATTTGTCCATAAGTACCCAGGCTTACAGGACGTCCGGAAGCAGGCCAGGAAGGTGTGTGGCCATTTCAGGTGTTCCTACACGGCCATGGCGCACTTGTCCAATATCCAGCGTCGAAACAACCTGCCAGTGAGGCGCTTGATTTGCGACAGCCCGACACGGTGGAATTCAACACTCCTAATGTTTGACCGCCTGCTCCAACAAGAAAAAGCTGTTAATGAGTATTTGTATGACCGGGGTGCTAGGACAGCCTCTGGGGAGCTGGGGATATTTTTGCCAAATTACTGGACGCTCATGCGCAATGCCTGTAGGCTCATGCGTCCTTTTGAGGAGGTGACAAACCTTGTCAGTCGCACCGAAGGCACCATCAGCAACATCATACCATTTGTTTTCTTCCTGGAGCGTGCCCTGCGAAGAGTGCTGGATCAGGCCGTAGATGAGCATGAAGAGGAAGAGGAAGAGTTGTGGTGTCCATCACCCCCACAAACAGCCTTATCAGCATCGCTTGGTGGACCTGCGGCAACGCAGGAAGAGGATTATGAGGAAGAGGAGTCAGAGGAGGAATGTGGCTTTGAGGTGGAGGAGGAGGAGGAGCAGGAAGACAGAGCATAACAGGCAACACCTCTCTGGTAGCTGTGGTGTTGTATGTGGCTGGGGGGAAGAAGATACCCTCAGTGAGGATGAGGAACGGGACATGATTAGCTCAGCATCCAACCTTGTTCAAATGGGTTCTTTCATGCTGTCGTGCCTGTTGAGGGACCCTTGTATAAAAAAGCTGAAGGAGAACGACCTGTACTGGGTGTCCATGCTCCTCGACCCCCGGTATAAGCATAAAGTGCCTGAAATGTTACCAAATTCCCACAAGTCGGAAAGGATGGAGCATTTTAAGAATAAATTAAAAACTATGCTTTACACAGCGTATAAGGGTGATGTCACAGCACCACGGGAATGTAACAGGGGAAGAGATGAAATCAATCCTCCTCCTTCCACGACCATGGTGGAAAGGACAGAACACTTTCCTGACGTCTGGTTGATGGAGGACATGCGTACCTTTTTAACTCCCATGCATCATCAGAGCGTTTCGGGATCCAGCCTTAGAGAAAGACTCAACCGACAGGTAGCAGACTACCTAGCTTTAACTGCGGATCTCAACACTCTCAGGAGCGATGGACCCCTTGACTACTGGGTGTGCAGGCTTGAATTGTGGCCTGAGCTATCCCAATTTGCAATGGAACTTCTGGACTGCCCCGCTTCAAGTGTCCTGTCCGAAAGGATTTTCAGTGCAGCAGGAGGTTTTGTCACTGAGAAGAGAAGTCGCCTAGGTCAAAAAAGCCTTGACTATCTCACTTTTATAAAAATTAATGAGGGATGGATCCCGAAGGGACTGACATTGGGCGATACATTTGATTAAAAAAGGCCTGATGATGAGATGAGCTGGCTTGGGCTACAACTGGTACACAGGCTGGCCTTTTTTTTTTTTTTGCTTGACTTATCCGCCAAGAACTAGTGTTCAAGCCACAAGCTTTTAGGGCACTTTATAAATGTTTTACAATCATAAATTTTTCTGGCCGCTGCTACAGCAGTTGCTACAACAATACCCAAATTTTTCAGTCATTTGTACATTCCTAATTTTTCTGGCCTCTGCTGCTGCTCTGTGGGTACAAAACTCAAATAAAAAAAATAAGGCACATAACAATAGTGATTAAACTGTTACGAATAGTACAACTTAGCACACCACTCATATCTGGTGGACCATTAAATTGAACGTGCATTGCCACAAATTTGAAGGAGGAGGACCGACCGAGCATCTTTATCCGTCTCTTGGTTGCTCTAAATTATCTCCGTGTTCCATCTATGCCATAACTGTACTCTATTGTGCAAAAGGGTGGCATATGTGGTGTTTCATGCTGTTGTGCCTGTTGCGGGTCGTGGCCCATGGTATAAAAAGGCTGAAGGAGAACGACCTGTAATGGGTGCCCCAGCAAATTTTTTGAAAAATGTTCCCGGTTCCTCTCAATTATCTACGGGTTTCTAAAATGGATACCATACCTGTACTCGCTTGTGCAAAAGGATGGCATATGTGGTGGTGTTTCCTGCAGTTGTTTCTGTTGAGGGTGCTGG
The DNA here is from genome assembly GCF_027579735.1 of Bombina bombina. Taxonomy (NCBI): domain Eukaryota; kingdom Metazoa; phylum Chordata; class Amphibia; order Anura; family Bombinatoridae; genus Bombina; species Bombina bombina. Next base: position 316,369,056 of record NC_069505.1, read on the forward strand.
ACCCTCTTATAAAAAGGCTGAAGGAGAATGACCTGGAGTGGGTGTTCAAGCATGGTTTTTTGGGCAATTTCACATTTCCAAACAATTATCTCTGGGTCTCTAAAATCAATGCCGTACCAGTACTCTATTGTTCAAAAGGATGCCATATGTTCTCTTTACTGCTGGTGTTTTGTTTGAGGGTCCTGGACCCTCTTATAAAAAGGCCTAAGGAGAAAGAAGTGTACTGGGTGTCCACTCAATGTTTCTTTCTATTTCCCATTTGCCCAAAATTATCTCTGGGTTTTTAAAATCAATGCTATACCTGTACTCTATTGTTCAAAAAGATGCCATATGTTCTCTTTCCTGCTGGTGTTTTTTTTTGAGGGTCCTGGACCCTCTTACAAAAAGGCCTAAGGAGAAAGAAGTGTACTGGGTGTCCACTCAATGTATTTTTCTATTTCCCATTTGCCCAAAATTATCTCTGGGTTTGTAAAATCAATGATGTACCTGTACTCTATTGTTCAAAAGGATGACATATGTCCTCTTTCCTGCTGGTGTTTTGTTTGAGGGTCCTGGACCCTCTTATAAAAAGGCCTAAGGAGAAAGAAGTGTACTGGGTGTCCACTCAATGTTTTTTTCTATTTCCCATTTGCCCAAAATTATCTCTGGGTTTGTAAAATCAATGCTATACCTGTACTCTATTGTTCAAAAGGATGCCATATGTTCTCTTTCCTGCTGGTGTTTTTTTTTTGAGGGTCCTGGACCCTCTTATAAAAAGGCCTAAGGAGAAAGAATTGTACTGGGTGTCCACTCAATGTATTTTTCTATTTCCCATTTGACCAAAATTATCCCTGGGTTTGTAAAATCAATGCTGTACCTGTACTCTATTGTTCAAAAGGATGCCATATGTCCTCTTTCCTGCTGGTCTTTTGTTTGAGGGTCCTGGACCCTCTTATAAAAAGGCCTAAGGAGAAAGAAGTGTACTGGGTGTCCATCGAATCATTTGTTTGATTCAAATTCCCGGTTGCAACAAATTATCTCCGGGTTTCTAAAATCAATGCCTTTCCTGTAATCTAATTTTCAAAAGGATGCCATATATCCTCTTTCCTGCTGCTGGTTTTGTTGAGGGTCCTGGAGCCTCTGCTAAAAAGGCCTAAGGATAAATAAGTGTACTGGGTGTCTAATCAATGTTTTTTTAGATTTCCCGGTTGCAACAAATTATCTCTGGGTTTCTAAAATCAATGCCTTAAATGTAATCTATTGTTCAAAAGGATGCCATATGTCCTCTTTCCTGCTGCTGTTTTTGTTGAGGCTCCGGGACCTTCTTATAAAAAGGCCTAAGGATAAATATGTGTACTGGGTGTCTAATCAATGTTTTTCTAGATTTCCCGGTTGCAACAAATTATCTCCGGGTTTCTAAAATCAATGCCTTTCCTGTAATCTATTTTTCAAAAGGATGCCATATGTCCTCTTTCCTGCTGCTGGTTTTGTTGAGGGTCCTGGAGCCTCTGCTAAAAAAGCCTAAGGATAAATAAGTGTACTGGGTGTCTAATCAATGTTTTTTTAGATTTCCCGGTTGCAACAAATTATCTATGGGTTTCTAAAATCAATGCCTTAAATGTAATCTATTGACATGCCATATGTCCTCTTTCCTTTTTTTTTTTTCTCTGTATTTTTGTTTATTTTAGAAAATGTAATGCACTTATAGGTTCACTAAGATTATGACTTTGCACACTGCCATTTTCCATGCAGCATTTTGACATGTCGTGTGATATGACTAGAAGAATGGTATGTTTTGAATCTGCTGAGCATAATAATAAATAAAAAAAAATAATTTAATTTAACTTGAGTTACTAACTGAAGCATGACTTCAGGAGTCAAGCGTGGTCCTAGGTAGTGGTTGTTAGCAGATTCTTTTCACTGCAAATTGCAATTGCCACAGCGTGCATAAAATGTGCGTCACCTCTCCAAATCTTACTTTTTAATGCCAATTGAAATTGCCACAGCTTGCACAACAGTAAATAAAATGTGCGTCCCCACAGTCTCCAAATCTGATGTCAAATGTATACAAAAAGATTGATAAAGTATTCCTTTCGGGACGCAAAGAGATGGCTAGCAGAACACTCCAGGAACTTCCCAAGAGTCGATGTCTTGTGTTTATGGTGATGTTGGAGACATCTCTGTGTTGTGTACAGGGAAACCAAAAATCATCTCCATCTCTGTGCATGACAGGATGTCCTCCTTGTCATCCATAAGCACAGGAAATTGCTGGCATTTTCATTGCTTCAAGAAGTTCAGCTTTTGTGGTGATAGTACAGACTTTAACTATGATTTCCTACCATACTCAAGACAATCTTGTAGTTCAAGCTTATGACTTTCTGTGGAAAACAGTGGCCTGTCCATACCAGGAAGATTTAGACAGAAGTAACGATCTCTGCTTGCAGGTGACACATTTTTAGCGTCAATCATCAAAGGGCTTGCGTGCAGAATATGGCAGATGGCCCCTTATTCACATGTTTGTCCAGAGCCACAACATTTGCAAACAGCCAGAAGAAAGGTCGGTTCTCACCAGCCTTAAGTCACGCTTCATTTACCAAATGCTGATATCAAAAAATAGACAAACAGTGCCTTAAAAAAGACATTTGCGATATGGATTCACCAGAGCAAGGTCATTACAAGTACTTCCCACGATAACAAATTCAAAATGCCACAACTCTGCAATCTTCCCCTTCACATTATTATTGTCACACTCCCTTGTACTCCTATGCCCAGCTCCCTGCTCTAGCTCCCTGCTCTTGTTTTTGTTGAGGGTCCGGGACCCTCTTATAACAAGGCAAAAGGATAAAGAAGTGTACTGGGTGTCCAATCAATGTTTTTTTTATATTTGCCAGTTGCAACAAATTATCTCTGGGTTTCTAAAATCAATGCCTTACCAGTCATCTATTGTTCAAAAGGATGCCATATGTCCTCTTTCCTGCAGTTGTTTCTGTTGATGGTCCTGGACCCTCTGCTAAAAAGTCCTAAGGATAAAGAAGTGTACTGTTTTTTTCTATTTCCCTGTTCATATAAATTATCTCAGGGATTCTAAAATCAATGCCTTAACTGTAATCAATTGTTCAAAAAGATGCCATATGTCCTCTTTCATGCTGTTGTTTCTGTTGAGGCTCTGGGACCCTCTTATAAAAAGGCCTAAGGATAAAGAAGTGTACTGGGTGTCCAATCAATGTTTTTTTCTATTTTCCTGTTCATAAAAATTATTATCTCAGGGATTCTAAAATCAATGCCTTAACTGTAATCAATTGTTCAAAAGGTTGCCATATGTCCTCTTTCCTGCTGTCGTTTCTGTTGAGGGTCCGGGACCCTCTTATAAAAAAGCCTAAGGATAAAGAAGTGTACTGGGTGTCCAATCATTTTTTTTCTATTTCCCTGTTCATATAAATTATCTCAGGGATTCTAAAATCAATGCCTTAACTGTAATCAATTGTTCAAAAGGATGCCATATGTCCTCTTTCATGCTGTTGTTTCTGTTGAGGCTCCGGGACCCTCTTATAAAAAGGCCTAAGGAGAAAGAAGTGTACTGGGTGTCCACTCAATGTATTTTTCTATTTCCCATTTGACCAAAATTATCTATGGGTTTATAAAATCAATGCCTTACCTGTCATCTATTGTTCAAAAGGATGCCATATGTCCTCTTTACTGCTGTCGTTTCTGTTGACGGTCCGGGGCACTCTTATAAAAAGACCTAAGGATAAAGAAGTGTACTGAGTGTCCAATTAATGTTTTTTTCTATTTCCCATTTGCCAAAAATTATCTCTGGGTTTCTAAAATCAATGATGTACCTGTACTCTATTGTTCAAAAGGATGCCATATGTCCTCTTTCCTGCTGTTGTTTTTGTTGAGGGTCCGGAACACTCTTCTAAAAAGGCCAAAGAAGAACGACCTTCGAGTGTACTGGGTGTCCAATCCTGTTTTTGTTTTCAATTTCACGGTTCATAATAAATATTGCCGTGTAACTAAAATCAATGCCATACCTGTACTCTATTGTTCAAAAGGATGGCATATTTGGTGTTTCATTCTGTTGTGGCTGTTGAGGGTCGTGGCCGTGGGACAGCGTATAAAACGGCTGAAGGAGAACGACCTGTACTGCCTTGCTGCTCCTTTTAGGCAGGCCAGCTCTTTGCATACATGCCCACAGACTCTGTAACGCATGCCTCTTTTAGGGGGAGGTGCAGCCATAATGCAGGGTCAGAACCTCTGCCTGCAACTGTTATACTCGATTTTGCGAAAGGAAGTAACCTTACCATGGTTCCCTGCACGCACGTATTGTTGTTATATTTTGGTGAGGGTAATCATGATGGCCATGTAGACCACCCCTGAGAGGCAGGGAAGTAAGGGATGAGATGAAAGTGCTAAGAATAGTACAACTTGAAAACAAAGAGTTAGCCATGGGTGTTAGTGCAAGACCGCTTGGCTTTTTTTGGACTTTGGGTGCGGCTAATCATGCAGGCCATATAGAGCTGCCACCATTCGGTGTTGTATCATCTATTAAACTAATAAGAACAGAACTACCAAAATACAGCCAATGAAGGGCCTTATGAAGACTGAGCCAAGGTTGGATTGTAGTATTTGGTTTGGCTAATCATGATGGCCATGTAGGCCACCACCGAGAGTCCTGGAAGTAACAGGGATGATGAGATGAAAGTGCTAAGAATAGTACTACTTCAAACAACCGAGTTAGCCATGGGTGTTAATCCAAGACCTCTTGGCTTTATTTTTGTTTTGGGTGCGGCTAATCATGCAGGCCATATAGAGCTGCCACCATTCGGTGTTGTATTAGCTATTAAACTAATAAGAACAGTACTACCAAAATACAGCCAATGAAGGGCCTTATGAAGACTGAGCCAAGGTTGGATTGTAGTACAGTATTTGGTTTGGCTAATCATGAAGGCCATGTAGACCACCACCGAGAGTCCTGGAAGTAACAGGGATGATGAGATGACAGTGCGAAGAATAATACTACTTGAAACAACCGAGTTAGCCATGGGTGTTAATCCAAGACCGCTTGGCTTTATTTTTGTTTTGGGTGCGGCTAATCATGCAGGCCATATAGAGCTGCCACCATTCGGTGTTGTATCATCTATTAAACTAATAAGAACAGAACTACCAACATACAGCCAATGAAGGGCCTTATGAAGACTGAGCCAAGGTTGTATTGTAGTATTTGGTTTGGCTAATCATGATGGCCATGTAGGCCACCACCGAGAGTCCTGGAAGTAACAGGGATGATGAGATGAAAGTGCTAAGAATAGTACTACTTGAAACAACCAAGTTAGCCATGGGTGTTAATCCAAAACCGTTTGGCTTTATTTTTGTTTTGGGTGCGGCTAATCATGCAGGCCATATAGAGCTGCCACCATTCGGTGTTGTATCATCTATTAAACTAATAAGAACAGAACTACCAAAATACAGCCAATGAAGGGCCTTATGAAGACTGAGCCAAGGTTGTATTGTAGTATTTGGTTTGGCTAATCATGATGGCCATGTAGGCCACCACCGAGAGTCCTGGAAGTAACAGGGATGATGAGATGAAAGTGCTAAGAATAGTATTACTTGAAACAACCGAGTTAGTCATGGGTGTTAATCCAAGACCGCTTGGCTTTTTTTTTGTTTGGGTGCGGCTAATCATGCAGGCCATATAGAGCTGCCACCATTCGGTGTTGTATCAGGTATTAAAATAAGAAGAACAGTACTACCAAAATACAGCCAATGAAGGGCCTATGAAGACTGAGCAAAGGTTGGATTGTAGTATTTTGTTAGGCTAATCATGATGGCCATGTAGACCACCCCCAAGAGGCCTGAAAGTAACAGGGATGAAAGTGCTAAGAATAGTACTAATTGAAACAACAGAGTTAGCCATGGGTGTTAGTCTAAGACCGCTTGGCTTTTTTTTGGGTTTGGGTGCCGCTAATCATGATAGACCAGCCACCATTCGGTGTTGTAACAGGTATTAAACTGCTAAGAACAGTACTACTGAACACAACCTAGTTAGTTACCATGGGTCCCAGAGCATATGTTTTGTTATTATATTTTGTAAGAATAATCATGCAGGCCATATAGAACTCCACCAATAGGGTGAGTAACAGGTATTGAAATGCTAAGAACAGTACTACTTTACACAAAGTTAACATGGGTCCTAGAGCATATGTCTTATTATTATATTTTGTTAGGGTAATCATGCAGGCCATTTAGACCTCCCCCGATAGGGTGAGTAACAGGTATTAAAATGCTAAGAAGAGTACTACTTTGCACAACCTAGTTACCATGGGTGCCAGACCGCATGTCTTGTTATTCTATTTTGTAAGGGTAATCATGCAGGCCATATAGACCTCCCCAGATAGGGTGAGTAACAGGTATTAAAATGTTAAGAACAGTACTAATTAACACAAGCTAGTTACCATGGGTCCCACACCGCTTGTCTTGTTGTTATACTTTGTCAGGGTAATCATGCAGGCCATATAGACCTACCCCAAAAGATTGTAACAGGTATTAAAATGATAAGAACAGTACAAATTAACACAAACGATTTACCATGGGTCACAGACCCAGAGCAGATGTCTTATTATATTTTGTATGGGTAATCATGCAGGCCGTATAGACCTCCCACGATAGGGTGAGTAACAGGTATTAAAATGCTAAGAAGAGTAATACTTAACACAACCTAGTTACCATGGGTCCCAGACTGCATGTTTTGTTATTATATTTTGTAAGGGTAATCATGCAGGCCATATAGACCTCCCCTAACAGGTATTAAAATGCAAAGGAAATTACTACTTAACACAAACTAGTTACCATGGGTCCCAGACTGCATGTTTTTTAATTATATTTTGTAAGGGTAATCATGCAGGCCATATAGACCGCCACCGATAGGGTGAGTAACAGCTATTAAAATGCTAAGGACATTACTACTTAACACAACATAGTTACCATGGGTCCAAGACCCAGAGCAGATTTCTTATTAGTATATTTTGTATGGGTAATCATCCAGGCCGTATAGACCTCCCCAAATAGAGGGAGTTACAGAGATTAAAGTGCTAAGAATGGTACTACTTAAAACACAACCTAGTTAACATGGGTCCCAGACCGCATGTCTTATTATTATATTTTTTCAGGGTAATCAGGCAGGCCATATAGACCAGGGATTAAAGTGCTAAGAAAAGTACTAATTAACACAAGCTAGTTACCATGGGTCCAACACCATGTGTCTTGTTGTTATACTTTGTCAGGGTAATCATGCAGGCCATATAGACCGCCCTTGATAGGGGGAGTAACAGGGATTACAATTCTAAGAATAGTACTACTTAAACAACCTAGTTACCATGGGTCCCAGACCAGATGTTTTCTTATTATACTTTGTCAGGCTAATCATGCAGGCCATATAGACCTCCACCAATAGGGGGAGTTATAGAGCTGAAAGTGCGAAGAATAGTACTACTTAACACAACCTAGTTAGGTCCAAGGCCGCATGTTTAATTATTAGACTTTATCAGGGTAATTATATATCTAAAAAATCTATCTATTTTTCTTCTATCGATTCTATCTAACTATCAATCTATGTATATCTATCTATCCTATCGATCTATCTATCTTCTGTCCGGACTGTTTTGAGACAGCCACTTGTGTTTCTGACAAATTTGAAGTAGGAGGACAGAACAATCATCTTCTTCCATCTCCCGGTTCCAAAAATGAAGGCCATGTAGACCTCAACCGATAGGGGAAGAAACAGGTTGTAGTAAAATGTTAAGAATAGTACTACTTTACACACCACGGGTCACAGACCACATGTCTTATTGTTATACTCTGTCAGGGAAATTATATATATTTCAAATCGATTTATTTATATATCAAATCGATCGAACTATCAAACTATCAAACGTATCGATCAAATGTAGATTGCATCTTTTGATCGATGTAATTTGTATCTATAAAATGTATATTAACTATTTTGGTTGATGTCATTCGTATCTATAAAATGTATATTGCATATTTGACTCCATAACATTCGTATCTATCAAATGTATATTGCATCTATTGATCGATGTAATTCGTATCTATCAAATGTATATTGCATCTATTGAGCTATGTACAGTGTATCGATCGTATGTATATTGCATCGATTGAGCTATGTAATCTATGTATCTATCTATCAAATCTACCTATCTCGTGGTTCTGCAAGTGGACTGTTTGCGGTTGATTGCGGTGCGTTACACTTGGAGTTTGCTCTGTCACTGTGATGCGGCCGTAACCCTTACACTACCTGATAGATACGACATCATTACTGATGTTTGAAAGCACGTTATTGCAAATAATTTGGGAATGTTAGGTGATTTAGGCCCTTTATGGGTTAAAAGCAGACTCTGCATAAACTATGTAATTTTACATGGGAGTCCAGGTGTTAGTAACCTTGAAACAACTTTTACATCACTATTGTGGCCAGAAAGAGTCCTTGTAGGTTTTAAAATTCGCCTGCCTATTGAATTCAATGGCGGTTCGCGACATCACTAGTTATAATTGGTTTGTGTTACTGCAAAGGACAGATAACAACAAGTACTCTTCACTTGCTATATATAAGTTTATAATGTGTCCTAGGGACCTCCAATTATTAAGCTTGCTCAGTTTCATATAAGAGGTCGCTGAGTGGGGGGTTTACTATCTTTCTCAAAAATTTACAAAGAGGAAGATATTTATTTTCAGTTACTTATACCCCCAGGTTCATAGATGTAGTCATTCTGCTCTAGTAAGATATTTATAATATGTATTCACACCTTCGAATGTTATATAGTAAATCTTGAAATCTCTAGGCAATTTAGGCCTGATGACTTGTCATTCTTCTACAATAGTAGTTCCTCCAGACATAGTAACATCTCTCTGACTCACACTATTAATAGTCTGGTAGATACGGTAGCCCCAGCTCATATATCTTATATTGCTATAAATCCTTTCAACGGTTATCCACACACACCTATTAAGTTTTGCATAATTATCCCAGTTCTATATAACAACATTGACCTACAGCACGCTCTACCTAATCTTATGACATCCCCAATGAGAGCTTTAAAGTAATAGTCTACAATGTTCATTTGGAGGCCTGGTTTATTACTGTTGCTGCATGCTTCAGCCCTGTTTAGTATTTGCTAATATAATGGATATCATTATTGGTTTGAGCTAATTCTAAGTAACATATAAGCATTATAGATGTCTACAGTACTTTAATGTTTATAGAAAGTTATAGTTCCCTTTGTCCACTATCTAGGTAGGGGACTCTACCTGGTGTATACCACTTTGATTAGGTATGGCACCACTATAGTTGAGTAGCCTATTGCATATTCATGATCCCAAATATTTTTTAAATATCTGTTTATTTTATTATTTTTTTTTAAGAGAATATGGAACAGAGTCATACACATAATGATTTCAAACATAATATACATTTAAAAAAAAAAATAAGGAAATCCATACAGTCTAGACATTTTCTTGAAACTATATATACAGAATCATCTACATTGAAATATCCTACCCAGTACATCTTTCATCGAAGAAATGTCACAAAATATACAAACAATGAAAACTCCATATCCTACATTGCTTATCATGCTAAAAGGAAAAAAAAAGAATTATTTACTGGAGATTATATTCCGGCAAAGTTTAATTCCTAACTCCTAATCATGAACACAGCCCATCCAACCCAGGAGGGAAGGGAGAGAGAGCGGGAGAGAGAAAGAAAGAAGAAAAAAAAAAAAAAAAGAGAAATTAAATTCTTCTACCTACTATTCCCCTCCCCCTTCTCACTAACTTTGAGTTTTTATCTGGATCTCGCCCAGTTCAAAGGGAGAGCCCCCAATACTATCATATTCAAAAAGGGGAGAGTATCTTGGAATGGGGCTATAATCTGCTGTTGTAATGGTAGCGGTAACCTGCATATGTAATTTTTCCATTTCTTAAAGAATAACCCTATCTGTTTCTCTGCCTCTTTTTTCAGTCCTATTTGCTCTAAAATAATCTGCGATCTCATTTGATTCTGAAATTCTTTTATAGAAGGGGAATTTTTCTGTTCCCAGCCTTTACATATTAAATTCCTAGCTAGCAAAATCGTTAAGTTAATAAACTGTCTATCACTCGGAGTCTGGGCAGGGTGTAAAAAAAAAATATGTGTAGCATTTAATTCAATCTTGGTCGACACATTTCTATTTGTCCAATGCTGTATTTTCCTCCAATATTGTGCAATTTTCGGACAGTTCCAAAAACAATGTATCAAATCTGCGTTTGGATTATGGCATTTTGGACATATACTCTGTTGTGTAGACCACCTAGCAATTCTGGCTGGGGTTAAATAAAAATTGTTTAAGAGCTTATATTGTGTCTCTCGTAAATTAACTCTGTCTGATGCTTCCATAGTCCTTACAAGACTATCTGATATATCTTTATTTTGTATGTCCAGAAAATATAATGTATATTTCCTTTTAATCTGATTTAAATGCTCAGCTCCCTCGCATTTCATGATATATCGATACCAGATTGTTATGGATCTAATTCCGGCTTTATATAATACTAATCCAGGGTCGGTGATTGAATGAGACCAATCCTGGCCAAACCGTTTTATGTAGTCATCTTTTAGATGGCGAACTTGCAAGAAGGCATAAAAATGTTTGGGAGACAGTTTATATTCCCTGGTCAGGTTTCCATAAGATTTTATTATGCCCGATTGTGGTTCTCTCAATTGTGATAGATATGACAGTCCCTGTGCTTTCCATTCATGGAACACTTTATTATTATAACCTGGTGAGAAACCTGGGTTGCCCATAATCGGGAGGAAATTGGAAATCTGAAACTCCTGCCCCAAAAACTTACAATATTTTTGCCAACCTAGAACAATATTTGCCATTGTAACCATTCTACTTACATTACTAGGTAATTGCCTATAAGGAAGATGAAGAATAGCTTGAAGATCAAATGGTTTAACTAGCTCCGCTTCCTGCTCGTAATAGGTGACATAGTCCACCTTACTCAGCCAGTCAATACCAAATTTGACAAGAGAAGCAAGATTGTAATACCTTATATTGGGGAACGAAAGCCCCCCAAATTGTTTTTCTTGGGTCAACTTTCTGAGAGATATTCGTGGTCTTTTTTTCCCCCATATAAAGGTAGAGCATGCTCTATTATACCTAAGTATATCTTTATTCTAAATAAAAAGAGGCAGATTCTGTAATAAAAAGAGAAGCTTTGGAAATATAATAGTTTTAATCACCATTATTCTGGCTGATAAAGATAAATAATAAATATTCCATTTTCCTATGTCATGTTGTATATTCTCAAATAGATCTTTATAGTTAAGCTGATACCAGTTGTGGTTATCTATAAATTTAAAATATCTCTACTTTCTACTAAATATAATATACTAAATCTCTATGGTGGTACCACTAAAACCAACACAGATAAATTGTGAAATAAACTCTATGAGGGTCCTCCATTATTTGTCAAACAGTTTATTTAGGAATCAATATATGTTAATAATAAGATAAATATTTACAGGTATATATATATATCAATCTATTTTACAGATACAGTCCACATTTTAAGATACAGGGCAACTTTTCTAAACTAACCCCAATTGTGCTACACAGAATATTATCCCAGAAATACTTAGCCAGATTCTCTGTGTCCAACATCATCCATCTTTACAGCATGCCCAGGATACAAAAGAGAGGGAGAGGCTCTGGTGTTACAGTATTTTATAACTCAATTCAAAAGGGAGTGGCTTATCAAATGCCACTCAAAAAGACCAATGGGAGTGTCTATAGTTCAGAGAGAAAGGTGTACCTGGGGGAAGGGATCCCAATAACAGCTAAGTGAATATTCCAGTGATAAAATGTCACCACATTCCCTCACTTTTTCTTCTCCTATGTTGCCCCGTTTTCTAGTTATACCCACTAGTACAGAAGAACACAGTGGGAGCGAAAACCTTACAGGAAAAATTCTCCCACCATCCCTTCGGAATCATTCCCTCGGTGATATGAGCTCTTCTGTACTTTCCTAGGACTGTCAATTCCTAATCTAACTTTATACAATTCATTAGAAAAATTAATTTAAAATTATACATAGAAACACAAAATCCTATGCTAAACCCCATTAGCAACATTTATACAATGGTCTTAAATATTGGGAAAAGTTCATGTATGAGTGTGTGAGTGTGGGTACACTAGATGGGTATGCGTGTAGTAAAATCTTTATTAAGAAAGTGTGAATTGTGCCTGTAAAACAAAAGTTATAATGGTTCACTGAAGTTCTTTGTTGTCATCTTTTGGCATCTGGTCCTTGCTTTTGGCATCTGGTCCTTGCTTTTGCTTTACCAAATCTCTCTCTTTGAACCACTTTGTTTATTCCAAGACCCTCAAAGGAATGAAAAAAAGATTAAAACCAGGCATATATTTACTTCACACTACAACACTCCATCTGCAGTAGAAACCACATTCACAGTTATTAACTTCAAGTTGGAAAGTGCCTCTGTTATTGCATCATCCCACTCGCACCCTTACTTAACTTATGCTGCTTGATTTATATGATTATTTACCCCTTTATGCTATATATATATATATATATATATATATATATATATATATATATATATATATATATATGGTAATGAAAGAGAAAAATCAAAGTACTTCTGCGCAGCTACAAACAATTAGTATACAAGTTGAATCCAATATAATAGAGGAATCAGTTATTGTCAGTTGAGATGAGTCTTTATGGACAAAATATATGTATGAATGGTATATATTTTGAATTAATATGCAGTAAATCCCAGGCAAAAAGAAGTGTATAGTTGTCTTCTTACCGGAAGGTACCTCAATCATATGAGGTAATGTGTAGTCATATGATATAGGTGGTGGTCTGTGGTCCGCCGCTGTCTGTGTTTGTTCTTTCCGTGCAGCCTTGTGTATGGTAGTCCTGGTTAAGGAGCTTCCTGAGTCTGGTGCTTCGATAGATCTTGGCGATATGGTAGAAGTCTTGTCCCGGGGTCTTTCCCAGTTGTCTCACAGGTAGAGGTGGAGGAAAGAAAACAAAGCAGACATAGCGTAATCCAGTAAAAGTAAAGCAATTTATTTACATTAAAATCATAATATATATATAATTATTTTGGCCTAATGCACCATTTTACATCTCCATTGTGATACATTATACTTATTTAATTTGTCCAACGCCACCATCATAGCTTCATGGTAAGATCAGTCCTGAAGACACCTGAAAAACAACAATCTATAATATGTGTTATTGGGGAAAAACTGGAAGGAAAGGTGAGAAGCCTTCTATCTTCATTGGTTTTCTTCCTGCAAGATAAGACTTCAGACAGTTTACATAGAAATGGTATTGCATGTGGCCTCCCAAAACTAATCACAATGGAGGTATCTGTTATTGTTTTTTTAGAAAGAGAATGCATCAATTAACTATACATTCTTAATATTGGCATTTAAAACTTAATAATGAAAAACACTTAAAATTATTAATTGAACTTAAAACTAAAGTACACATTACAAGATACAAATGTACTGCAAACAAATATGCTTATAAAAACAAAAAAATAATTATTTAATTTGAGCCCTCCAGCTCTGTCAGTTGCTTCTTTAGAAACCCAATTTGATCTCTCATTCTCCTGTTTGTTTGTTTTTTGAGTTCCCAATAACTTAAGTTGGCCTTATTGTTTATCTCATTTGACCTCAGCCTCCAATTTTCTCCTCTGTTAATATCGCCATTTAAATTCCTGTCTCTCCAGTTTCCTGTATTTGATGCTCTACTATTCTGATATCCACAAACATTCCTTCTATTACCCCTCTCTGATTCCTGCCTGTGAATATTCAGATTAGGATTTCTACTGATTTTGATCCCAAGATAACTGATACTCTGTACCTCCTTAAAAACCTCTGAATAGCTAGTCCTATCTTTAATAAACCAGAGTATTTCAGATTTGCTGGGATTAATTTTGTAACCTGAAAATGAACTAAATAAATTTATAATCTCCATAAAGCGGGGAATACTACTTTTTGTATGACCTAGAAAAATTAAAAGATCATCAGCGTACAGAGAAATTGAGACTTTTTGCTTGCCGAGCCTAACCGGAGGAAGTGTATTCCTGATATAGATAGCTAATGGTTCTAGTGCAATGTCAAAAAGTAAAGGCGATAAAGGACAACCCTGGCGAGTGCCTCTTTCTAAAATAATGCTTTGGGATAGTTCCCCATTTATGAGTAATTGGGATCTTGGCTTATTATAAATCAATCTAATCAGGTCAATCAGGGCGCCGGAGAAACCAAATCTTTCCAGAGAAGTAAATAAATGGTCCCAGATTATTGAATCAAATGCTTTTTCAGCATCTTCAGTGACTACTGCAACATCAGTTCCCTTATGCGACCCCCGGTAGCTCTCGACGTCCTGAGCAACCTGATATAGATAATCCACTGTGGTAAGTACTCTACGCATATTGCGAACAGAATTTCTGCCCGGGATAAATCCGGCCTGATCCGGATGTATAATTTCAGTGATTGATTTTTTTAACCTTTCTGCAATCAATGACATTAAGATTTTGTAGTCTTGATTTAAGAAAGAGATAGGGCGATATGAAGATACATTTTCCGGGTCTTTCCCTTTTTTATGTATTAGTGTGACAACCGAATTGGCGAAATAAGTTGAAATCCTGCCATTCTTTAGAAAATAGTGATTATATAATTTTGTTAGTGTTGCAATAATTTCCTCAGCTGCGATTTTGTAGAATTCTGCTGATAAGCCATCCGGCCCAGGGGCCTTTCCAGATTTGGACCTTTTTATTATATTTAATACTTCAGTTTCAGTAATAGGAGCATTAATCATCTGCAGAGCTTCCTGTGGAATTTTTGGAGTATTCAACCCCAGCCAAAATTGTTCTTTAAGTCTAGCATTCACTTCCTCCCTGGCATATAATTTGCGATAATAATCATAAAATGTCGCCCTGATTTCCGCTGCATCGGTATGGACTTTCTCTCCTCTTTTAATGGCCAAAATTTGATTTGATTTTTTCCTGAACTTCACCAGCTTAGCAAGATGCTTGGCAGAAACACCCTGATATCCCTGAAATAATGCCCTTATTTTTAACTCATCATGTGCCCAGTTTTTTTTAAGATAATGTTCCCTTTCTGCACGTGCTTCTATATATTTAACCCAAGTTTCATTACTAGGTTCCCTTAGATAATTTGTATACTTATTTCTTACTTGGTTCGACAGTTGAGTCTCCCTAGCCCTAATCTTCCTGTCCCTCTTGACCATATAAGCTTTAATCTCGCCACGGATTACCGCTTTTCCCGCCTCCCAAAGTATCTCCGATTTATCTACATATTCCGCATTTTGGATTAAATACTCTTTCCATCTTTGCTTCAGCCAATTACAAAAATGTACATTGTTAGACATATACCCTGGGAACCGAAAACTATTGACTGATTTTTTAGGGGGGCTGCTCAAAATTATGTTTATGCTAACAATCGCATGATCCGATATGATTATGTCTGCGATCTGTGTTTCTATTTTATGTTTCATGATTTGTTCTTCGAGCAAAAACATATCTATGCGAGAAAAGTTTTTATGGGTTATAGACTCGCAGGTGTATGTGCGTGTATCCGGGTGTTGTATCCGCCAAACATTCCGCACCTTTATGGTGCTGGTTAAATTACGAAAAAATTTCGCCTCTCTATAATTTGCCGCCTTCCTGCGTTCAGCTTCTTCTTACGCTCGATACGTCATTACAGAAAAATAAGGAAGTGGACCGGGGGAGGAGTAACAGTCTGAAACATCGGTATTATTTATATCTAAAATTCAATAAATTCATATTTTTGAAAAAAAAAATAACTTAGCGACTGTGATATTGAGAGTTAAATGTTTAAAGGGGTGCTGAGCAGTGAGGTAAAATTGAAATTCACTTTAAAGTTTAATACTCTCCCTTTAAAATTGATTTATCTAAACCTGTCCTGGTTTCAGTTGAAATGGAGATAGTTTTATCTTTATTTAGTATAGAAGCATACTTATAGGATCATGCATCTCTTATTTAAAGGAAATACAAATTAATGATTTAACTTCTTTAGCTGCCAGTAACAAGTGATTCTACCCCCTTGTCTGCCCGTAATTACTTTCTGCTCCTTACTGTAGTGCATATAGGCATGGGGATATATTTTTTCCCCATAAGTAATTGCTAATTTACAATATTTAGTTCTTATTAAAAATATTTATGGAAAAAATTGTCTCTTTAAATGGTAATGAAAACATGGTGGGGGAGGGGCATATTAAGTGGGAGGGGCAATGGAGGTGGGAGGGGTAATGGAGAGTGCAGTGGGAAGGGCACATGAGATGGGAGGGGCAATATGGTGGAGGAGGGGCACAGAAGGTAGGTAGGTGGAGAAAAGATGGCGTGGGGGGTCCTGTCACACTTTCGCCCGGGGGCCCTGAATGGTCTCAGTCCGCCCCTGTCAACAATGTTATACATTAGCAAGAGCACTAGATGGCAGCACTATTTCCTGTCATGTAGAGCTCCAGACGTGCACGCTACATATCCAGATATCTCTTCAACAAAGAATAACATGAGAATGAAGCAAACTTGATAATAGAAATAAATTAGAAACTTTTTTCTCTATCTGAAAAATAAAAGAAAATAAATTGGGCTTTATATCCCTTTAAACATAATGTGCAGTGGATTATAGTTAAAGGGACACTCAGGTCAAATTAAATTGTCATGATTCAGATACAGCATGTAATTTTAAACAACTTTCCCATTTACTTCCATTAAAAAAAAATGTGCACATTGTTTTATATTTACACTTTTTTGAGTCACCAGCACCTACTGAGCATGTGCAGGAATTCACAGACTATACTATATGCATTTGTGATTGGCTGATTGCTATCATATGGTGCAGGGGGAGTGGAAATATACATAACTTTGAAATTTGTTAGAAAACAATCTACTACTTATTTGAAATTCAGAGTAAATGCTATTGTATTGTCTTGTTATGTTGCTTTTGTTGATTATGCAAATCTACTGTGTTGACTGGTGAGACAAAATGCAAAAGTGTGAAAACTGAATGATGAGCAGATTTTGGTGAGGAACTTTGTGAAGTGCTCATTTAACATTTTACAATTGATAATTATCAATAACTATATAAACTCAGCCTGTGTTAGGAAATAACTAAAATGAAGGGTAACCTTAAAAAGGTATTGAATTATAAAATTAAAATAAAATTTCTTCTGATACTTGGATAATCTGTATACTATGGATATACCATATGTAGGAATAGGAAAACACTTTGGGTTAGATTACAAGTGAAAACCATTTCCATTTCCATTGCGCTGATATTATAATTTGAGCTTCAATCAATCCTTACCGCTATCTCAGAGCTGTGGTTAACTGTTTTCCGAAACAAAAGGACTTTACGTAGAGATACATACAGATACATCTCTAAAGATGTATTTGTATGTATATAGATATGTCTATATACTGTATGTGAAGATATATATATATAAATGTACAAAGAAATAGATTCCAATGGCACTACAAGATATATTTTATACCTTGGTTTAAATCCCCTATATGAAATACGCCATAGATATAGAGTTATTGTTATGGGTTGTAGTAAATACATATATAGTTAAAATCTTTATCATATATGAATATTGTATAAATATGTTTTATCATGTTTTCATCTACATACTGGTAAAGGGTTCTAAGGTCTAAACCCCCTATTACGTCCTACGTAGTGTAGCATAACATGAAATAATAAGACAGCACACCAAGTTGGGAGGAAAAGACCGGTCACGGTCGCGTTTATTAAAATAAACGAATAACTAATGCCTAAAGCGTTATTCGAATTTACCTTAGGCATTTTACTTAATACCAAACTTGGCAACAAGTTCGTTAACAACAAAACGTTGGCGGCATCTCACCCTAACCTAGCCCCTTTAGTCAGATGGTCAAGGCCCCTTTCGATGCCTGCAACGTGACACCCGGCTGTCACGCCCAATGGCACTGAGAGAGAGCTGTGATGGTTTAGAGGTGTTCGGTCTTGTTCGCCAGGGAGAGGACCCCCAGGCCGGCGCCTGGCGGGCGTAACCCCCCCCTTTAATTAGACCGGCACTCTTCTCTCTCCGTGCCCGCTCCCCAGGGCCCTGACCACCCGCCTAACTAGGCATCAACCCAACCCAGTACGGTGACCTCTCGCAATCGAATCGTACAACCCTATTGATAGAGGTGGGTGACTAAATTAAGAACCCGGTCTTACATAAGGCTAGCTCAACTAAACCTACCCCTGCCGGGTTAGCTCACCCTACAAGCCGCATCGCCGCCAATCCACTGCTACTCCTGGGACGGGTGGGCGGGAAACTTTCCTCTTGAAGTCTGGAACCGAAAAGAGGCCGGATACTCTGCTGCAGGACCCTATAAAGGTAAGAACAAAACACCGCCTCCTCTCCTGCAACAATGTAACAAACAAACACAATCTCCAGACTTCAAGTTGGTAATCCCTTAGTGATGTTACAGGCCCACTAGAGGGCCCTCCACTCTCATAAGGTCTAAACCCCCTATTACGTCCTACGTAGTGTAGCATAACATGAAATAATAAGACAGCACACCAAGTTGGGAGGAAAAGACCGGTCACGGTCGCGTTTATTAAAATAAACGAATAACTAATGCCTAAAGCGTTATTCGAATTTACCTTAGGCATTTTACTTAATACCAAACTTGGCAACAAGTTCGTTAACAACAAAACGTTGGCGGCATCTCACCCTAACCTAGCCCCTTTAGTCAGATGGTCAAGGCCCCTTTCGATGCCTGCAACGTGACACCCGGCTGTCACGCCCAATGGCACTGAGAGAGAGCTGTGATGGTTTAGAGGTGTTCGGTCTTGTTCGCCAGGGAGAGGACCCCCAGGCCGGCGCCTGGCGGGCGTAACCCCCCCCTTTAATTAGACCGGCACTCTTCTCTCTCCGTGCCCGCTCCCCAGGGCCCTGACCACCCGCCACAAGAGCCAGGCATTCTCTTGCCGCCACTTAACCGACAGGCACCTACAATAAAATAACATGTCCACAGTAACAAATAACCAAATGAACAATAACAATCAGTTTTTTTTTTTTTTTTTTTTTTAACTATAATACCCTCAACAAAGTGCTCTTAATATCTGACAGAAACATGTCCAACCCGACATCCGTCAGATGGACCCCATCAGGGCGAAATAGGTCCTTCTTGTCGGCCGTTATCCCATCGTGTCTAATCACGAAGCCCCCCAAGGCCGTGACCGCTCTTCCCAACTCTCTATTGACCTTCTTCCGCACGTTATAGGCTGCTTTCTGGGTCACAATGTGTCGCCAATGCAGCCGAGCAACCACATTTGACCAACCTATTTTGACCTCTTTCAACCACGTGTGCACCCATTTAATATCCGCTGTCATCCTTTTAATAAGGTCCAGGGCCGGTAATGCACCCAAGTCATTACCCCCCAAATGCAGCACAATGACATTCGGCTGCCCCCACCTCCTATGTGCATCCTGCAACAAGGCTGGTAAATCGTCCCACACAAGACCCCTGCGTCCCAACCACCGGAAGTTTGCCCTGGACGTTCGGAATCCAAGTTGTCGCCCTTCCGGCATCCGCAATGCCCTGATGGACGCCCAGTGGATAAATGAGTGTCCCACTATCCACACTCGCACCGGTGGTGAACTTCCCACTGTACCTGGTAAAACAGACGACACCAAATTAAACCTGGGCTAGCGCCCTAGCCCCGCAACAACCGCCCACTCACCTTCTGAAAATCCATCAGCAGCCCTGTCCCACACACGCACCCGCCAACCCACCGGGTGTCGCGCAGAAGCTAACTCGCATAACGCTCAAAGCCACCAGGCCGCCACCTATCCTAGCAATGCGGACTTGGTGTGGGCCTAATATATGCCTTAAATTGGGCCGACTTCCATCTTCCCAAGCGCTTAATCTCCGCCGATGATTCCCCTTTCTCCGCTGCGCTAGTTGCCGCGCCTATCCGAAAGGAATGGGCCGCTATTCTCTTCGGGTCCAAGCCCGCCAACTCAGCCGTCTTAGCGAGAACTCTCCTAAACTGAAATTTGGACAATGCGGACCCATCCTCGTGCAAGAGAAATTGCGGGCCTTGTCCTGGACGGCGTTTCGCAAACTCCTCTACGCAACGCACAGGGCAGCACATTGCTACCTCATGGCGCGCGAGAGGCAGCCATGTGCCTTTGCCCTCCTGGTCGGTTTTAGACCTAGGAACGTACAATAGCACACCCCCTTGTGCTAATCGAACGTGCTCCGCCAATACCCCACCAGACCCCTCCGTCTTCGCCGAGGAGACCAGTTCGCTCACCCGAAGGGCACCCGCAAATGCCAACGCAAAAGCGGTTCTAAACAGCAACGTCTCGTAGTCAGACTTGCATACGTCTTGCAGGCACCGAGCCAACTGCTCTAGCCTGTCCGCTGTAATCGGTTCCCTTTTATCTTTCACGCGGGGAGCAGTTCTCCCCCATCCCTTCAGCACTTTCCTTACTAGGAAAGCCCTGGAGTGGTCGACAAAACCCAAAGCCTGGTTAAAGAAAGACACCGCTGCCAGCCTACCAACTGCTCCAGCCCTGCTAATGCCTTCCCCTTTCAACTGAGCCAACCAACCCAACACTTGCACCCTCGAGGCCCCTTGTACCTGAACCTCCCTCTGCCGACAGAAAGTCACCCATCTGTTCCAGTTGCCCAGGTAGGTAGCCCATGTCTTCGGAGCCAGTGATGTCTTAACTAGCCCGAGGATGCCTTCCCAGCCTTCGCCAGCTGCCAAAGAAAAGAAGGGCACGTTAGACCCTCCTTAGCCGCCCTGGGCGCTGCTCTCCTAAACTGCCCCCAGTTGAATCGAGAGAGTGCGTCAGCGATAACATTCTGCACTCCCGGGACGTGTTCGGCGGTGAAAGAGATGTTGAGCTGCAAACAGCGCAACACCAGGTGCCTCAGATAGCTCACCACATGAGGTGAAGCCGCCGACAACCTATTAATGGCGTACACCACGCTTAGATTGTCTGTCCAAAACACCACTGACCTATTTGATAACCGCGCACCCCATATTTCTACAGCTACCACTATGGGGAACAGCTCCAAAAGCGTCAAATTCCTGACGTACCCGGCCTCTATCCAATCCCTGGGCCATGGAGCGGCGCTCCATTCCCCATCCAGGTAAGCTCCGTACCCGAAGCCACCCGCTGCATCCGTGAAGAGGTGAAGTGCCTGATTGGAGACTGGTGGGTGCCTCCAGAGGCACACCCCGTTGAAGTCAACTAAGAATCTGGCCCAGACTTCCAAGTCCTCCTTCACCTCTATCGTAACGCGCGCCCATTTCGCCTGACCTGGAGGGCCTTTCAACTGGCCCTCCAATCGGCGATTGAAGACCCGGCCCATCGGGATCACGCGCCCAGCAAAGTTCAGGAGGCCTAGCAATGATTGCACCTCCTTGATAGGCACCCTATCGCGTTCCATGATTGCTCGGACCGCCTGCAGCATTCGCTGCACCTTGTCGCCGGGCAATCTACAGACCGCACGCACCGTGTCAATTTCTATCCCCAGAAATGTGATACATGTGCAGGGGCCCTGCGTCTTTTCATCCGCCAGGGACACCCCGAAACTGGCCATTACATCCTTCATGGTTCTCATCAGCTGTTCGCAATCCGCGTAACCCGCTCTCCCCACCAGAAGGAAGTCGTCGAGGTAATGGGCGATCGCCCCACCCCCCGACGCCGACCAGACCACCCAGTGCAGAAAGGAACTAAAACACTCAAATAGTGAGCAGGACAAGGAACACCCCATTGGTAGGCACCTGTCCACATAATAGGACCCTTCGAACCTCATCCCCATGAGCCTAAACGCTGAGGGGTGAAGGGGCAGCAGTCTGAATGCCGACTCAATATCGAGCTTTGCCATCAGTGCCCCCGAGCCACACTCCCTAACCACCTCCAGAGCATTATCAAAAGACTGATAATGCACCGAGCTGATTTCCGGGTCGATCGCATCATTGACTGACCCGCCTTTCGGGAAAGACAGGTGATGAATCAACCTGAATTTCCCCGGCTCCTTTTTTGGCACCACCCCCAATGGCGAAACCACCAGGTTCTCGATGGGAGATTCCGCAAATGGGCCGGACACCCTACCCAATGCGACTTCCTTTGCCAATTTCTCCCTCACCACGTGTGGGAATTCGTAAGCCGTCTTTAAATTTTTGTGTACCCCAGACCCACGCACCATCCTTGTAACCGGTATCTCGAAGCCCCACTCCAGGCCACCCCGGAGCAGCTCCGCTGCCCCCCTGTCTGGATAACGGGCCAGCCAGGGAAGCATAGGGGCCAGCTTAAGCGGGGTTGGGGCCCTTGACCACAGCTCCAGCTTTTGGTGCTGGCTTCGGTTGCCCCGTGTCCCTGCGTTTGCTGCAATCGACCCCCGCATGCGGTCCTCCACAATATCTGCAGATGTGGCGAAAGGAGCAACTGCTCCCTCTGTCGCACTGCTTGTCCTGGAATTTCCAGCACTCTCGCCCGCGCCGACCTACCCTCGCACTCTGCCTCGGCGATCCCAGCCGCACCAGCGTAGGGGGGGTGGGGCCCCCTTCCAACCCCAGCTTCGACCACAGGTGCATGTCCTGCGTGCCGAAATGAAGTAGGTGGTTGCCCACCATCTTCCTCCTGAAGGCCATGTCATATTCCCTCCAAGCACCCTCTTTAAACCTGCAATGGATATCCTCAATAGTATCCTGGTACTTAAAAAGGTTGTGGCCCTGCAGTGGCCACCTATCCACATAACACGCTGCCAGCACTCGGAAGCATTTCAGCCACTCCTCGTATGTTTCAGGCCTGCGCACTTTTTTGGGCCCTGACCCATCTTGGGCCCTTTCTTTCGCCCTAAACGCGTCCAGTGAGAGGTCAAAGACATTAACGTAACGACCCTCCTGTATTTTCTTCACTGTTTTCGCCTTGAGGTGCCCGTACAGGGAATGCACCAAACACGGGTACGTGTCTCCCTGTGCCGCCACCTTACGAGGCACCGCGGCCCCAGGGGGGGCGCCCCCAGGCCCTGCGGGCCCTTGGACCCCTTCAGCGGGTCCTGGCGCCCTGTCCCTCTCCTTCGCCTGCCCTGCCGCCATCTTCTTGATCCAGCGAAACATTCTACGCTGACCCTTTCCAACCAGCCCCAGGTCCTCCCCACTATCTGAACCTGAAACACTAGATGAGGACCCTGTGTCAGCGTGCAGTGTGTGTGGTGCATAGTACTCACAACTTCCCGAGCGGTCTGCTTCGATGGGTGCCTGGGACGAAGATCCGGCCTGCTCTCTTTGCTCTGTGCACTGTCCTGCCACCACTAGCGCACTGGATGCTTCTGCTGCCATTGTGGAAGTATTCCTACTCGATACCTGGGGAGACAAATTAACTTGGGGAGTACTCTGGGCAACGGGTGGAGCGTCAAAAGAGCGATTCCTCCCCTCCACCCTGAGATCCCCCCCAGCGTCCATCCCCAGAGCTGCAACCACAGCCCTTCTAATCAACAGTTCTTGCCCAGGCCCCTCCTGGGCATGAGCACTAAACCCTTGAGGGGCCTGCTGCCTGGCCATCTCACGCAGCGCAATCTCCACAGCTCTCTGTATCATTGCCTCTTGCCCCAGTGCAGTCTGCGGTGCCTCAGGCCTACCCCCCGAAACTCCTGGCCTGTCACCACCAAGCCTCATATTCCCAGGCACCATACGCCCATACACATCCTCACCAACCGTAACACACTGTGACCCATGTGCACTGACATGCGTTATCCCCGCATGTGTCCTCCCTCTGCCCCCAGTGACATCCCCCATACTCCTGCCACTGCTGGCTTCCATGACTCTCACAGTATTGCTGCCCATATTCATGCCCCTTCCAGCTCCAGACACTCTCACATGACCGCTAGCTCTATGCCCCCCTTGCGCCTGCGCGCCTGCACCTCCGCGACTCATGTCTGCCTGCGCCGTCTGCGTAGGCCCCACAGCTCTCAACCCCACAGACTCACACCTCCAGCCAGCATCCACCAGGCCTTGGCGCTCCTGCGCCCTCACTACAGGCCCATCAGTACTCGTGTGCGCATGCGCGCTTGTACTAGGCCTTGCCTCCTCACCGCGCTGCTGAAATCCTGCCGCTCCAGCCGCCCTAATGACGACCGGTAAGTCCTGCCGCCTCCGCTGTGCGCTGCCCTCTGCCGCCCCGCCCGCGACCGGGAGCCTCCCCAAGATACCTGGGCCGCTCCGGTCGCGGGCGGTGTCCTCCGGACCTCTGACCCTCCCTCCAAGATGGCGGCCGCACTCCTCCTCCTCCGATGAGCTGGAGGAGAACATCTCGCGCGACCCGCCATCTGAGAGGGATGGGCCTGCTGCGCACTCTGCCATGTGGGGCCTCGTGGTCCCTGACACACCTGCTCCACTCGCCACAACCCCACCGCCAGCCAGGGCCGCGCTCCCGCCCTGCCCTTGAGCCTCAGGGGCCATCACAGAAGCCAGTGATTGGGCCAGGGCTAGTACCGCCGCCATGGCTACCGGTGGCAATGCAGGCAAAGCCCCAGCCTGTTCACACCCTCCGGTGACAGCTGGACCCCTGCCCGCCTCACACCTCTCCCCAGGGGCCTCCCGCCCCCCACTAGTGCCGGCCTGGGCCTCCACACCGCCCATACACCCCGGCTGAGAAAGGGACACATCCCTGGGCCCCACAGAGCCACCCCCTTTTTTCCCTGCACCCCCTTTCCCCTTATTAGCCTGTCCTTTCCCCTTATTGAAACTCCTCTGGGTAGGCCTTTTGGGAGGGGTGGGGGGAACAATTTCATCAAACCCATGCTCCTCTGCTTGTCTTGCAGGTCCTCTCTTCCTGGATGACATCTCCACAACCTCTCTATATCTTTTGGGTGGTAGAGATTTCCTCCTGGATCTATCCATCAGCAAAACTTCCTTCAGGGACACAGAAACTTTCCTCTTGAAGTCTGGAACCGAAAAGAGGCCGGATACTCTGCTGCAGGACCCTATAAAGGTAAGAACAAAACACCGCCTCCTCTCCTGCAACAATGTAACAAACAAACACAATCTCCAGACTTCAAGTTGGTAATCCCTTAGTGATGTTACAGGCCCACTAGAGGGCCCTCCACTCTCATAATGGACTATATATGTCTGTATATGTGTACATAAATATGAATGTTTTTATATGTGTATATATGACTGTAAATACATATATACACATATAAATACATTAATATATATACCAGAGTGTGTGGAAGTGGTAAAGAACCCCCTCCTGATAGCACTCTAGGTATAGAAAAAGATGTATATCACAATATTTTATTCAAATAGACAATAAGGTGCAAATGCTAAAAATTAGCTTTTAATAAATCATAGATAAAATAGGAAAATACACACTTAAAAACACACTTAGTTACGTTCAAAGGTAAAGTAGGAACCCTGTATGAGAGAATGGAAGGAAGGGTTATGTGACCCCACTAGGAAGAAGACAGGGGGTTAAAGAAAGGACAGGGGGCTGGGCTGAAGAAGGGGTTTATAAACACAGGACAGGAAGTAGCATCACACAAATTTGATCAGGAGCAGCACGGTGGGGATTAATTTTGCTCACCTGAATGGAGGCCTTGTTAGCTGAGCTGATGGAGGTGGCGAAGCAGAAAGGAGCTGGCTGGATCAGGGAGAGGCTGGAGACTGCAGGGAGAGCAGGCACAAGGGATGCAGGAGAGGTCACTGTCACCAGAGGGACAACTACTGTGAGGAGCGTGCGGCCTGTGCGGAGATCCAGGCCTCCTGAACGTCTGAGCCCAGATGGGGGCATGGGAGGAAGAAGGAGGGGGAGCAGCAGGCCCTCTGGCAGTCCGGAAGAGGTTCAGCAGCCGGGATCAGGAGGAGCGTCAACGGCTGGGCCCAGGTCGGGCTTGAGGCCTAGAGAGGAAGCGGCTGCTGACGTCACGGCCCGGCGGTCGCAGCCGGGGCCGCAAGGTAGCCGAAGGAGAGGCAGGTCTGCAGGGGCCATTCAGGAGGCGGAGCGGCAGCAAGCTGGACCGGAGGAGACGGCTATGGAGGGCCCGCAGAGGAGACCGGCGGCTCCGGATGACGTCACGGCCCGGCGGTCGCAGCCGGGGCCTAGGCAGAGAAGAGGCGGACGGCGGAGCAGCCAGGCGGTGACGAGGAGGACAGGTAAGCGTAGCGGGCAGAGGGGGAGCTGCGGACAAGCTGGGAGACTGAGCGGAAGGTGGCTGACGCCGGGTGGAGAGCATGACAGTCTGCAGTTATGCTGAGGTGCGGGGGGGGGCGGCAGGGTTGTGATAGCTCAAACAGCAATGTCAGTCGCAGGGGAGGTTTGTTGGCAGCAAGGGGAAAGAAGGGGAGAGTACAAGGGGGCCCACCACTATAGAGCAGTGGCTACTGGGCAGATGGAGGGCTGCAGCAAGGGAGGGTATGGAGAATACGGGCCCCAGGTCAGTCTCAGGGAAGGTTTGATTGCATCATGGGGAATAAAGGGGGGAGAGTCCAAGTGGGCCCACCACTATAGTGCAGTGGCGGCTGGGCAGATGGAGGGCTGCAGCAAAGGATGGTATGGAGAATAAGGGCCCCAGGTGTAGATAAACCTGGGGCACTTTGCAGGATCTGGCATGGAGTAAAAGGGGAAAAAAGGGGGGGGGGACAGCGTGCTGGGATCGTTTAAGGGGTTTGTTTAAATTTGCTTGTAACGGTCTCAAGGGGGGGTATCTGTCACAGGGAGAGGTAGTTAGGGGGGTTGTGGCCCTGAGAGAAGGGGTGGGTAAAGATTGGGTTTAGGGGAAGGGAATAGCAGGGGATGAAAAAAAAAAAAAAAAAAAAAAAAAAAAAAGTAAAGGGAAGAAATAGGTGAGTAGGAGGTAAATGGGGGAGGCAAGTTAGAGGTTGGGAGGGCAGCTAGGTAGAGACGGGCGAGGGTAAGTGGGTGGGCAGGGGGAGGGTGGGTGGGGGAGCGGGGTTTGTGGAATGGCTTTGCTGATGGTTGTTTGTTTTACAGGGGACTGTGCCTCTACGGCAAGGGAGGGTGAGGCGGAAGAAGCCAGCAGGGAAACAGAGGCTTTGGAGGAACTGGAGCTGTGGACGGAGCCACCACTGGAGTTGGAGGCCAGTGGTGACTTTGATGAGGAAGAGGACCCTCTGGAAGGAACATCGGCAGGAGCAGGAACAGCTGGCCAGGTAGGGGGGATGTCTGCCCTGGCGCAGCTTTTGAGGATATTGTCCCCGCAACGGGGAGGGGAAGGGGGGGGCAGGGAGGGGAATGTGAGGGGGGAAAGGGGGGATGATGTGATTGGTGCCTCTTCCTCACAGGCGTCTAGATCAGGACGTGATACGGGGAGGGAACATACCCCCTTGAGGAGGCGGGAATCACCCAGGGAGCGCAGGAGATCGCGGTCACCTCGGAGCAGGGGACCTGGAGGGACAGAGAGGAGATCACCAACATGGGCCAGGGTGGACCGGTCCAGAGAAAGGAGCAGGCACGGCAGGGGGAGGTCCCCTGCCAGGAGAGGGACGGTGAGACGCCTTCTCGAAGTGGACAGTGAGGAGGTGGCCGGGAGACCAAGAGAATCCAGCCGGAGTGGGGCTAGCAGGCCTGGTGCAGGAGGGGGAGCGAACAGGCGGGGAGAAGGACCGGCTACAGCGGCGCGGTCGGCAGGTGAGTCGACTGTGCTGCTTCCAGGAGTGAATGATAGCTTGACTGGCGAGAGAGAAGTGTTGTTGGCGGGCTTGAAGGGCCTCATAGCGACCCTGGAGAAACCATCAGGGGCGGGGGCGCCAGCGGCTGCATGGGTGCAGCCAGGTGGGGGGCCCAAACAGGGGGGTCGCAGGCAGGAGGAAGCACGCTGCCGGCGGTGAGCGGGGCCACAGGCGGGGGAGAAACTTTGAAGGTGCCAGAGGATGCATTGCGGAGGCCGTGTCTGTGTTCAGTGGGACCGTTGGGGATCCATCTGACCAGTGAGTTGCGGGAGAAGATTTGGAAGAGGGAATACATAGAGATTCTGTCGCTTCTTCCGTTGGACCAGGTATTGGAGGTGAAGGAAGACGACAAGGAGAAAGGGAAAAAGGAGGAGGAGGAGAGGAAGAAGCGATGGAGGAAGCTGCCCAAGACCTTCGGGAATTGGTCCAGGGCATTCCGTATTCTAGCAAGTGTGATGGGGGAAAAGTTCCCAGAACAAGGTTCGTCTCTATTCTGTTATTATGATGAGATCGCGAATGCGTGCAGTACATATGGCGGATTGGCATGGTGGCGGTACGACGAGCGTTTCCGGCAGCGGATGGCGGTGAGGCCCGAGATGCGGTGGGATGATAGGGATATGGGGATTTGGTTGGAGATGATGACGCCCCTGAGGGGGGGGCAGTCCTTTCGGTCCGCAGGGCAAGGAGTGGGAGCCGGAGGGGGTGCGGGGAGCACATCGTCGGTTATCCGGAAGGGACTGTGCTTTCAGTTCAACGAGGGTCAATGCCGCTTCGGAGTGTCATGCAAATACAAGCATGAGTGTTCAGGCTGTGGGGGAATTCACTCTTTTGCCAAGTGCTTTAAGAAAGCGAGGCAGGGAGGAAAGCCTGGAGAGGTGGGTAATGCGGGCGCGGACCCCGGTGAAGGTAGGAAGGATGGTGCCATGGCTAAAGGGGTACGCCAATAGACGGGGATGTGCGGCGGATGCCGACTTGCTGCTAACAGGGTTCAGTTCGGGGTTCTTTATTCCACATAAAGAGCAGGCACTGGGGGTTTTTGGGGGTAACTTGAAATCGGCACGGGAATTCCCGGGGGTGGTGAGGGAGAAGTTGCACAAAGAGGTAGCGTTGGGGCGGATGGCGGGACCTTTCAAGGAACTGCCCTTGAAGGGTCTCCGAATCTCTCCGCTGGGGGTGGTCCCGAAAAAAGGGGCAGGCCAGTTCCGGATGATACATCATCTGTCGCACCCAAAGGGGCTGTCAGTCAACGATGGGATTGACCCAGAGCTGGTGTCAGTGAATTATGCTTCCTTTGACAGGGCAGTGGCGTTGGTGAGAAAGGCTGGAAAGGGGGCATTGCTGGCCAAAGCGGATGTGGAATCAGCGTTCAGGCTGCTGCCAGTGCACCCTAAGTGCCATCACTTGCTGGGGTGTTCGTTTGAGGGCGCTTTTTTCGTGGACATGTGCCTGCCAATGGGCTGCTCAATCTCCTGTGCGTACTTTGAAAAATTTAGTTCCTTTGTCGAATGGGTGGTCAGGCAGAGGGCAAAAAAATCCTCGGTGGTCCATTACCTGGACGATTTCTTGTTCGTGGGTGCAGCGGGTTCAGGGGATTGCGAACTCCTGGTGAAGGTGTTCGGGGAGGTAACCAGGGATTTTGGTATCCCGGTCGCGGCCGAAAAATCGGAGGGGCCGGTGTCATCTTTGAGCTTTCTGGGGATACAATTGGACACGATTCGGATGGAATGCAGGCTCCCAGAGGATAAATTGACAGACTTGAAGAGCGTGCTGGGGGAAGCACTGGCCGCCAGGAAAATGACGTTGAGGCAGCTCCAGTCGCTGCTGGGGAAGTTAAACTTCGCATGCCGGATCATCCCCATTGGCAGGGCATTCTGCCGCCGGTTGTCGTTGGCGACGGCGGGAGTGTCAGATCCAAGGCACCACGTCAGAGTGACGAGGGAAATGAAGGAGGACTTGAGAGTGTGGGTCACATTTCTGGACGAATTCAATGGCAGATTGATTATCCAGGAGGTAGGTTGGTCGGATAACGACTTGGGTCTATTCACGGATGCGTCGGGGGCCCAGGGGTTCGGGGCTTACCTTCAAGGAAAATGGTGCGCTGACAGGTGGCCGGACAGCTGGAGGGAGAGTGGTTTGACCAAGAACCTCACGTTCCTGGAGTTTTTCCCGGTAGTAGTCGCGTTGCGGGTGTGGCCCCATATCTTGAGGGATAAAAGGGTCACCTTCCATTCGGATAACCTGGGGGTGGTGTTGGCCATTAACAGGTTGACGGCGAGTTCCCCCCCCGTGGTCAAGTTGCTGAGAGCGTTTGTGTTGGAGTGTTTGAGGAATAACATAGCTTTCAGAGCCGTGCATGTGCCGGGTAAGCTGAATGTGATTGCTGACGCTTTGTCCCGTTTGCAGTGGGAGCGGTTCCGGGCAGCAGCGCCGGAGGCAGAAGAGGAAGGCGTGCCTTGCCCGAGGGATCTGTGGAGCTTGGGCATGGGGTAATTGACTTGATACGAGGGTCATTGGCAGGCGCCACATGGAAGGCATACGCCCGGGTGTGGAAGCAATGGGGTGAGTTGCAAGGGGGGAGGCATTTACTGGAGGATGAGGACAACCAATTGAGGGTGCTTTTGGCCTGGATAAAAAGGTGGGGGGAGGAGAGGCTGTCACCTTCAGAAATAAAGAAAAGGGTGGCGGCCTTAGCTTTTTGGTTCCAACTGGTGGGGGGTGGAGACCTCACAAAGGTGTTTATGGTACGGATGGCGGTGAGAGGTTTGTGCAGGGGGAGAAGGAGGTGTGACGGCAGGAGGCCGGTGACGTTCGCTGTGTTGGAAAAGGTAGTGGGTTGTTTAAGGGGTTTGTGTAATTCTGAATTTGAGGTAGCGTTGTTCAAAGCGGCTTTTATCCTAGCGTTTTTCGGGGCCTTCCGGGTGTCAGAATTGGTGGGGCGGAACAGGAGAGACAAAGGGGGTCTCCAAGGTGGGGAGGTGATCGTGAGTGAAGGGGGGGTAGAAGTGTGGTTGAGACGGTCAAAAACGGACCAGTTGGGGAAAGGATGCGTGGTGAGATTAAGGGAGATAGGGGGCGAATGTTGCCCTGTTACTGCAACCCGTGTTTTCCTCAGTCTCCGCCCCAAGGGGGAGGGGCCATTATTTGTCCATGCGGACGGGTCTGTATTGTCAAAATACCAGTTTATTGCGGTTTTCCGGAAGGCTTTGGGGAGGATGGGAATGGGGGCCATGGAATTTGGATCCCATTCATTTAGGATTGGGGCGGCGACTGAGGCGGCAGGGTTGGGTTTGGATGTGGCTGCGATTAAGAGGATTGGGAGGTGGAGATCGGATAGATATCGGGGATATGTGAGGCCAGGGCTAAGGGCCTGAGGGCAGGGTGGGAGCTGATACGGCTTTCTTTGTTTTGACAGGTCCGGTGAAGTGCTGGGTGATCGGGCACTCCTACATTTATTGGGCCAGGAAGGCTGCCGCGGTGAAGGACGATGGATTACAGTTGGGACTTGCTAGGGAGCAGGTGGAGATAAAATGGTTCGGGATCCGGGGTATGAAGTGGGATCAGCTGGTGAGGAAGGTGGTGGAGTTTTCTAGATTGTTTTCTAACCCGCAGGTTTTGGTCATACATGTTGGGGGAAATGATTTGGGATTCATGTCCCAGAAAGAGCTGGTGGAGGACATGAAGAGGGGTATTGACCGGTTGCGACAGCTCATTCCCGGGGTCATCATTGTATGGTCTGAGATTGAGAGTCGATTGGTGTGGAGGGCAGCATGGGATCTGGGGAGATTGGAGGCTTCCAGACGGAAGATCAATAGGATGATGAGCGGGTATGTGAGGCGGGTTGGGGGGATAGGCTTGAGGCATGTGGAGTTTGAAGGGGAATCGGGGAAGTGCTTTTATTTGAAAGACGGGGTCCACCTTAATGAGGTGGGGCTTCACCTATTTAACTTTACTTTGAAAGAGGGGATCGAAAAGGCCTTGGCTCTGGGTGGCGGTTCTCACCTGGAGGGTGAGAGGTGGCGGGGTGCTTGCCCTGGTAGGTAGAGGCTTACGCCTGTTAAGAGATGGTTGGGACTTCCTGTTTCAGCAACAGGGGGTTGGTTAATGGTGGTAGCCCCTCCCCTGATTTGGGCGGGGCTTGTAAGATGAATAAGTGGGGGCAAGCACTGGGTTTGTTTATAAAAGTTGATGTTATTTATGTTTATTTATTGTTAATAAATGAGCTGCGGCCTTTCAATCCCAACGATAAGTGTGTGGTGTGTTTTATTGGGTAAGGTACAGAGTCAACTTGACTATGGGGGGTCAAGTAGGAACCCTGTATGAGAGAATGGAAGGAAGGGTTATGTGACCCCACTAGGAAGAAGACAGGGGGTTAAAGAAAGGACAGGGGGCTGGGCTGAAGAAGGGGTTTATAAACACAGGACAGGAAGTAGCATCACACAAATTTGATCAGGAGCAGCACGGTGGGGATTAATTTCCCGCCCTCCCTCCCTGGAATCTGGTGGAGTAGGTTGTCGCAGCATTGGCGGGGTGCTTGCCCTGGTAGGTAGAGGCTTACGCCTGTTAAGAGATGGTTGGGACTTCCTGTTTCAGCAACAGGGGGTTGGTTAATGGTGGTAGCCCCTCCCCTGATTTGGGCGGGGCTTGTAAGATGAATAAGTGGGGGCAAGCACTGGGTTTGTTTATAAAAGTTGATGTTATTTATGTTTATTTATTGTTAATAAATGAGCTGCGGCCTTTCAATCCCAACGATAAGTGTGTGGTGTGTTTTATTGGGTAAGGTACAGAGTCAACTTGACTATGGGGGGTCAAGTACATATTACAGGTGGAGTGAAAAGCCTGCTGTATACTGGACTGGAGCTGACGCATATGTTTCTAGCAATACCCCTGTGTAGCTGGTTAAACATATTAAAGTAAATTATGATGTGTAATCTGTAGCAGCACACGTTATTAGTAAAAGTTGAATAGTATAGCAAGCTTATAACCCCATTAAGCATTTTACTCGAGCTCTCAGAATGTATGAATAAGCTTCTTAATAAAGAAATAGAAACCAATGCTATTAGTGATAAATTAGCAATGTCCTGACCTAGACTGATATAATGCAGGATACACTTTGTTAATAATCAGCAAAGAGACTGTTTGAAATGTATAGTTGCATATATTGCATATGTTATAGTAGCATGGTAACAGTTTTTTTTATATATATATATATATATATATATATATATATATATATATATATATATATATATATATATATATATATAAAATGATCCGTTGTAATACACAAGCAACACTAATAAAGTAGTATAATATTACTGGGTTAGTGAAATCTGTATTCTAAGATATAGGGTGATGAAAAAAATTATCAGCCGTGAGCTAGTTGCAGTACCAGACCTACTCAGCAGATGGCCCTGGTGTAAAACAGTTTTTGGCTTCTCCCCTGAATATAACTCAGTAATAAGCAATAGTAATAGTACACGTGCTTCTCTGTATAAGATTGTGAGTATATATCCACACTGATAATGAGCATTGTAAGAATTGGCCTCATATTCCAAAAATAGGAATAAATAAGAAATAATTATAAAGATGAGAAATGTAAAGTTAGTTCACAGTGATATCATTTTAACTAGCAACTGTATAATGCATTTGAAAGCTTTTAAACTGTCCTCCTGAGTATCTGTACAATCAATAGGTTTTAGCCAACACCTTGGTTATCTCATAGAGGTGTAAAATCATGGTGCCATACTCAGGAAGCAATACAAAGGACACTAAATTGGCTAAGATATGCAAATGCTAATTAAATTTTATAGTCCAAAAGCACAAAACAATACTGGAGCCTCCTCACTTAAAATGCATGAGTTGCAGGGAATCTTTGATTAGCTCAAACAATTGGAGACAACTGCTAAATGTTTAGTTAATTGTTTATGTGCAAATGTCTCCAGTGTTTGACCCATCCACATTTAGTATAAAAATCCTACCTTAATTCAGTAAAGCCAGCAGTATTTTGGGGAACAGTCAGAGTGTGAGCTCCTTAAATCTTCAGCTTCATCAGAGTGGTAACTATACTGGTATATTTCTTTGTCTAATAACTTGTAATAATTTACTATTTATTCCCACAGATTGTTTACAATAATATTGATGTTTATTTCCCTAGGATTTATTATTCAGAAATAACTGACCTATTCTTTTTTGGGTCACTATCAATTTTTTTTTTATTATTCTGATTTAAACGGATAGTTTAGTCAAAATTAAACTTTCATGTTTCAGGTAGAGCAGGCAATTGTAAGCAGCTTTCTAACTTACTCCTATTGTCAATATTTCTTTGTTCTCTTGGTAACTTTATTTAAAAAAAAAAAAGCAAATGTAAGGAGCTGGACCATTTTTGGTTTAGCAGATGGGTAGCGATTGGTGTTTAAATGTAGCCACCAATCAGCAAGCGCTACCCAGGTGCTGGACCAAAATGGACTGGCTCCTAAGCTTATATTTTTCAAATAAAGATACCATGCAAATTTGATAATGTGTTTAAAATTGTATGCTCTATCTGAATCATGAAAGTTTAATTTTGACTAGACTATTCCTTTAACCATTGTATTCTATTTTCCATCAAACACTGGGGAGACATAACCTTGTGGGGTGTGTGTGTGTGTATATATATATATATATATATAACTATAACCTGATGGGTACAAAGCTCTGTATAAATAGGATGAGTATGTATAGTCTGATAAATATGCTGTGCTGTATAACAATGTGAATATCTATACACTATATACTTTTTACCTCTGTGATTACCTTGTATCTAAGCATCTTCTGACAACCCCCTGATCACATGACTTTTGAATTATTATCTATTGACTTGCATTTAGTACTGTGTTGTGCTAAATCTTAAATAACTCTGCGGGCGTGAATACAATGTCATCTATATGACTCACATGAACTAGTAGTCTCCTATTGTGAAAAGCTAAAAAAAAAAAGCATTTGATTAAGAGGCTGCCTATAGTGGCTTAGAAACAGGCAGACATTTAGAGGTTTAAATGTTATAAAGTATATTAATATATCAATGCTGGTTGTACAAAGCTGAGGAATGGGTAGTAAAGCTGTATCTATATTTTAAAAGAACAATTTTAGTGTTGAACGTCCCTTTAATAAAACAATATGAGGTATGGATAATTTGCATTTACAGGTAGACAACATTGTGTAATATTTAGGTTTTCTCTTTGTAGAATAAATTCTGACTACAACATAAAAGAAGCATTTGGAAAATAACAACATGGAGAAGAAACTGCTGTTTGTTCTGGGAATCTGTATTCTGGTGATTCTTTGTTCCAATACAGGGAGAGGTGAGTTAAAGGACCAGTCAATACAGTAGATTTGCATAATAACAAGATAATGCAATAGCACTTAGTCTGAACTTCAAATGAGTAGTGGTGTTTGTTTGGTTGTTTTGTTTTTTTTTTTTTGTTTGTTTTAAAATAAATTGCAAAGTTATGTCTATTTCCACTCCCCCTGTCATGTGACAGCCATCAGCCAATCACAAATGCATATAGTATATTCTGTGAATTCTTGCACATGCTCAGTAGGAGCTGGTGACTCAAAAAGTGTAAATATAAAAAGACTGCATGTTTTGTTAATGGAAGTAAATTGGAAAGTTGTTTTGAATTGCATGCTGTATCTGAATCATGAAGTTTAATTTTGACTTGAGTGTCCCTTTTTTAAATCTGTCTCTTATTGAAATATATTTTCAAAAGATGTTTAATATAAAATAAAGCTGAAGGGTTAGGAAAATAAAATAAAAATAGACTGTTTGCTTCTGCAAAGCTTACAAATACAATTTATCTCCTGAAAAAGATTTAAAGGGACAGTAAAGTCAAAACGTTTAAGATTCAGAGAATGTGAATTGAAACAACTTTCCAACTTACTCTTATTTACTATTATCAAATTAGAGCTTAGGAGTGTGCACATTTATTTAGCCACAAATGGTAGTCTCTGCAACTATGTATAACATTGCTACAAACACTGCTGCCAGACGGCTATAAAATGTATACGCTCTCAAGCTCACTTAAGATTACTTTTTTTTTTTTTTTGTTAAAAAAGGATACCAAGAGAACTTGGCAAAATGGATACTAGACGTTATTTGCTATTGCATAATCTGTTTGAATCATGAACATTTAGTTTTTTACTTTACTGCCCCTTTAAATCTCATTCATTAAGCACATAGTAAAAAATACATTTATCTAAAGGGACAGTCTACACCAGATTTGTTATTTGAAAATATAGATAATCCCTTTATTACCCATTCCCCAGTTTTGCATAACCAACAGTTATATTAAAGGGGCATGAAACCCAACATTTTTCTTTCATGACTCAGATAGAGAATACAATTTTACACTTTCCAATTTACTTCTATTATATAATTTGCTTCCTTCTCTTATTTGCTGAAAGGTTTATCTAGGCAAGTTCATGAGAAGCTAGGTTCTAGCTGCTGATTGGTGGCTGCATATATATATATTTGTCATTGGCTCACCTGTGTTCAGTCAGCAACCAGTAGTGCATTGCTGCTCCTTCAACAAATGATACCAAGAGAATGAAACAGATTAGATAATAGAAGTAAATTAGAAAGTTGTTTAAAATTGTATTCTGAATCATGACAGAAAAAATTTGGGTTTCATGTACCTTTTTAACCCCTTAATGACCAAGGACATACGCCACACGTCCTCAAAAAAAAAAAAAAATACAGTTAATGACCGAGGATGTGTGGCGTACGTCCTTGGTCTGGAAAGCAGCTGGAAGCGATCCTGCTCGCTTTCCGGTTATTGCAGTGATGCCTTGATATGGAGGCATCCTGCAATAACCCCCCTTGGCCATCCGATGCATAGAGAGCCACTCTGTGGCCCTCTCTGCACCGGACATCGGTGGCCGGTATCGTTGGTGGGTGGGAGCAAGTCTGGGAGGCGGGTGGGCGGCCATAAATGTGGAGAGAAGGGGGCGGAACCATCGGGAGCGCGCATGCATGGAGCAGGAGGGAACCGCTACACTACGGAAAAATAAGGCTGTGAAAATTTAAAATAAAAAGCTAAGGGATCTGGAAGGGGGGGGGGGGGAAGCTACACTACAGAAAAGGGATTTTTTTTTTTTTTTTTTTTTTTTTTTTTTTTTTTAAAAAGGAACATTTGTTACTTAACTGGGTACTGGCAGACAGCTGCCAGTACCCAAGATGGCGCCCATTAAGGCAGAGGGGGAGGGTTAGAGAGCTGTTTGGTGGGGGATCAGTGAGGTTGGGGACTAAGGGGGGATCCTACACAGCAGCATATGTAAATATGCCAAAAAAAAGCCCAAGTATAGCTTTATTTTAGTACTGGCAGAGTTTCTGCCAGTACTTAAGATGGCGGGGACAATTGTGGGGTGGGGGAAGAGAGCTGTTTGGGAGGGATCAGGGGGTCTCATGTTTCAGGTGGAGGCTGATCTCTACACTAAAGCTAAAATTAACCCTGCAAGCTACATAATTAAGCCCTTCACTGCTAGCCATAATACACGTGTGAAATGCAGCGGCATTTGGCGGCCTTCTAATTACCAAAAAGCAAAGCCATATATGTCTGCTATTTCTGAACAAAGGGGCTCCCAGAGAAGCATTTACAACCATTTAAGCCATAATTGCACAAGCTGTTTGTAAATAATTTCAGTGAGAAACCAAAAGTTTGTGAAAAAATTAGTAAAAAAACTCAACGATTTTTTTTGTATTTGATCGCATTTGGCAGTGAAATGGTGGCATGAAATATACCAAAATGGGCCTAGATGAATACTTTGGGATGTCTAATAAAAAAAAAAATATATACATGTCAATGGATTTAGAGATTCCTGAAAGATATTAGTGTTCTAATGTAACTAGCGCTAATTTTGAAAAATAATGGTTTGGAAATAGTTAAAGTGCTACTTGTATTTATGGCCCTATAACTTACAAAAAAAAAGCAAAGAACATATAAACATTGGGTATTTCTAAACTCAGGACAAAATTTAGAAACTATTTAGCATGGGTGTTTTTTGGTGGTTGTAGATGTGTAACAGATTTTGGGGGTCAAAGTTAGAAAAAGTGTTTTTTTTTTTTTTTTTTTTTTTTTTTTTTGTTTTTAATAGTAAATTATAAGATATGATGAAAATAATGGTATCTTTAGAAAGTCCATTTAATGGCGAGGAAAAACGGTATATAATGTGTGGGTACAGTAAATGAGTAAGAGGAAAATTACAGCTAAACACAAACACCGCAGAAATGTAAAAATAGCCTTGGTCCCAAATGGACAGAAAACGGAAAAGTGCTGTGGTCATTAAGGGGTTAATATTCTTTACCTCTTGATTACCTTGTATCTAAGCTACTGCAGACTGCCCCCTTATCTCAGTGCTTTTGACAGACATGCAGTTTATCCAATCAGTGCAGACTCCTAAACTCCATGGGAGTGAGCACAATGTTTTCTATATGACACATGAACTAGTACTGTCTAACTGTGGAAAAACTTTCAAAATGCTGTGAGCTAAGCAGCGGTTTTCAACAGTTTAGAAATCAGTTTGAGCCTAATTAGGTTTAGCTTTTCAAAAATACCACCAAGAGAACAAAGCAAATTTGATGATAAAAGTAAATTGGAAAGTGGTTTAAAATTGCATGCCCTATCTGAATCATGAAAGTTTAATTTTGACTAGACTGTCCCTTTAACAATGAATATGTTACATTGCAACATTTGGAGAATTAACCAGCTGCAGAGTATGAAATTGCATTTTTCAGGTTTATTTGTGTGTATGAAGTAGCTGGTTTTGTGCTTTTAAACCACAGCCTATTACAATGGGTTGAGCTTCAGGTAATATCAGATCTCATTATGTTATCACTTTGTGTACACACACTTGCTTCCTTATCTTATATCTTTCTGGAAAACTAAAGCTCAATACATAGAGAGAACTATGGGAAATTACCATTTTATTAACTATCCTGCACCCCACTAGAAGTGTAATTTCTTCTGCAGGCTGTGTTTACTTAGGCTATTCAATAGCTATCAAAACTTTCAGTATAGGTTTGGGAAACCACAAGATCGGCTATTTCAAAGGCCAAAATAGGGGTAAAGGAGCTATGTGTAAACAATTTAGTACACTCCAGCAGGTAAAATGGATCATTGTGAAAAATTTAAATGGGAGAATATTTTTGGGTGAACATTCTCTTTTTTTTTTTTTTTTTTTTTTTTTTTTCCCCTTAAGGGACAGTTCACCCAAAAAATTTCTCCTTTAAATTGTTCCCAATAATCCATTTTACCTGCTTGAGTGTACTAAATAGTTTACAAGTAGCTCCTTTACCCCTATTTTGGCATTTGAAATAGATAATTTAGCATGTGTTTATCCCAACCTATACTGAAAGTTTCTATACTGGAGTATATTCTATTGAATAGCTTAAGTAAACACAGCCAGCAGAAGAGATTATACTCAGTGGGGGGCATGATAGTTAAGTAATAAAATGATATGTTTCCATTGTTCTAAGTATTGAGCTTTGGTTTTCTAGACAAATATAAAATAAGGAAGCAAGTGTGTGTACACAAAGTGATAACATGAGATCTCATTTTACCTGCATGCTCAACCCATTGTAAAAGGCTGTGGTTTAAAAGCACAAAACCAGCTACTTCATACACACAAACCTGAAAATGCAATTTCTCATACATTTTATACACTGCAGCTGGTATAACAAGTCATTAAAAATACATTCATATAAAACCATTTTACAGTGTACTGTTAAACTTATTTATTTTATTTTTTTTTATAGAAAGTTGTTGGGTTTCATGTCCGTTTATGTATTTTGATTTGTTGAGAATTTGTATACTTTTAAGAATAGAAACAACTGAGATTGTCCTGATGTAATTTATGTATCTGTTGGTCAATTAGAATATTCTATGATTAAGCATGCATCCAAGTATGGGATTTACCCTCCATGTTTTTGTCATTTTAATTTTTGTATTAGTAAAAGTATTGTATATCTAATTTCAGCATCTATGGAGAAGTCTACGGCATCACAGTTTTTGGGAAAAATAAAAAGAAAACGCTCTTTACATGAAGAATGTTATGTGGAAAATTGTAATTATGAGGAAGTTCTGGAGTCTCTTGGAAACCGTAGAGATGCTGTGAGTATCCAATAAACTAACATTTAAACTGCCTAGAATTGGGGATATTGTATTGATTGTGCAATCATTCAATAATATGAGAGAACTTTGACATAAAGAGCATATTGTTTAACCTCTTCATGCCCTTAGGACATTCCATGCCAGTGCTGAGCTTTAACGCCTCTTAGCGTCTTTTCATAAAAGGAAACATCCAACTGGGGGATGTGCCTAGAATCATAGGCAGTCCCCCAGGATCCAATCCCAGCATTGAAATGACGTGATCTGTTATGTTCTGTTTCCTCTTAATGTTTACGTCAGAACTTTGTTCTGATTGTCCTGAGGGGGTTAGACACACACACACTTACTTTCTGGAGTTTACCTTGGATGGGGAGGCTAGTGGTGGGCAAGGTCAGGGTGAGTGAAGGTGTTGCAGTAGTTCTATGGGGGACCTCCTGAAATGGGGGGGGGGGGGATGGCTATGGTATTATGTGGGGTCACTAAAAGGATAGTGGCATGAAGGGGTCATTTTTACCCTACTTTTCAGTCTAATAGTAGTGCAATATAGAAGATCAGAGTTCTTTTGCAACCTCTGTCCATCAGCGGAACCCCCACTGGGCTGGGTCAGGGACATATGGGGGTGGTGGAGATGTAAAACCTTGGGATGGCATCAAATGATGTCCAGAGACAGTAGGAGAAGAGCTAATCAGGAACTGTTGGATCAGGCACAGCTTGGCAGTCCCCGGTAAACCAGGGCTTTTATAAGGTTTCCTAAATGATGATAATCACCCATGATGGCCGTCAAATGATGCAGTGGGAAGGAAAATATCTACTACTCATGTGCAAATCAGACTAAGTGGTTTACATTGTATATTTATTGATTTTGTTATTCTAGTGTGTTTAGTGTAAATACATAATATATACATATGTACACATATATAATATAAAAATACTGTGTGGTCAAACCATATTTTATTAAATCTTTATAAGATATCTTATGAGTGGAACTATATAATTTTTTATTTTTTTTTTTATATTGGAGAAAGGAGTATCTCGGTAATTGCTTGAGAAAAATTAGGGCATGCGCATTCTGACGCAAAAGAAAATAGGGCTGTGTTGTGTGGGGTTTATTTTTTATATACCCAGGGACAGCCCTACGTGCACATCAGTTATATAAAGGGCCTTATTTATAAGTGAATAACCCCTTCTCCTTTTCATTAACACACACCTTTACAATCTTTTTCTTTAAAGGACCAGTCAACACATTAGATTTGAATGATAACAAGACAATGCAATATCACTTAGTCTGAACTTCAAATGAGTAGTAGATTTTTTTTTTTTTTTTTTTAATAACAAATTTCAAAGTGATGTATATTTCCACTCCCCTTGTACCATGTGATAGCAATCAGCCAATCACAAATGCATATACATATAGTCTGTGAATTCTTGCACATGCTCAGTAGGATCTGGTGACTCAAACTGTAAATATAAAAGACCGTGCACTTTTTTTTGTAATGGAAGTAAATTGGAAAGTTGTTTAAAATTACATGCTATATCTGAATCATGAAAATTTAATTTAACCTGAGTCCCTTTTTTAACATTTTAATTTAAAAAAAAAAAATGCTTTTTTTTTTTTCCCCACTTAGACTTTTTGTATTGTATTTTATACATCATGATATATAATTAAATCAATGGTGTAGTTTTAATGTCATTGGTCTGCTTAAACAAGCAACATATAATGGGGCTGATTTTAATCAAGCTCCATAGGGAAGGCTCGCCGGAAACAGAAAATCGAAATACCGCTGCTCCATAACCTGTCAGCCTGCTCTGCGGCCAGAAATCAACCCAATCGGGTTGATTGACACCCCCTGCTAGTGGCAAATTTGCAGGGGGCTGTATTGCAATGATAAATGCAGAGAGCGTATGCTGTCGGCATTTATCGATGTGCTGTGCGGCGAACATGATCCGCTACATCGTATCATGTCTGCTCGCACATTAATAAATATACCCCAATGTGTAGTTTTCTCACTGAAAAATAACCTAGAGTAGGGCTTCGGTGTGAGCAGCTGTGTAAAATGCCTGATTTTGTGTTTCAGTAATAACAATATTGTATTTTGAGGTATATGTGATATATAGGAATATAAAACAGATATTACATTAGACAATAAACCATTTCCAAGGGTTAAAGGGACAGTTTAAACGTGAATGCTGTCTGAACCATAAACTACTACTGCTATCTTTGTTCTCTTGGTATCTTTTGTTGAAGTGTACCTAGGTAGGCTCAGAAACGGCAGTACTGGTAGCTAGCTGCTGATTGATGGCTGCACATATATACCTCTTGTCATTCGTTCAGCTAGCTCCCAGCAGTGCATTGTTTGTTCAATAAAGGATACCAACAGAAGGAAGCAAATTCGATAGTAGAAATACATTAGAAAGTTATTTAAAATTTAATTTTGTTTTATCTGAATCTTAAAGGGGGGAAAGTTTCATGCCCCTTAAATAAACACTGTCTTCATTTATATGAAACAAGCAGAAAACGGGTGCAATCCCATGGGGATGAAGATGCAAAATATCCCAATCTTTTAGACTGCACTGAAAAATTCCCCTCCCAGCTGCTGTCTCTCCTCACATTCCCCTGGCCTGAACCCCCTAGTCAAATTGTTGGACTACCCACCTATTCTCACAGAACACCTGTGAATTTGCACTGACCCATAATAACCACACCCACAAAACACCTTTGACTCCACCCACATACCCCCTGTTATTTTATGGCAAGAGCTTACCAACCACCCCAAAAAAAGAGAACTGAATTGCTGGAGCCATCTCTGGCTGCAAATCATGTGATACCCTGAAACAAAAATACAGAGCTCAAGAATAATGGTAAAATATAATCTCACAAATAACCTGGTTATTTCTGAACACACTAATCGAAGTATGATGTAAATACCTTGCAACACTATAGATAACTACTGGGAGGTTTAGGACTGAATTTGAGCAGATTCATGTTCGGTGCTGAAGCCATGGCAGAAGGGGAGTGGGGTCACTGGTGTTCAGTGGTCTGGGTTAAAGAGTCTCTGGTTTCACTTTAGAAAAAGTAAATATTAGTTTCATTTTAACAAAACTAATAGCCGAATGCACTGATTTAACTAACGTAATTCATGAATATATTTTCATTCTTTAAATTAGGTGTATTACCTGTAGAGCTCTGGGGTACTTTTTCTTGTGCCCTGAAATAATAATATAATCTGCAGCTTTTTGGCCCCTTAAAAATTAAAACGCAACATTTCAAAACGTAGCAATACACTGTTTATGCATTTATTTAATTTAAAAGACATAACTTAGCATTACAATTAGGCATACAATACAGTTGCCTAGGGCAACTTAATAGAAAGCTAGAAAGGTATATACATATATTTGCATATTAGCAAGTATTTTGCAGTACTGTGATATCTTTTCTCATTTTTGTTTTCTAATAATGTGTCTGTCTTTTTATTTCAAAGGATGCTTACTGGAATCAAAGGAATGGAAAATGAATGCCGTCAAAAGTTTTATTCTGGGGTCTACAAATATATTTTTATTCAGATGCAATCAATTTTATGTTATAACTGAACTGCATGCTGGGATATGAGAAGCAAAATGAATAAAGATTATTTAACATTTTTAATTTTAGTGGAATTATTAGTATCCCACAAGCTACCCTGATACACACATTACCTATGGCTAAGTAGTCCTGTTAGCTATTCACAAGTTAGCCCTATCATGAATTCCTGTGTTTTTATGCTAGCATACCTCACAATACAGCAGTTATCCGAGATGGGAAGGATGGTCACAGAGATCCAGGGGCGAGTCGCAACACGTTAGGAAAGGACTTTGGTATAGTGGACCAAGCTATGTGGGGAGTTA
The DNA here is from genome assembly GCF_027579735.1 of Bombina bombina. Lineage (NCBI taxonomy): Eukaryota > Metazoa > Chordata > Amphibia > Anura > Bombinatoridae > Bombina > Bombina bombina. The sequence goes on from NC_069505.1 coordinate 316,412,890, forward strand.
GATGGAGCTGGGTATATAGGGGCCAGATCACAGACATAGATATATGGTCCTCTGCAAATCAAAATAGTCCTATAAAAAGTGGGGTGTTTGGGAACTCTTTGCCAGCTAGCCTTTGATATTTATTTAAAGGGATACTAACCCCACTTTTTCTTCTTTCCTGATTTAGATTGTGCATGCAACTTTCTAATTTACTCCTTTTTATCAATTTTTCTTTGTTCTCATGTTATCTCGATTTGAAAAAGCAGTAATGAAAGGTTAGGAGCGGCCCATATTTAGTTCAGCACCTGCGTAGCACTTTCTGATTGGTTTGCAATATTTAGCCACAAATCAGTAAGTGCTGAACAAAAAATGGTCCAGCTCTAAAGCTTACAGTACTGCTTTTTCAAATCAAGATAGCATAAGAAATTGATAATGGGAGTAAATTAGAAAGGTAAAATCTCATGCTCTATCTGAATCATGAAAGAAAAAAATGTGGGTTTAGTATCCCTTTAAGGCACATGTAAGTTAAAAATTAAAGTTTGATGGCTCAGAGCATCCAATTTTAGTGCACTCTTTTCAAGCTGTTTCTAATACAGGGGTCAAAACATTTGTTCAAAATCTAGACGCCAGCCCATAAATTTAGGAGCCACTAAAATACAGAACCCTATAGATGACAAAGTCCCAAGAAGTATGATACATGTACAAAATAAAAATGTCACTAACTTAAAACAAAGGATAACAATACAAATGCATCTATATCAGTAGTATTAAACATCTAAAAATAAAAAACTGCGCTCTACCAGCGTTGTTACATAAATAACCCTTATAAATACCAAAAATCTTTAGGTATAAAAATATTGATTAAACAAAGATAATATTCCATGTAATGAACAGTAACTTCAATTCAGCACAAATATTCAATCCCAATATAAGTCTTGAGCAGCTTTCTTCAGGCCACAGTAGTGGTTATATCAGTGATTTTTAACCTTTTTTTTTTTTTGCCGTGGCACACTTTTTTTACATTAAAAAAATCCTGTGGCACACCACCATCCCAAAATTTTTAAAAAATCACACATTGTAGCCTAATATAGCATATGTACATACACATACTGTATGTATTGTGATGTTATACCATGCCTCCAACAAACTACCCCTGCACTGGGAATAAAAAACAAGCAAAGTTTAAAAAAATATGTCACACTGTTGTCAGTCTGCCGTGGCACACCTGAGGTTAGGGATTCAGAGAGCATTCTATTTTACTTCTGTTATCTAGTTTGCTTTGTTCTCCTGGTATCCTCTGTTGAAAAGTATGCTCGGGAGCTAGCTTCTGATTGATGGCTGCACACATACCTCTTATCATTGGTTTACCAATGTGTTCAGCTGGTTCCCAGTAGTAAATTGATAATAAAACTAAAATGGAAAATTGTTTAAAAAAAAAGGTATGCTCTATTTGAATAATTAAATAGAAAAAATTTGGGTTTGTTGTGCCCTGACAACATTAAACACAACAAACTTATTCACAACATGTATTGCTTTGGAGTAGATGCTATGATTTTTTTATTTAAATAAAATGTTATTGTGATAGTCAACAAATATACAATATAACATATGTCCACTTACATCATTGGAAAATATATATAGTACATAATACAGGATGGTGAATACTGTAATTGACTAAAAATACAAGCCGCTTGTAAACTTGGCATCAAAACGGTAGGGAAGAAAATTAGCTATAAAATATGTAGTTAACAGTAGTGTCTGATGGGATGACAAGCTATGATTGTGTTCTAGGATGTAATAAGAGCAAGAGGGTTTTGAATTTGAGATATTTTAAACACCTCTGTTCGATGTTCCAAGGCTCCGTCTATGAATATGTAAATGGACTTAGCCATATGAAATCTATTTTTTTTTTTTATAGGGAAAAGGATAAATAAGATATAGAATGAACTACCTTGAGGGGTAGTCAGTGGGCAGGAGCCGCTCTAAAGATAAGGGGAGTCGGCGTGTCTAGGGGGTTTAATTATATGTTAAAGGGTGCGTGGATTAGGATAGGTTCAAAGAGAGTATATACTCCTGTGATCTGGGAAGAGGAATCCTAAGAATCTCACAAATGAAGTTTGGGGGTCAAATTGTAAGTGGATGATAAAAGGTGGCCTTATAAAAGTCAGATTAAACCGTACCCCTGAAGGGATTTATAGTGAGGAATTAATAACTATGTAGTATGTGACCATGTAGAGCCTTAATACACACCACAGCTTTGCTAGAGGGTACCCCATGTGCTGGCAGGTGGAGTTGGGAGGTCAATAGATAAATAAGTCTCTGAGCAAATATAATCTAGAATGTAGAAATCATGAGATAAAATATATGGTCCTCATTGGGTGCTTATGAGGTGGGTGTACCTAAAGATAATTGCATGGGTGTAATAGGTTTTCTGAGTGTCTCATGCCATTGATTTTTCCCACCTTTCACTATGGATCCATACAGCTCCCTAGATTCAGGAGGGTTTCTGGTGTCTTGGAACTGTAAACCCGCAAGATTATACAGAGGAATACAACTATATAGCAAAGAGTCTACTCTAGAAGGGACATACCAGCAGTTTCAGCTACATATTCCATTTTGAAACCCTTATAATTATGAGGATAGCATAAGACCATCATATTTATATCATTCAAACGCCTAGGGGTATCTAAGACTACATGCTGACTGAATAATTAACACAGCGCCTATGCCACATATAGAGGTAATAATAAAAAGCTGATCATGCCTCCATAAATTGACAAGAAAATAATGAAAGGAGGACACAACGGTCTTAGGATCAATACTGTGTGTGAAGGAGAGAGCTCATATTGCCTGACACAACACAAAAAGGGTATAGACCTAGATATATAGGAGACCCAAAGACCTTAGTATACATAAGCTAGATGTAATATACTTTTAATATCAAGCCTGTTTAGATTAAAATTATATTAATCAAAATACCTTGTGAGTACGCGTTGCATGAGGTGCTGATGACAAGTTTAATTGGGGGAGTGGAAAACACCCTATCAAGCTGTAGCATAACAAGTAATAGATACTTTAAAATAAATAAGTTATAAACTCTTTCTACCTGACTTGCTCGTTAGATCATGAAGGCTATTACATGCGTAATGTATGTGTCCCTTCACCCCAAGAAAAATTAGAAGAATGTATATGCTGGGGTTTGATATTTGTTCAGTATGTGACTGTATATGTAGGACTATTATTTAAATGAGTGCTGCAATGGCCCCTATGGTATATCAGCCCCCTTACGTGGTATATGAAACATTGAGACAACCCAGCTACCGCCTGCGATATGCAAATGCCAATACTTGGCCTCACAAGCTTAGTTGGCTCTCTAGATGCTATCTACAATTGTGTCTGGCTCTCAAAACAAAGCTAAAGATCAATCTAATGCATTATAGTGTGCTATTGATACAGCCTGTACAGTAGGTGATCCACCCCTATAGAACGAGACATGAGTCACTACTAACAAATAAACTACTTTGAGACAGTGATAATTGTAAGTGAGGCATAGTATACATCCAACAGGTCTGTATTGTTGAAAACATACTAGTATAAGAGACCATCTGCAGGGAAAATGATTAACTCAGAGCTTGTAGGAATTAAATAAATAACAGTAGAGGGGAGCAACTATTAGGTAAATAACCCCCCCCCGCAAAAAAACATTTACTCTAGTGTGGGCAACACCACACAGGTAAGTGATTGTCAATGGAGTTTCTCCAACAGTGAACTGTGGCTATAGTAGAACTATAAACTGTATTAGGTACACACACCTAGGCATCCCAGAGATGAATAAATTCTCAAACTGGACGTCTTCATATAACTGCAGCCCATGCATGTGAAGACCAATATAAAGTAAATTAAATTAGCAGTCTTTTAAACATGTCGGATTGTGAGAACATCTGAGACTGACACTGGTCTAATCAAATGAGACCTCACCATAGCCTTATAGTTACCGGCTTCAACCGACACCATTTTTAAATAGCGATATCCCCATAAGCATGGTCCTGCATAGGGGACAGTGACTGTGTGCTGGGACCAAGGAGCTGGTATTTCCAAGTCTCTTGATCGAAGGCAGAAGATAGGTGTTGAGGGTGCCGGGTAATAAGTCTCTTGTAGATATTGCCTGAGAAACCGGAATTAAGGAGAGCTTTACCACCAATGTGAGTTCTATAATCAGGGCTCCTTCTGCAAGGCCGACACCCGGTCGACCGGCTGCATCAGACCAGGTAACGGCCTCACTCTGCGGATGTTGTGTAATCTTTGCTCTTCTAGAAATCCTCTGCTGTGGCGGATCAGGGGACATATGATGTTCTCGTAGCGTCATGTCAGAGAGGCATGGGATATCTCTGTAATGTTGTCTTAAGTATTGTATGTCCCCTCCACTACTTGGTGTCTCCTCCCAGTTAGTTAGTAGTGCCTGGTCTCGCCTCACGGATCGGCATATAGCAGTGAGGTCAGCAAATCCTCTGTCCATCTTGGATTCAAGGATCTCAAGCAGGGTCTGCATTTCTATGTATGGGATCTCCATAATACGATTGCGAGGTGTGGTGTATAGTTGTAGTTATTGTCTCCGTATTAAGGGTTGCAAGATGGCCACTGCTCAGGGCCTCAACAGGTCCGTTCAGAGCTCCTGGGTCATAAATACAGTAAGATAAGTTTTCCTTCTGAGTGTTGAAGGCCAGCGTTTTTGTCTACTGTGGTTCTTCTTATAATTTGCTGCCTTTATCTGCTATAAAACGGCTAATTCTCCCAGGTTCACCAGGAGCTCCTGAAAATGCGACTGCACACCGTTAGTGTCCAGACACGCCCCCCGATGCTAGGATTTTTAAGTGTGTCGAATTTTGGTTTAAAGGGACAGTAAAGACCAATTTTCATTTAACTGCATGTAATAGACACTACTAGAAAGAATAATATGCACAGATACTGATATAAAAAATCTTGTATAAAACTGTTTAAAAACATACTTGGAAGCTCCCAGTTTAGCACTGTTGAGAAGGTTAGCAGGAACACCCACTAAAAGTGGTTCTATAGCAAAACAAGCAGACACCCACCCCCCCTTCCTCTACATATGAAAAGAACCTTTACACATACAGGAGCAAGCTGGAGTAGGTAGACATCGGTAGACAACGAAAACTTTGTGGCTTGGTTAGGAGTCTGAAAATCAGAGCAATGATATTTAAAAATAAGCAAAACTATACATTAAAAAAAACTGTATGGGCTATATAAATGGATTATCTACAAAAAATGTATGCAAAGAAATATCTAGTGTATAATGTCCCTTTAAGGATAAAAGGCAGAAGGGTTTCAATTAATGGAGTACATTTAAATGAGGGGTCAGTTACTATTGGTGTCCCCAAGGGTCAGCTATTGGTCCTTTTTTGCTTAACATGTTCATAAGTGATATTGGAAGTGGACTTCAGGGAAAGGTTTGCTTTTCTGCTGATGACACAAACATTTTTAACAGAGTTGATGTTCCAGGAAGGGTTGATCAAATGAACAATGATATTAAAAAAACTGGAGGACTGGGAAAATAAATGGGATCTGAAATGTAATATTACCAAGAGCAAAATGATGCATAAATCTACCCCAAAGACTTAGCTAAATATGCATAGTTTAGGGGAGAGAAGAGAAAGAGGTGACATGGTAGAAACCTTCATATATATGAAGGGACTTAATAAAGTGGAAGCATAAAGCCTTTTTCACAAAAAATAAATGCCTAAACAAGAGTTTACAATCTTAAAAAGGGACACTCAAGTCAAAATTAAACTTTCATGATTCAGATAGATCATGGCATTTTAAACAATTTTCCATTTTACTTTTATTAAGAAAATGTGCACAGTCTTTTTATATTTATAGAATATACATATTTGCATTTGTGATTGGCTGATGGCTGTCACATGGTGCAGTGGGAGTGGAAATAGACATAACTTTGAATTTTGTCAGAAAAAAAATCTACTCATCTTAAGTTCAGACAAAGATCTATTGCATTGTCTTGTTATTATGCAAATCTACTGTATGTACTGGTCCTGGAGGGTAGCAGATTCAGTAGAAATTTGAGGAAGCATTTTTTTACTGAAAGGGTGGTGGATTAATGGAATAAATTTCCAATTGATGTGGTAAACACAAAGCTTTCTTGGACATGGATAAAGTTATCCAAAGAAAAAATTGGGCTACAGTTTGGTATATTAATAATTAGGAACGCTATGGGGTCGATCCGATATAAAGCGTCGCCCGCAAAAGCCGGCGACGCCAATATTTGCGCGGATTTGGTATCACATATACGGCGTAACCTAGAAGTTACGCGCGTATATTTCTGCCGTCGCCCGCAGTTTTTTGGGCCATAGGCAGGTATACCAAACCCGCGCAGTTTGGTATCCAATATGCAGCGTAAGGACTTACGTGGCGAAAATGGAGAAAACTTACTCCATTTTCACCTCGCCACAAAAAGCAGCCGTAAGAAGCCTTACGCTGACTATTGGAGCCCGTAACTCCCTAAACTAACTAGAAAATAAACCTAACACCTAACGCATGCGCAATGTCTATCTCCCTGTCAACCGCGATCTGCTAAAATAAACCTAACACCTAACGCATGCGCAATGTCTATCTACCTGTCAACCGCGATCCCCCCCCCCCCCCCCCGAAATCCCTAATAAAGTTATTACCCCCTAAACCGCCGCTCCCGGACCCCGCCGCCATCTACATAAACTAACCCCCTACTGTGAGCCTCTAAAACCGCCGCCATCTACCTTATCTATCCCCTAATCTGACCCCTTACACCGCCGCCACCTATATAAAAATGATTAACCCCTAATGTAAGCCCCTTACACCGCCGCCATCTCTATTAAAATGATTAACCCCTAATTTAATCTACCTACCCCGCCGCCAGCTATATTATCTATATTAACCCTAAGTATATTATAGTTAATATAGGTATTACATTATATATATTAACTATATTAACCCTAATTATATTAGGGTTAATATAGTTAATATAGTTACTATAGTATTTATATTAACTATATTAACTCTATCTAACCCTAACTAAATTTATATTAAATTAATCTAATTCATTTATAAACTAAAATATTCCTATTTAAATCTAAATACTTACCTATAAAATAAACCATAAGATAGCTACAATATAATTAATAATTACATTGTAGCTATGTTAGGGTTAATATTTATTTTACAGGTAAATTGTTAATTATTTTAACTAGGTATAATAGATATTAAATAGTTATTAACTATTTAATATCTACCTAGTTAAAATAATTACCCAATTACCTGTAAAATAAATCCTAACCTAAGTTACAAATACACCTACACTATCAATAAATTTAATAAACTACTAACATCTATCTAAAAATACAATTAAATTAACTAAACTAAATTACAAAAAAAAACAAACACTAAATTACAAAAAATAAAAAAAAGATTACAAGATATTTAAGCTAATTACACCTATTCTAAGCCCCCTAATAAAATAATAAACCCCCAAAATAAAAAAAATTCCCTGCCCTATTCTAAATTCAACAAATTTCAAAGCTCTTTACCTTACCAGCCCTTAAAAGGGCCTTTTGTGGGGCATGCCCCAAAGAATTCAGCTCTTTTGCATACAAGAAATACAATAGCCCCCCCCCCCATTACAACCCACCACCCACATACCCCTATTCTAAACCCACCCAAACCCCCCTTAAAAAAGCCTAACACTACCCCCCTGAAGATCTCCCTACCTTGTCTTCACCACACCGGGCCGAACTCCTGATCCGATCCGGGCGATGTCATCCTCCAAGCGGCAAAGAAGAATTCTTCCTCCGGCGATGTCTTCCTCCAAGCGGCAAAGAAGAATTCTTCCTCCGGCGACGTCTTCCTCCAAGCGGCAGCAAAGTCTTCATTCTTCCGGCGGCATCTTCAATCTTCTTTCTTCGCTCCGCCGCCGCGGAGCATCCATCCCGGCCGACTGCTGAACTTGGAATGATGTACCTTTAAATGACGTCATCCAAGATGGCGTCCGCCGAATTCCGATTGGCTGATAGGATTCTATCAGCCAATCGGAATTAAGTTAAAAAAATCTGATTGGCTGATTGAATCAGCCAATCAGATTCAAGTTCAATCCGATTGGCTGATCCAATCAGCCAATCAGATTGAGCTCGCATTCTATTGGCTGATCGGAACAGCCAATAGAATGCGAGCTCAATCTGATTGGCTGATTGGATCAGCCAATCGGATTGAACTTGAATCTGATTGGCTGATTCAATCAGCCAATCAGATTTTTTTAACTTAATTCCGATTGGCTGATAGAATCCTATCAGCCAATCGGAATTCGGCGGACGCCATCTTGGATGACGTCATTTAAAGGTACATCATTCCAAGTTCAGCAGTCGGCCGGGATGGATGCTCCGCGGCGGCGGAGCGAAGAAAGAAGATTGAAGATGCCGCCGGAAGAATGAAGACTTTGCTGCCGCTTGGAGGAAGACGTCCCCGGAGGAAGAATTCTTCTTTGCCGCTTGGAGGAAGACATCGCCGGAGGAAGAATTCTTCTTTGCCGCTTGGAGGAAGACATCGCCCGGATCGGATCAGGAGTTCGGCCCGGTGTGGTGAAGACAAGGTAGGGAGATCTTCAGGGGGGTAGTGTTAGGCTTTTTTAAGGGGGGTTTGGGTGGGTTTAGAATAGGGGTATGTGGGTGGTGGGTTGTAATGGGGGGGGGTATTGTATTTCTTGTATGCAAAAGAGCTGAATTCTTTGGGGCATGCCCCACAAAAGGCCCTTTTAAGGGCTGGTAAGGTAAAGAGCTTTGAAATTTGTTGCATTTAGAATAGGGCAGGGAATTTTTTTTATTTTGGGGGTTTATTATTTTATTAGGGGGCTTAGAATAGGTGTAATTAGCTTAAATATCTTGTAATCTTTTTTTTATTTTTTGTAATTTAGTGTTTGTTTTTTTTTGTAATTTAGTTTAGTTAATTTAATTGTATTTTTAGATAGATGTTAGTAGTTTATTAAATTTATTGATAGTGTAGGTGTATTTGTAACTTAGGTTAGGATTTATTTTACAGGTAATTGGGTAATTATTTTAACTAGGTAGATATTAAATAGTTAATAACTATTTAATATCTATTATACCTAGTTAAAATAATTAACAATTTACCTGTAAAATAAATATTAACCCTAACATAGCTACAATGTAATTATTAATTATATTGTAGCTATCTTATGGTTTATTTTATAGGTAAGTATTTAGATTTAAATAGGAATATTTTAGTTTATAAATGAATTAGATTAATTTAATATAAATTTAGTTAGGGTTAGATAGAGTTAATATAGTTAATATAAATACTATAGTAACTATATTAACTATATTAACCCTAATATAATTAGGGTTAATATAGTTAATATATATAATGTAATACCTATATTAACTATAATATACTTAGGGTTAATATAGATAATATAGCTGGCGGCAGGGTAGGTAGATTAAATTAGGGGTTAATCATTTTAATAGAGATGGCGGCGGTGTAAGGGGCTTAGATTAGGGGTTAATAATTTTAATATAGATGGCGGCGGTGTTAAGGGCTCACTTTAGGGGGTTATAGATATAATATAGCTGGCGGCGGGGTACGGGAGCGGCGGTTTAGGGGTTAATAACTTTATTAGGTTGCGGCGGGGTAAAGGAGCGGCGGTTTAGGGGTTAATAGCTTTTTTATTGTTAGGATAGTGAGGGGGGATAGCGGATAGAGGGTTAGACAGTGCGGGCTATGTTAGGGAGGCGTGTTAGACAGTGCGGGCTATGTTAGGGAGGCGTGTTAGACAGTGCGGGTGTTTTAGACTTTAGTCAGGTTTTATAGGCGCCGGCAGATTCTAACGTGGCGCAAGTCACTGGCGACGCCAGAAATTTGTACTTACGCAGATTTCTGGACATCGCTGGTTTGTGAGACTTACGGCACGTTAGCATCTGACGGCGACCTATATGGGATGGCTCGAGTTGCGAGCTGAAACTGCGGGCGACGCCGGTTCCCTCGCTTGCGCCGCAAACTGCGATCGATATCGGATCGCGCCCTATATGTATAAGTAAGAATTCTTTTAGGGTTGACTTGCCCTTTAAAGTGAAGGTCAATTTTGATGAATTAGTGCCCGGTTTTTATTAATCCTATTAAAAACAAGGGCACTTTAATTCATCAAAATTGACATTTCACTTGTTTTCTTCAAAAACTTACCTTTTAATCCTGGCAGCCGCTCCAGCACTTCCTCTGCTCGTCACAAGCCGTCTTCACGGGTCCAAAATGATGAATCCGGATTCGTCATTTCTGACGTCTGCAGAGAATTCTGACGGCCGGGGGAATCGCTGGAGCGGCTGCAAGGATTAAAAGGTAAGTTTTTAAAGAAAACGAGTGAAATGTCAATTTTGATGAATTAAAGTGCCCTTGTTTTTAATAGGATTAATAAAAACCGGTCACTAATTCATCAAAATTGACCTTCACTTTAAAGTGTTAGATGTAAAGTATAAATGACAAAGGAACAGATTCAATAGCTCCTTTACATTTCTGTAAAGGGTTAAATTCTGTGAATTGTATGCACACAGTCTATGAGTAAGCGCCACTAGGGGGCGCAAAGCGATTTAGACAGTCACATTCTTGGCTGCATAGCAATGATGTCTGTTCATTTTTGTTTTTTTTAACAATACATTTTCTTGGTTTTATGCACCCTGGCAGTGTGTATTATTTTGCAACATTGTTGTCTATTGGCAGTTTACATAGTATAGTTTTTTTCTTCACTTCGTGCTTACTTGACCCCTTACGGCTCTGGTTGTTAAGCCCTTAAGGACCACCGCTGTACCCTGGGCCGATCTCACTAAAAGTGGCAAGATTGCCCTATTTCTGCATGCCCCATGAGTGAAGCAGTGCAGAAATATACTTGCAGAGTTACCGATGTAGAGAGGGACACTCTGTGTCCCTCTATGCATTGGGTAGCAGTGGTGCCGATCGTTGGTGGTGTGGTAGGATTAGGAGGGAGGTGGGTGGGAGGCCCCTCACTGGAGGGGGAAGAGAGGGATGGGACCACTACACTGCAGAAAAAATAAATTGAGAGTGTGGGAGGGAGGCGGAAGGAGGGATAGGTGGGGTAAATGAGGGGGGGGGGGCAGCTACACTACAGAAAAAGTTTTTTTTTTTTTTTTTAACCCCTTAACGACCGAGGACGTGCAGGGTACGTCCTCAAAAAAAAGGCAGTTAATGCCTGAGAACGTACCCTGCACGTCCTCGGTGTGGAAAGCAGCTGGAAGCGATCCTGCTCGCTTCCAGCTGCTTTCCGGTTATTGCAGTGATGCCTCGATATGGAGGCATCCTGCAATAACCTTTTTAAGCCATCCGGTGCAGAGAGAGCCACTCTGTGGCCCTCTCTGCACCGGAGATCGGTGGCTCCCTGCGTTGGTGGGTGGGAGCCGGACCGGGAGGCGGGTGGCGGCCATCGATGGCCCTGGTTATGTGCAGGGGGGGCGGGATCAGCGGGGGCGCGCACAGACGCGCGAGCGTGCACGGGAGGGCGGGGGCGGGCGCGTGCACGGGGAGGGAGCGGGTGGGAACCGCTACACTACAGAAAATTTATTAATAAAAAATGTTTAAATGTTTAAATGTCTAAATATTTAAAAAAAAAAAAAAGATCAGCAAGGTGGTGGGGGTTTGTCTGTGTGGGGGGGGAAGCTACACTACAGAAAAAAGCCAAACAAAAATAAAAAAAGCACTTTTTTTTGCAAACTGGGTACTGGCAGACAGCTGCCAGTACCCAAGATGGCCCCCAATGAGGCAGAGGGGAGGGTTAGAGAGCGGTTTTGGGGGGGATCAGGGAGGTTGGGGGCTAAGGGGGGATCCTACACCCTAGCATATGTAAATATGCTAAAAATTTTTTTTTTTTTTTTTTTTTTTAAAAAACCCTTTTATTTTAGTACTGGCAGACTTTCTGCCAGTACTTAAGATGGCGGGGACAATTGTGGGGTGGGGGCGGGAAGGGAGCTGTTTGGGAGGGATCAGGGGGTGGGATGTGTCAGGTGGGAGGCTGATCTCTACACTAAAGCTAAAATTAACCCTGCAAGCTCCCTACAAACTCCCTAATTAACCCCTTCACTGCTAGCCATAATACACGTGTGAGGCGCAGCAGGATTTAGCGGCCTTCTAATTTCCAGAAAGCAACGCCAAAGTCATATATGTCTGCTATTTCTGAACAAAGGGGATCCCAGACAAGTATTTACAACCATTTGTGCCATAATTGCACAAGCTGTTTGTAAATTATTTCAGTGAGAAACCTAAAATTGTGAAAAATTTAACTTTTTTTTCAATTTGATCGCATTTGGCGGTGAAATGGTGGCATGAAATATACCAAAATGTGCCTAGATCAATACTTGGGGTTGTCTACTATACTACACTAAAGCTAAAATTAACCCTACAAGCTCCCTAAAAGCTCCCTAATTAACCCCTTAACTGCTGGGCATAATACACTTGTGGTGCGCAGTGGCATTTAGCGGCCTTCTAATTACCAAAAAGCAACGCCAAAGCCATATATGTCTGCTATTTCTGAACAAAGGGGATCCCAGAGAAGAATTTACAACCATTTATGCCATAATTGCACAAGTTGTTTGTAAATAATTTCAGTGAGAAACCAAAAGTTTGTGAAAAAATTTGTGAAAAAGTGAACGATTTTTTGTATTTGATCGCATTTGGCGGTGAAATGGTGGTATGAAATATACCAAAATTTTCCTAGATCAATACTTTGGGATGTCTACTAAAAAAAAATATATACATGTCAAGGGATATTCAGGGATTCCTGAAAGATATTAGTGTTCTAATGTAACTAGCGCTAATTTTGGAAAAAAGTGGTTTGGAAATAGCAAAGTGCTACTTGTATTTATGGCCCTATAACTTGCAAAAAAAGCAAAGAACATGTAAACATTGGGTATTTCTAAACTCAGGACAAAATTTTGAAACTATTTAGCATGGGTGTCTTTTGGTGGTTGTAGATATGTAACAGATTTTGGGGGTCAAAGTTAGAAAAAGTGTGTTTTTTTCAATTTTTCCTCATATTTTATATTTTTTTTTATAGTAAATTATAAGATATGATGAAAATAATGGTATCTATAGAAAGTCCATTTAGTGGCGAGAAAAACGGTATATAATATGTGTGGGTACAGTAAATGAGTAAGAAGAAAATTACAGCTAAACACAAACACCGCAAAAATGTAAAAATAGCCTGGTCCCAAACGGACAGAAAATGGAAAAGTGCTGTGGTCATTAAGGGGTTAATAACATTTTTTATTGAGGTTTTCATATAATGCCAACAAATGTATATGTATACAGAATATCATCAAAACAAAATGTTGCCTTATTTCATAAGTTGTAGCGTACATAGTAAAGCTTGCAAATTATACATACACATTAAGATGAAACATACAAGAGTATGCAATCAGGCGTCAATGATGAGATGCAGTACATTTAAATGGAACCTCTTTTTTCTTAAGGGAGAAAGAAATGAGGTAACTACATTACAGACCTCTAACGGGTCAGGTGAAGTGGTGAGTAAATGGTAGTTACTAGGAGGCCCTTCTTGGGCCAATGTATAAGGAATAGGGTGAGTCAGCAGACTAAAGCTGCTTTAAAGTTAAGGGGGCAGGGGACGTGTCTGAGTGTTTTATGGGTACAGTGGTGCTATTATGATGTGGATTGGTAGAATCTTTAATGGACTCATTATGAACTCGATGGGGTGGGCAAAGGGGTGTCAAATGTACAAAGACAACTCTCCATTATTCTAACCGTATGATATGTAGCTACCATGTGTAATACTCGAAGTTATTGCCTGAGACATAAAAATTAGAACAGAGATTATCAAAACATATGTGTATTAAAGCTTAAAGGGATAATTATACCCAATTAAATAAGTGTGCCATGGTTGTCTAAGAGTGTGGTCATTTTTACCTGTAATGGTATAAATGTGCGGCATAGGCTATATGACTGTGGGGGTAAAGTTAAATGGAACCACTTCCTTTGGGAGCAAATAACACCTAGATGTAAAGAGTGATATAAGGCTGGACGAATGTTTGCCTATAGTAATATAAGGGATATGTCATCTGGAGGGAAGCATAGAGAATGGATATGGAATGGAGGCGAATATACTACCATTGTGAGGTGAGAGCGGTTACAGGTGTATATGGCTTTATATAGACAAACTAGAGTGTAAATGAGGACAAAAGAATGTGATATATAGTATTAAGGATGGGGCAATGAAATACTACTAGGATGAGCTAAACATAAGTATAAAATACTGGGAGGTATGGTTTGTGGTTTAAAACCCCCAGTAATGACAAGATATGAATAGAGTACACACTGGAATGAGTAGATAGGGGAAAGGGAGATGAAAATATTTTGCTTCATGTATATAGTAAATTTAAAAGAGTTTAAATATCAATGCATAAAAATTCCAAAAGAGTTGTAAGAGGTGAATGCAGGCAGCACAACTTTGGTAAAAAGTAAAAATAAGTTTTATTCAATCATTTAAAATTGATACAAGCACAGATACAAGTGTTACCCAAACACACAGGGGAAAAAGACTGCCTTCCGACGCGTTTCCTGCTCAAACTGAGCACTTCATCAGGGATGGCAGGTGTCTCCCTTCCAAACTATTTATTGGAGTTGAACGACTTAACCCTTTATGTACTAAATTCAAGAATTAAATGTTCAGTTCATCTTTTCAACAAATGTTGTTACTGAACAAGGATCAAATGTCTTCAACTTCAACAAATCTCACCATTTTCCAACATAAATGTTACATTAGTTACTACAATATTTACATTAATTTACATTAATTTTCCAATTTGTTTGCAATTTAAACAATAGGGGAAGTTGCTGTGCAGGAAGAAAGTACTTCTCAATGTGTTGAACCACTTCTAAGTGAATAGTACCCTCTAAGAGAAATATTTATGACCTATAAATGTATCGGTTTGTTTGTGTAGCCGTATTATTTAATAACAAATTATAAATACGAACTGTTTTTGTTCATATATTAAGTTTCGCTATATATAGATTCACGAACCTACCCAAAACACATCTCACAAAATATACAGTTTCACAGTGTCTAAATTCAGGTGAATCATATTACCTTGATACATCAAATAACAGAATGAGTTAGTAGTGATGTTAATTGATTTATATAGATTTTAAGTTTAGATGTAAAGATAACTTGTATATTTTTTTCACCGGGAGCTAGCTCTATGATTACCTTTGTTGCATAGATTAATAGAATGAATTAATAGTGATGTTAATCGATTTATATAGATTGTAAGTTTAGATGTAAAGATAACTTGTGTATTTATTTCACTGGGAGCTAGCTCTATGTCTCTATAATATGTATAAGTCACCACATATAGAGAATAAGACTTCCTATATATTAATGATAGAATTGATCATAAATATAGTAGGAGGCAAAAAACAAATAGCAAATAGTATTATAAACAAATATGCAGGTTAAGGAAAATTGAGATAGACTATCTGAATAAAATCTTTCTATTGCTGTAATATATATACACTTTTTCATTATAATTAATTAATTGCCAGTGTATAGCTGCAAATCCCAGATTTTATTCATTCCATTGGGAAATCCAGTTCTTAACTTGTGAATCCAAAAGGCCTCTTTTTTATTTAGTTTCGCTAGTCTATCTCCTCCAGATATTCTATTTGGCACTCTGTCTATGATTTGAAATTGAAACATTTTAAGTATCTCTTCTTGCATGTTTTTGTTATAATTAGTTCCATGTCTATGTGTTGCAAAGTGTCTAGCTACTGGAGTCTTAGGTTCCTTTGCCTCAATAGACAATAGATGCTCACGTATTCGTTCTTTTACAGCCCTTATTGTTCGTCCTGTATATTGCTTGCCACATTTTCTACATGAAATTAAATATACTGCATAATCTGACTGACAATCAAAATGATGTTCAATGGAAAATTCTTGTGAGGTAGTATGTGATATGAATATTTCACCCTTTTTCACGTAATGACAACTTTTACAAGGTCTACCACCACATTTAAATGTACCTCTTTTAGGATTTAGCCAGGTCTCTCTATCTCTACTATGTACATTGGAATCTGAAAAGTTTCTATTTACAAATTGGCCTATGGTTTTTGCTCTCCTCGAAACAAATTTTACACCATCCACAGAGATGTTTTCAAGTGCTGATTCTTTTTCCTATATTGGCAAGTATTTCTTCACAATATTACATATTTTAGGATATTGATTACTGTATTGTGTGGAAAATACTATTTTATTTTCAGAGTTAGAGCTCTTACTTTTGTCTTTCAACAATTCTTCTCTATCCATTAGGCGTACTTCTCTAAGTGTATATTCTAGCTGATTCTTATTATACCCTCTATTTATAAGGCGCTTCTTAAGCTGTTCTGCATGTGTGTTGTAGTCATCTGTGTTGCTACAATTTCGACGTAAGCGCATAAACTGACCTTTGGGTATTGCCCCTTTGAGATGTCTTGGATGGTTTGATTCTGCCCTGAGAATTGTGTTACCTGCTATGTCTTTTCTATAAATTTCCATACTCACAGTCATATTAGTTTTATCAATTTTAATTTTGAGATCAAGGAAGTTAATACTATCTTTGGCATAGCTCCAGGTAAACTTAAGGTTCATGCTGTTGTAGTTTAAGGTCTTAACGAAATTTTCTATCAGTTTGACACTACCACTCCATATAATGAGCACATCGTCAATAAATCTTGTGTAGAATTTAATGTGATGCTTGTACTCATTTAACTCTCCAAAGATTTTAAACAATTCAAAGTAACTTAAATAAATATTCGCATATGAGGGGGCAAATTTTGCCCCCACGGCTGTTCCTCGCTTTTGTAGGTACATTTTGCCTTCAAATACAAAATAATTATGTGTCAACAGATAGGTCACAACTTCTGTGAGGTAGCTTATGAAGACAGTGTCATAGTTAGTGTAGAGTTTTAAAATTTCTTCCAAGGCTAATACTCCCTGCTGATGTGGTATACATGAGTATAAAGATACTACATCTATAGTTAGGAGGATATCAGTGTCACTCAGTGCGAAACCTTCTAATTTTCTAAGCAGTTGTTTGGTGTCTCTAAGGTAACCAGGCATATTGACTACCACTGGTTGTAAGTGGCCGTCAACCCATTCCCCTAATCTCTCTCCCAAGGTGCCTATGGTGGAAATTATTGGTCTTCCCGGTGGTCTTGTGGGGTGTTTATGGATTTTTGGCAAGTGTTTAAATGTTGATATTACTGGAGTTTTTATGAGTAGGGAATCAACTATTTTTTCATCAAATATGCCTAGTTTTCTGCTCTCTTCCAACAACAGATCTAGTTCTTCAATAAATTTTGCAGTGGGGTTAAACGTAAGAGCTCTATATGTCTCTGTGTCACTTAACTGTGACATTGCTTAATTTACATAAGCAGTTCTATCAAGGATTACAATCGAACCACCTTTATCAGAATTAGTGATCACAATGTGTTCGTTTTTTTGTATATTTTTTAAGGCCAACCTCTCTTTGGCAGTAAGATTGTCTTTCTTTCTACTTTTACTAAATTCTAGGTGGTGCAGTTTAGTGAGCTCCTGTTCTACTATTGTGTGGAATATATCTATATTCTCACCTCTTGATTGTGAGGGATAGAAATGTTTATTGCCAAATTTTACATCACTTTTAGGTATTATCAAATTTGCATCACTATTGTGAATACTATCTCTCTGGAGAGTTACTAGATCTGTTACATCACATAGATCATTAAAGCTTAAAGTTTCTACATCATTAGAAATTGAAGTAAAAGGGATAGTCTGCATACTAATGGGTTGTGTACTCTCATTATTGGTATCTGCTATATGACAAAAGTGCTTTTTAAGTGTCACCTTTCTCATAAACTTATTCAAATCAATCAACGTGTCAAATAGGTTAAAGTCACTGGTTGGTGCATAGCCAAGTCCCTTTGATAGAACCTTGTATTGGTTAGCATTTAGTTCCACTTTTGACAAATTGATTATGCTTTGTTCTTCTGTGACTTCCCGTTTTTTGGCCCCTTGGTCGATCTACTTGGGTATCTCGGTGTTGACATTCTTTGTTCCGATGCTTGTCCCATTCTGGGGCCAGTAGTCTGATCTTCTTTGACCATTTCTGAAAAAGATCTTCAAGCTGCAATCTCTTTGGGTTTCGCACCTAGTAAAGTGCCATCTGGATTATCACTATTAATTACTTCATCAACTTCCATTGTGCTTGGATTTTCTAGTTGTTCAAATTCTGCTGTAGATTACATCTCTCCAGTATCATTTGTTGAGGTATCTGTAGCTATGCTGATTTCACTGAATGTTACTCTTCTACCTTCAGAATTTTTTCTTTTATTATTTTTCTTTTGCCATTTATGTTTTCCTTTTTTTTTCCTTGAGTATCTTTGCTATTGGTATTCCAGGTGTATACTATATTCAGCTCATAGTCCTTACAATCTCGCTTGTATTTTTTAATTTTCCTCTCCATTATTTCTTTATCCAATTTTCCAAGTGTATCATTAAATTGTGCTTCAAATGCCGCAAATCTTGAATCTTCTTTCATTCCATCTATTTTGGCATGTAAATCAGTGAGTTCCACCAGTAGTACTTCTCTTTCCATTTTCTTTTTGTTCAGCAACTTTCCCATAAGTATCAGAGAACAATTGGTTAGGGTTTCGTTCCATTCTTCCATAAACAGGACATCATCTTTATCATTGGCTGGATATTTCTTCATCCTGAGTCCCCTTGGAACTTTTTTCTCCTTTGTATAAAGTTGTAGGAACTCTACCTCCCACCAAAGTCTCAGTTCTTTTATACTTAATTTTTCCTTCTTTGCAAACAAATTAATTAAATCCTCCTGTGTGTTTTCATGGGTGTCTGTGCTTTTCATTAGTGATTCCAAGTTTGTGCGCCTTTGTGCAATATTTCCATAGGCCATCTTGACAATATTTGACTTGAATTTCCAAAAAACGTAATGTCTTTTATTTTATGTGCTTAGATCAGAGTCTTACAGGAAATTTCATATAGAACAACCAACACTCATACACAGACTCTAAACAGCAACAGCAATGGGTCCCATGGAATATTTAATGACAGTGGTTTCGTAATGTTCCAAGACAATAATAATCAGCAAGCACTATGTTATTAGGTAAACTCCAGTGGTGCTACACAATGGTATGTTTGTATAATCAATTTAATAACGTATTATTATTGAAAAAAACGGCATCCACTAGCATATATTCATCACAGATGTGGTATCCTTTTTGTAGCGTGTGTGTATTCAGATATATATCCTCCTAATTTCATTAGAGATCAGTACTTGTACCACAATACACAGTCCCCACACCGTTATCAGAACGAATGACTTAACAATCACAGTGAATAATATTATTAAATCCGGCCCTACTCACCGCAGGAAGGGCAAATTTCAATGTATGTGGTGAGTGATCTTGTCTGTGTCGATTTCTCCTAGTTGTCCACACACGCTGAGCACACCTGCAGGGTAGCTCAGTGATTGCCTGCTATGCAGGCTTTAGTTGCTTGGAAAGAAACACAGGTGATAGGTTGCATTCACCTCTCCTCAGCGTTTCCCTTGCGCTGATATAATGCATAAAAATTCCAAAAGAGTTGTAAGAGGTGAATGCAGGCAGCACAACTTTGGTAAAAAGTAAAAATAAGTTTTATTCAATCATTTAAAATTGAATTAAATATCAATGCACAGACCCATACCCATCAAAAACCCGAAAGTGACGCTATAGATGTGTAATAAACATGAAATCTCTCATTTTTGTCATGTATCCGCTATGGTGTATAAGGGATCTAAATCCCAAAAGCAATAATAAAATATAGGAATATAAAAATTATAAGAGACTATTGATTAAATATATAGTGCGGTGGGGGGGGCGGAGCCAACTGCAGAGCCAATAGGACGTGTTCTAGTGCAGCTCCCAGGCCCAGGATCCTAATTTAGAGGTCTTTCCATGCTTTATTGTGATCTTTTTAAACCCTGAATCTACGTGGATAGACCTAAGAACTGATAGTGCATTTATGTGAACTTTTAGGGGTCTGGAGAGCCTGCACCAGCCTGCCATCACTGCTATACAGTAAAGAGCTGAGGAGGAGAGCCGCCATCTTGCAGATCTCTAACCATATACTCCCTTCACAGGCAGCTGCAAACCTTCTATTTCTCAAGAGTTCCGATCTACCCTACACTATGAAGATTCCACCCTATTTTTTAGAGGAGCTGAGATATCTACTTGAAAGCCATCATGCTAGCCTGGCTGACAAGCTGTACGCTGCTCCTCAGAGAAATGGCGGCTGTCGGCCTCGGCAGCTCGACTTAGCTGAGCCCATCTTAAATAACCGAGATAGGAGTGGCGCTGTGGAGTCCCGGCGCTTTCCCCCTGACTGCAACTCAACAGTTGAGGAACGGATGGGCGATACATTGCAAACTCCAGGCCATCTTGATTTACCGGCGACTAGTGGGGCAGTAAGTATCACCGCAGTTGCGGACACCCTCCCTCCCGCCAGTGCAGTCCCACCTGCAGCTCTCACTCTAGACTTGGCTCCCGGTCATAGTAGTGGGTCCCTGAGGCTGCACAGCACTCCTATAGCTACGAAGTCACTAGAGGTGCAAATCCCCCTTCAATGCATACCGCTCTACTATTTGACCCAGGCACCGTCCGACCTGTCACTCCACAAGCTGACTCTCTTCTTGGTGCTGATTGACTGTGGGGGAATTTTGGCTTTGAAACTAGCGCTACAGGGAGACTCACCACATTCTCACAGGGCCGGAATCGGCTAAAACATACTCTCCCAACTGGACACCTGTAGCGGTAAAATACCCTGGAACAGCTATAACTTCAGTTATCCCACACCCTGAGAGCCATGGACAGATTTTGCGATGTGTTTGATTTGTGCAGACTCTGATATTTGATTTATTATTTGTTGCCAATATGTGGGTTTGTCCGCCATTTCCTGAAGCCCATATTTGTTCCTTGAAATGTGGAGTGGGTTAAAATCTAGGTAATACACGGTAGTGTGTAATGGACTCTCAGACCTGTTTTACTGCATCCACAGTATGTGGAACGTGGGACATATCACATCGCAGAACTTTTGGTTAAGTGCTATTTTACTAACATCTACTTTAGATATTATGTTCATTTTATGGTTTTGATGTTCTTTGTTCAATTGGCACAGGTTACGACTTTTATAGATAATGTGAGTTATTTTTTTTAATTTTGTTTTCTATATATAAAGTATGTATTTTAACGCATCTCTCTCAGTTCTAAGCTGCATATGTTAGGAGTATTCTCTTAAAAATCTAGCTGATGTTTTTTGCCAAACATTACTGTGCTTGTGTTATCATATTGGAAACCCTAAGATCTAAACACTAACTAATCCCTGCTCACATATACTTACTGATTTATACTCCCAGACTTCATATGGTCTGGTCATACATCCCATGAGATTTAATAGAATTTTCATAAAGTGATTTTCATACTATACTCCCAGGTTTGCATGGGTAGGGCTGGATTATTGCCACTATATATATTTCCCAGCTTCACAGAGGTCTTTCATACGTTAGTCATGCCTATGGAGCGTTGAAGTTACTTTTAGTCAGGACACACTACTGCCAGCGGCCGGGGTAGTGGGTGCCCATTTTCTTTTAAGTTTTTTTGTTTTTTTTGTTTGTTTACCAGTGTGTGACTCTGTGGCAAGATTTTGGATCCAGCCCTACATTGCTGTGCAAATTACCCTTTATAAGTAGTGCCAAGACTATATGTTTAACTGTTATGTAATCACAGCAAATGCATATATTTACCCATCCCACCCTTGATAAGCTGAAATCTACTAAGTTCCCCTATCCATGTACACAAGCCTGGTTTGTCCCGTCAAGTTTTAACTATATCTCGCCGCTATAAGTAGTTTCCCCTACCTTATTTTGGTACACACTTTTGTATTATAACCCACCCTAGCTCATTTTATATGCTTACAGGCTCTTATTTTCTACAGGGATTTATCTCTATTGCCATTTGCTTTCACCAAATATATTGTTAGCGTGAAGTTTATTTTATCATGCCTCCTATATTTAAATGCCCTCCCCCCCCCCAACCCCTATATAATGTGCCTCCTTGTTTAGGAGGACTAAACAAGCGGTTTATCTTGCAAATACCGCAACCATCACTACCATTCTTCTTATAGTAATCCTTACAAATTATCATATAGCTGACCTTATTTTTTATCTACCCAACCTAGCATGATTGGTCAGCTTCACTTGTTTCTTCCCTAGTTCAATTATAAACATAGAGCAAAATAAAATAAAATTAAAATAAGAGGTTCAGGCAATGACACCCATGAGAGGTTTCTTACAGTTAAGGTAACCTTCTATAAGCGTCAGTTATTACGCATGGTATAAGGTCCAAGAGCGGCCTCTTCAGACAGATATGAAGGTTTAAAATTTGTATTGGCGTACTGTTGAAATACTGTAAATATTATTGGCTTCATGTCATGGAAATAGCAGACATTGTTTTTTTTTTACATATGCAATTCTAATATGTAACTCTAATGATAAATTCTGTTAACTTGGAATGTACCTATATAACGCTGTAATACTATGTTTGTCCGCCATAACTTTACTTCAATAAAAAATATTATAAAAAAAATAAAAAATAAAAAAATATATAGTGCGGTGGGGCTACTTCTGGACTCCACAGTATGTAGTAAATAAGAATAAGAGGTAATATAGTTACGATGCTTATGCGTAGTTTGGACCTCTGATATACTAAGGTGAGGAACGGAGAACATAGAATACAATCAACTAACAGCAATTAGTTATATACATATACATATATGTGTAAGCAAAGCTATGCTTAGTAGTAGTCACATTAGTCTATACAGTAGAATTATAAAACTTTTAGCAAAAATATGTAGGAATCTACGGCAGAATTCCTAATGGTTTTGAGAGCTCACACTTCAATATACAAAAATCAATATAACGTAACAGATAGCAGTAATATAACGTTTTAGGGAATTAGGATGACCAGTGCAATAAAACTATGACTAATAGTGTTAGGAGGCTGAAGATGAAGAGCTGCAGGGGTTAAACTAAGCATTGAAGTAATTAACAGTCCTAATGTATTGGGAGATACCAGCAAGGGAATTCTCAGTCTTCTTGAGCGTTGATAAAACTTAAGAGGCCCAAGATACAGTGTAGGCCATTCAGAAGCCTTGAGGGGTTGCACTGAGGCGGTGAAATATAGGTATGGACATAAATGCGATGTATAGTAAAGTATAACACATAGAGCTACAAGCAGAACTCAAATAACGTCAAACCTGCAGAATATACAAAATCCAAATAACGCCGTCAGCAAAACACTGGAATGTACTGGGGTCTACAGGTCTAAGGTAACACCCTAGTCAGCCAATTCCCGATCTAAGTCCGCAGAGAACTCTATGCTGAGAGTCCTGTAAGTTGATTAGGACTGAGCGTAGTCTGCGGTTTGAGGAGCTAAGTGCGGTTCCGGATGGAATTATGGAGTGAACTGCCAGCCAGAGGTGTAGCCAATCCGAAGCCTGGTCACAGCAACCAGCTGCATCTCTCCAATGTGAGGCCAGAGACAGCAGATTAATTTCCCCGTCCTGGTGCAGAAACGGGCTGAGATGTGTTTTTTTTTTTTTAAATATTCTTTTTTATTTGTGTCTGCCAGAAAAGAGATAAGCAAAAACCAATACACTTGAACATGAAACTGCACCACGCAGGGTGCGAATAAGCATGGAAAGAAAAATATGATTAAATTGCATCATTCACAATATATGGCGATATCAAAATAAAATAACCAAAAATAAAACTCTTTTGTTTCTTCTGCGTGTATGTATCGTAATAAAACAGTTAATTTTTTAAGCTCTGGCAGCTCATTTTATCATAAACTTGAAAACAAACAACACAATCATATGACATCCACCACAAAACAAGAAAAAATTTTTTTTTATAAACAATATCCCTCTCAAATTATGATTTTAATCTGCCCCTCTTCCTTCCACTGAAGATCTCCTGCCGTATCAGCTGTCTACCGAAACTGATTCCTGACCTGGCTTCTCCAATACTTTCACTTATTCTACCTATAACTCACAATCCAATCTGCCGGAAAATCTCCCAATAATACCAGATCAGAAAAACAATCAGTACTTAAGAAAGGATATAGAATTGTCTTTTGCACATCCTCTGGATACATTTTAATTATAGCTAACCATCCCAGTAAAAATCTTTTGCATTCTTTTTCGCTTGCGTCCCAAAGATGGAGAGATTCAAATATAATTTGCAACTGGATTTCTTTAATAAAAAATGAGAACCCTGGCATCTTTTTTGGCTTTCCAATTACTTAGTAAAAGTTTTCTTACAAGTATAATGATTGTATTAATAATTTTACTTGATGGGACTGTCTTTTGACTAGATCAAACTAGCAGAAATATATCCTCAACTTTGAATTGTATGTTTGTTGAATACATTCTATTAATCCAGAAAATCACTTTCTTCCAGAATTGTTGAACTCTAGGGCAGTGTCAGAACATATGTAAAATATCCGCATTCATAAAGACACATCACAGGCAGAAGAAATCTTTGCCCGTAAACATTTTAGCCATTTTCCAAGGTGTACAGTAATAATTATTAAGTAATTTCATATGGCCTTCTCTCCAGCTAGTTGGAATATGGCATTTATTTAATGTTTCACAACTCTCTTTCAATGTATCATGATTTATGTTTGGAATCTTAGATATCCATTTTACACATAATTTTTCCATTAGAGAATCACTTTGTTTAGCAAGCATGATACTATATAGTAATGAGATAGAGGGGGGCTTGATATGAGCAACGACCATAATTGCTTTAAACTCCAACCATGCGACTGTCTCACCACGATTCCATCTCTTAGAAGATATAAAATTATTACTTGATAGATCAAATCGAGCTTTCAAAATATCAAAAGAGATTATTTGTCGATCTTCCATAAAAAATTGCGAAACTAACTTGAGATCTTTATTGAACCAATCTCTAAATACCTGCTGGTATTGAGCTATTGAAAGACTAAGGTCTAAACATTTAACATTCCATTTGAAATTTTAAGGCAACATGGTTAGCCGCACAGAATATTGAAGAGACACTGCATATAGACTTTTTTAGGATTATATTATTGACGTTTTCACATCAACTTTTTCACGGTATCGTAATATCTATTATCATTTGGATTGTACTGATAAAAGATTCACTCACAGAAATAACGTTTTTAAAGCCATAAGATTTGTGTATTTTAGAGCTTTAAGGTTTGCAATTTTGAATGTTAAACACATGTTTAAGGAGTGAGTTATCACAGCAAATCACGTCATTCACAATTTTTTGCACAAAGTTTTAGAGGTTAGCACAAGTTTTTTGATTTAGTTGATTTAGTTGATATTTTGAAATTTGAATGCACTTGGTTATTTTTGTATAGTCATTCAGTCACTACCTGCATCACGGCGATTGGAATAGGAGCCATCCGCTGAAAACAAAAGTGTATCTGTCAGCATCATAGACACTGTGCTTAAGTTCTATCAATGAGCCTAAGCTTCGGTCACATTTATATCCAGAAGTAACGAGTATATATAATAGCAATACCCGCTGTGACAGCGGCACTCGCTCAGATATTAGGAGTATATGTTAATGTGCAAACTATAAGAGATAAGCCGATGTCTTAGTGGTTGTCAGCCTTCTAATAGAGACTGCCAGTAATAGACAAAGCCTAGGGTATTAAGAATCCCTGCTATCATATTAGCAGGTGAGTCTAAGATCCTATATATTTTAACAAGGAAATAGGGGAAAGCCTAATTTCCATTTTAAACTATGAGCCAATTTTAGATTGTGAACATGGATCCATGAGGGAATGTAAGGTTCATATTGACTTATATGTGATATTCTACTTGAATTTTTATATTTTAGAAGATTGGAGATTCCACACATAAGTGTTATAATTCAAAAATTGTATTCACTTGGAGAGTCCAAGGCAGCAAATTGGAAATAGTTTACTGTAACAGTCACTGATTTTCATTGCTTTTTAATTTATGTATTATTTTTTTCCAGAAATGGAATGAACATTGTAATAAATAGTGACAAGTAATTAATTTTAGCTAAGACCCTGCCTCTTCTGTTGGCGCTTGGATATTTAATTCTAAATGTAATCGAGACCTATAAGGGAACATATTTTTTGCCAGGCAAGAACTACGTTATTTTTTGATATTAGACTTTTGACATTATGCAGTGTTTCTTTTGGATGAGTATGTAATAAAGCTTTGAGAGAAAAAGGAAAGACTAGAGTATTTTCCAATTCTAATGTTGCAAACCACCTTGTTTCTATGAGCCAATCAAGCGCAATTTTGCCCAAGGCTGCAAGATTATATTAGGTAAAGCTAGCCCGGCTTCTTTACGAGGTTGCATCAATTTTTCTAATGCGACTCGTGCTTTTTTCTTATTATACCAAATAAATTGTGAGAAACTAGAATTAAATTTCTGTATATCTGCTTTATATAGTATCAAAGGCAGATTTTGTAGAAGAAAAAGAAGCCGGGGAAAAATTATAGCCTTAATAAGGTTCACTCTCGCAGTCAGCGATAGTGGAAGAGCAGCCCAAAGTTTCAAGTCAGCGTAACTTTTTGGAAGTAACGGGACGAAATTAAGACCATACCATCTTGCGGGATTTCTATTGAGATATATTCCCAAATATCTAAGAGCATCCACCTCCTTGAATTCCAGATTATCTTCCACATGGCTTATTTTATCTAACCACATTATTTCACTTTTACTATAATTCACTTTATACCCGGAGAATGAACTAAAGAGATTCAGGCAATCTTTCCCCGTCGGGATAGCCCTGGGTGTGTTATGGAGGAAAATTAGTATATCATCCGCATATAGTAAAGTTTTAAGAACAGTCTGCCCGATAGAGATACCTTCTAATATATTCCGTAGCCTTATGGCAAGAGGTTTTAGTGCAAGATTGAACAGGAGAGGAGACCCTTGTCTCGTACCTTTTTTCAATTTTATCCCTGAGGTAAGATTATTATTGATTAGGAGATAGGATATTGGACATTGATAGATATTACGGATAAACCCAAATTTCCGAGAGTCTGAAATAGATATTCCCATTCTATAGAATCAAATGCTTTTACCGCGTCAAGGGTTAAAAGTGCGCAATCGTATTTGAAATGTCTATCTGGGTTTTGGCGAGTATTCCATATATAGTCTATTAAGGTTGTCACTTTCCGTATATTTTTAGAGACATTTCTAGAGGCCATAAACCCTGATTGATCTAAATGTATCACTTAATTAAGGCATAGCATTAATCTAGCTGTTAAGATAGAGGATAAAATCTTATAGTCCGCATTAAGTACGGAAATTGGTCTGTAAGACCCTGAATCCTCAGCGTCTTTCCCTTTTTTAAGAATCAGAGAGATGTTAGCGGCCGCAAAATATTCTGAAGGTATCTTCCCATTTCTATAATAATTATTAAACAATTTTTCTAGGGTAGGTTTAATTTCTTCTGCAAGTATTTTATAATACTCTGCAGGCAGGCAATCCAGCCCTGCAGCTTTATTCAATTTGGCCTTATCAATTGCTTCTGCTATCTCGTTTTCTGAAATGGGGGCATTAAGCCTTTCCAATAGATCTTGTGAGACTCTACGGATTTTTATTTGAGACCAAAAATTTTTTTTCTTGGTTCTGTATATGATTGGTACTCTGCGTATATAGTTTTTGATAATACACAAACAATGTTTTGTTGATATCAGATACTTCCGTATATCTGTTGTCCTGATCCCTGATTGCTAAGATATAGTTTTTTTTCTTTCTACCCTTGACTAATTTAGCTAGAAATTTAGCTGAATAACCAAAATGTCCCTTGAAACGAAGATTTAATTTTTTCTCCTCTTCTAAGGATTTTTGTCTAAAAAAACATCCCGCTCCTGTCTAGCACTGGAATACTTTTTCCAAAACAATGAATTTGGCTCTTTAACATATTTCTGATAACTATTCTTAACCTGTTTAGCGAGTTGGATTCCTCTCCTTTTATCTTTGCGGTTTCTTTTACACATATAGGCCTTAATTTCTCCCCTTAGATACGCCTTAGAGGCTTCCCAAAACGTTTCAATTTTCTGGAAATATGCTATATTGAAAGTACAATAATCTTTCCATTTCTGTTTTAACCACAGATTAAATATAATATTCTTATGCATATATCGTGGGAATATAATAGTTAGATTCCTGTTCGCCTGGTTCTCAAAAGATTGAAATGATAGTGAAACAATCGCATGGTCGGATATCGCTATATCACCTATTGTGGCCTTGACCTTCTGCAAAGAGAGAGCTTCCGCAGCTAGTAAATAATCTATTCTTGAAAATGTCCTGTATTTTTTAGATTCGCAAGTGAATACACGCAGGTCTGGATTTTGGAGTCTCCAGACATCAGTTAATTTCAACTGATGGCAAAATGTTTCCATGTATTTAGCTTGACTTTAATATACTGCTATGTTTTTTTTTTAAAAAAATCTATCTAATTCAGGACAAAACGAGAGATTAAAATCACCACCTATCACGAGATTATCTGATATAAAAGGTAGTAGCTTACTCTTCAATTTTTCCCAAAAATCCTTAGAAAAATTATTCGGTGCATAAATATTGCAAAAGACAAATCTTATCCCCTTTATTCGTACTTGTAAAAGAATATACCTAGCCCCCTGATCTATTTCCATCTGTATAATTTGATATGATAGGCTTTTATTAAACAGTATTGCAACCCCTAATTTCCTACCACTACATGGAGTAGCGAAGACCTCACCTATCCAACTACACCTCAGTTTGGGAATTTCTATATCCTTTAAATAAGTTTCCTGAATAAATGCTACACTTGGTTCCAACACACCTAGTTTTTTAATCTTCTTATGTTTTATTGGATTAGTAATACCCCCCCACATTCCAAGACAAAATCATAAAATTCCCTAATGCTTCTAGCATAATAAAATAATGTACAAAATTTTAAGCTGATTGCAATCCCACATATCTCTATCTTTCTTAATGTTTCTATTGTAAGATCCAATTTCTATGGACTACTATGGTCCCTACTCTATACAGGGAGCCTTGCAAATATCAATATAAAATAGAGATCCATACACAAAATCATCTTCAGTGAATATTTCAGTCCAACTTGCGAATATTCTACACAGAGACAAAGCACTGAGAGAGGAGAAAAAAAAACAAAAACCCAATAGTAAAAAATTAAAATCCAGATCTTCGCATTCACAACACTCACACACATTCCTGAAAAATAAACACTATAGTATGAGAGTACCTATCTCAATTGGTTATCATTTAGAATCACTGTATTCTCTTGCTTTAGAGGGTTCAATAAACATAAGCTTGTTACCATTGTCATCTACTATAATTTTAGCGGGGTAGATCATACGAGCTTTTATACCCTTATTTATCATAGCCGTGCAGATGGGAGACATAGCTTTTCTTTTTTGAACTGTTTCGTTAGAAAAATCTTGAAATAACATGATTTTTTTATCATTCATGGTAAAAGTATCAAATTTCCTATAGAGCCTCAACATTTCAACTTTATCCTGATACTTAAGTAATTTAAATATACATGTCCTGTTTCTAGCTAAGCCGTTAACAACAGTTCTTTTTGGTCCTAACCTATGTGCCCTTTCCACGGACAAGGGTAAGGCTTGTGGGGGAAACCCTAAAGCCTGGGGTAATGTTTGGGAGGTAAATTCAATCAAGTTGTCATATTCAGCTGTTTCGGGGATACCTACAATTCTTATGTTATTACGTCTGGAGCGATCTTCTTGATCCTCCAGACGAGCTTCCATGTTTTGGATTATGGACTGTTGTTTAGAAAGGATATTTTCTTGTTGGTTAACCATATCGTCTAAAGAAGATATTCTATCCTCTGCTTCCGCCATCCTAGTGGCGAATTGTTTAACTTCCTGATTAAGAGTGTTGAGTTCACTAGAGATACCACTTAACTCTTTTTTAATTATGTCCAATTGTGGTGAGAAAAGATTATTAATTTGTAATAATAATGACT
The DNA here is from genome assembly GCF_027579735.1 of Bombina bombina. Lineage (NCBI taxonomy): Eukaryota > Metazoa > Chordata > Amphibia > Anura > Bombinatoridae > Bombina > Bombina bombina. Next base: position 316,443,067 of record NC_069505.1, read on the forward strand.
GATTATCATTCGATATAGACAATATTTCACTGGAGTCCGAACTTATATCAGCCCCCTTATTACTTTTTTTTTTCTTTAGATTTGGCAGGCATTTTAGAAGGGTGTTGTGAAAAATATCTATCTAAAGACATGCAAAATCAGCAAATGTGCCAAAATAAACACAAAAAATGGAGGTGAAAAAAAAAAAAAAAAGCATAAAAAATAATATAGATCTTATCTAATAACAGTATATATTGTGAGCGTGTTGATCACATCTATCAATTGTGAAGAGTACTCAAGTATTCATTATAGGGTGTAAGAATGTCCTATAACTATTGTGATTACATAGTTTAGGTGATTTAAAAAAAATAAAAAAGAAGACCCTTTAACTATTTAAAGTGATGTTTAGAATTTGTCTCCCAGTAAATACTTTGGGAGATTTATACACACAAAAAAAAAAAACAATTAGTGTACTGCCTGTATCAGGCCTTAACAGTGCACGAAGAGCCTGCTCAATGAATAGTGTTCCTGGGGTGAATTTGAATTATAACAGTGAACATAAGATTAGATAATTACAGATATTAATATGCAACCCATAAACATAACATTGTATGAAAATACATTTAGCATATCAAACAAACATTTTATCCCTCCTTTTTTTTTCTCTTTTTTTTACTTTTCCCCACCTCACTCCATTTCCCTCTGCTCCTTTTCTAGTGAGATCTTATAACTACAACAATAGAACAGTACTATCCGTAGTCCAGCAATCAAACCAAGCTGTAGTCCAATTTCAGCTTTTCTTAGTATTTAGGGAATTATCACTTTCAAAGAAAATAACATATATCTATATTCCAACTGTCTCTTTAATTAAGAGAGAAAGAGAAGGTCTCTTATGCAGAGTTGTTATCCAAGTTACACACACAGTCCCTTCCTTTTCCTATCTTTCTTGCTTTTCGCAGCTTTTTTCCTTCTCCTTAATAGGGACACAGACCATGGACAAGTTGTACAAGAGAACCAGGATAATGTCTCTCAGCTACGACCAAAAAGAAAAAACAGTCCCAGCATATAAAAATGACACATACCAGTGTAGTGGGGGATCACCTGTAACAGTTACAAAGCAAAAGTTGTTATACGATACCTCAACCCTATTCTGGTTTACTACTCAGGCCTTCCAAATCTCTTGTCTTGAGACTCCATATCTTTGAGGGTTCTAGAGCAGGCTATGATCGGTAGATACTATTGCTGTATATTCGGTTCAGCTCCGGCAGCCGACTAGCATGGGCAGAGTAGAAATCACAGATCCCTCCACGACCAAGACTTGCTCCTCTGTCAGCCACCTCTCTGTTTCCTCTCTGTTTCCAGAATCGATGACCCGCCACGCCCTACCAGGAGGGCACAGGTCTCTTCTCTCTTTCCGAATCAACGCTGGTACTATCAGGTAGGTGCCGGTAAGCGGAGGAATCGTAGCGTGCCTCTTGGCTATTTTGACTAGCTAGTACTGTCTAGTTTGATTGTACAGGGGATCCCCAGATCTCTTCATATACAGAGGTAGTTACGTCTCCGCAAACAGGCTACGGCTGAGAGCTGTGGCAGGTTCCACAGCAAAGGTGCCAACGAGGCTGCAGGGATTACAGCCAACAGGCGGTCTCAGTCAGTGGAGTAGTTCTTCTCAGGCCCTCGGTACACGCCGAAGTTGGAGAGCGTGAGAGAGAGCGCCACTTCCGCCGTCAGCAAAACACTGGAATGTACTGGGGTCTACAGGTCTAAGGTAACACCCTAGTCAGCCAATTCCCGATCTAAGTCCGCAGAGAACTCTATGCTGAAAAAGTCCTGTAAGTTGATTAGGACTGAGCGTAGTCTACGGCTTAAGGAGCTAAGTGCGATTCCGGATGGAATTATGGAGTGAACTTCCAGCCAGAGGTGTAGTGAATCCGAAGCCTGGTCACAGCAACCAGCTGCATCTCTCCAATGTGAGGCCAGAGACAGCAGATGAATTTCCCCGTCCTGGTGCAGAAGCGGGCTGAGATGTGTTGATACTGAGATCCGCTCAGCGGTGCGCTGCTCCTCCCTATAGCTCAAGGTAAGAACCACGGGTTTCTTCTCAGCTTTGCCTGAAGAGTATGATCCTGCCGAAGATGGTATCTTATCCATGCTCCCATACCTTGTAGTGAGGTCTAGGTACGTTCCTGACTTCTCTTCCAGAGGCATCACGGATTGCATTAATTCTGATTGACCCGCAAATAGGGGATCAGCAGCAGATCTCGAGTTAGCGGGTAACTTGACTTATGTTGTCTGGGGGCTGTACTTTAAAGCCTCATGGAGTGCATTAAATTGAGTCTCCATCTTGTGAGCAATATTTATAAGCAGTGAGTGCAAAGTCTCATTGTTCTCCCCCATTATGTATTTGCGGTTGAGAAAAATAGCTCAGACCGGGAGGAGGTATTAGTGCTAAAAGTACTAGGCCGTCACCTCGCCTCTCTAACTGTCTAAAGTAGCTCCAGCTGGGAGGATTTCTGAGATACTGGTATCAGTAAATGCAGCGACACCTCCAGAAACAGTATCACATTGTTAAAACAGTAGATGTACAGCCATGGTATAGATAATTAGCAGATTATTTCATAACAAAGGAGGAAGACCAATGGCACTACTTCTTTAAATAAAAGATAAGCTCTAGATCTCTTAGTGTGATAGGCTCTGGGGTGTATTCCAGATCTATACTTTATAATAATAGAGTCGGTGGTGCTGTGTACTATATATAAACTTGGAGAACAAAATGTGGTTAAGAGAATAACCACAAAAAAGAGTACACTTGTAGCACTCAGGAGCTAGTAAAATTGCTAGGAAAAATTCTGAAAAGCACAGTGAGTTGGAACATTAGAAAGACAACATTAGTCTCCAAGAGTACTAAACCTAACTAAGTAAAAACTTAACATTTATTCATTATGCAGTGCTAAAATTTGCGGAAAACACGAAAATTAAAAACACTAACCGTGATTGGAGCTAGAATGAGTCTGGAATGTATAGGCTAATTGGACCGATGTATAAATCTGTAGATCAGAGTCTCCTCTATATGGGCTACAGTATTGTGGCTAGAGTTATATACAATGAGGAAAATTTAAGATCTTGGACCGTTTCTGTTATTTTGGGAAGAACCAATGAATACAAATACCTCTATTGGGGTTGAATTTATTCCCACTTTGGTGGGATTTATTATATTGGAGTGAATAGCACTCCCTATAGAGTTAGGCCACTGTTGATTGACACCTTTTTGGACACTTTGATGTAATTATATCTAAAGAGATGGGTTGCAGTAAGTTGAAGTTTGTGACCCAGATCTCACAATGAATATACGTGAAAGGATATACTGCGTCCAATTTATTCAATTCCTACAAATAATCGTTAATATTACCCAGTTGTGAATAGTTCACTTGATTAGTATAGCTACAAGTTTACTTATAAAGTGTAGCCAGTTTATTGTGAATACAAATTTCAGATTAAATTAATGCAAGGGTACATGTTACAAATTTTCTATAGTTATTATATCTCGATGATAGACAAAGAAATATGCTTGTACTGAGATAGAATTTATTGGATTGAGGTATATGTGTAACAGTCCCTTTTTTTTTTTTTTTTCAAGTTCACTCTTAACTGGTACTGTTACTGTACACAATAGTATGGTTCTATATATGTAGCTAAACTTAGATATATTTCAGCCAAATAATATAACCTGTTAGTTATGGGGAAAGATTTTCTGGTTGGATTTGTGTAGGAATATGTGTCAATTTTTAATACATTGTAGCTGTTTCAGTCATGCTTGTGCAAACATTGGTTACGTTTGAGTATCTTGATTTATTGAAACAAAGATACAAAAATATAGTTTTTAAATTGAAGCCTACTTTGCTTACATTAAATATTTTGCCTGAGTTTTTTTATATCATATGTTAAAATTTAACCATATGTTATTAGCCCACAATCAGATGTTCAGTATTGTATCAGCGTTAAATTGTTTTAACAGAATACGTTTTGATCTAAGTACATTATTCCTCAGTATAATATAGCATATAGTTATGATTAGCGATATTCAACACTCTAGTTACATCTATCTCTGATAACGCTGTAGTCAGATTGTGATAAAATTGAGTATTATCTTGTGCTAAACGAAACTCTGGTTAGGTAGTTTGTATGTACTTTTGAGTCACCGTGTAGTTATTCTGTAATGTATCGCAGCTCTGTGTTTGATCAATACAATATATTGCTGCAATAACAAAGGATATAACTATCACTAGCTAAAGCTGTCAGAGTATACCTAATAGCTGAGTTACTAAATTGGCGCTTTCCAGTTATTTTTGAATTGGGCTGACCGTTAGGGCAATATCGTTCCTCAGCGGTTTCAATAATTAACAAGTAAGCTTCAAAGTTAAGCCAATTGTAGCTAAAACATCAGCTATTATGAATAAACCTAACCGTTAGGGCAGTATCGCTCATGAGCGGTTACAATAATTACCAAGTGAGACTCAAAGCTTAGCTTAGTTGTGACATTATAATCTTCTACCCCTATGTGCCGAGAGGGACCCTGAATAGTTTTGTAATTTTAGGAAAGGTTCAATATTATAGCCATAATTTAGTAATAATTTGCCATACTAGCACCAATTTAAGTTAGCCGCTAACAATACAGGAGCTCGCAATGACTCCTCACCATTTCCCTAAATCTCTAAGGGTAAGTCAGTTAACTGGATGTGATCTAGAATTAGTGCCTTTTCATCTTCCTGCCATCGCAGCAGAGACTCTCCATGACTTCTCCATGACTTCTTCAGGGAGCATTTAAAGGAAGAAAGATTAGGGCAAAGCCTGACAGCACGAGGGAGAGTGTTCCAGAGGGTAGGTGCTGCCCGACAGAAGTCCTGCAGTCTAGCATGGGAAGAGGTGATAGTCGCGGATGCAAAGAGCAGGTCATTGTTGGATCTTAGTGGGCAGGCTGGAGTATACTTGTTTATTAGAGAGGATAGGTAGAGGGGAGCAGCATTGGTGAGAGCTTTTTATGTAATGGTGAGAATTTTGAATTTAATTCTGCTGTGAATGGGGAGCCAATGAAGGGACTCGCAGAAATGTGGATTAGCCCGGGAAATGTGGATTAGCCAGGCTGAGGTATTTAGGAAGGATTGAAGGGGGGAGAGGCGGGAAAGAGGAAGGCCAGTAAGTAGGTTATTGCAGAAGTCAAGTCGGGAAATAACAAGTGAGTGGATTATTTGCTTTGTGGTCTTGGAAATATTGCGTAGGTGGTTGCGGCAGGATGTAGAAAGCGATTGGATGTGGGGGACGAAGGATAGATTTGAGTCAAGTGTAACTCTGAGGCAGTAGACTTGGGTCGATGGGGAAATGGTGATGCCGTCAACAGGGATAGAGAAATCAGTGTAGAGCTTGAGGGGGGATAAGAAGGAGCTCAGTCTTGGACATGTTAATCTTTAAGTGGTGAGAGGCCATCCAGGAAGAAATACCAGCTAAGCAATCGCTGACATGAGAAAGGACAGAGGGAGAGAGAGCAGGGGTGGAGAGGTAGATCTGGTGTCATCAGCATAGAGGTGATATTTGAAGCCATAACTGTTGATAAGTTTACCCAGTGAAGAAGTATAAATGGAGAAGAGTAGAGGACCCAGAACAGATCCTTGAGGTACTCCAACAGACAGAGGCATTGGAGAGGAGGACTCGTCGGCAAATGACACAGAAAAAGGAGTGAATCCAGGAAAGAGCAGTGTCACAGTGGTACAATGACAAGAGGTATATATATGAGCAGCCACCAATCAGCAGCTAGCTCCCAGTAGTGCTTTGCTGCTCCTGAACCTACCTAGTTAGTTTTAAATAAAGGATAGCAAGAGAACAAAGCAAATTAGATAATAGAAGTAAAATTGGAAGTTGTTTAAAAGTGTATGCTTTATCTGAATCATAAAAGAAAAAAAATGGGTTTCATGTCCCTTTAACTACAATCTTCTTTTTTCATATCCCTTTTTCTACAAAAACTGCAGACTCACATGGCATTAAAGGGACATAAAACCCAATATTTTTCTTTCATGGTTCAGATAGAGGATACACTATTAAAGAACTTTCCATTTTACTTCTATTATCAAATTCTCTTTGTTTTCTTGTTATCCTTTGTAGAAAAGCAAGAAGAAAAGCTCAGGAGTGTGCACGTGTCATCAGCACCCTATGGCAGCAGTTTTTCAACAATGTTATACATTAGCAAGAGAACTATACGGCAGCACTATTTCCTGTCATGTAGAGCTCCAGTCGTTCACGCTACATATCCAGATATCTCTTCAACAAAGAATAACATGAAAATTAAGCAAATTTGATAATAGAAATATATTGGAAAGGAAACTTTAAAAAAAAATATTCTCTATCTGAAAAATAAAAGAAAAAAAAATAGGTTTTATGTCCCTTTAAACATAATGTGCAGTGGATTATAGTTCATACCTGCAGAGCTTTTTGCAAACTGGTGAGACAAAATTCAAAAGGTGTGAAAACTGAATGATAAGCAGATTTTGGAACTTTGTGAAGTGCTCATTTAACATTTTACAATTGATAATTATTGATAACTATATAAACTCAGCCTGTGTTAGGAAAAAACTAATATGAAGGGTAACCTTAAAAAGGTATTGAATAATAAAATTAAAATAACATTTCTTCTGACACTTGGATAATCTGTATACTATGGATATACCATATGTAGGAATAGAAAAACACTTTGGGTTAGATTACAAGTGAGGCGCAAGCAATTTTGCATTTTTTGAAAACCATTTCCATTGCGCTGATATTACAATTTGAGCTTCAATCCTTACCGCTATCTCAGAGCTGTGGTTAGCTGTTTTCCGAAACAAAAGGACTTTACATAGAGATACATACAGATACATCTCTAAAGATGTATTTGTATGTATATAGATATGGCTATATATGTGAAGATATATATATATATATATATATATATATATATATATATATATATATAAATGTACAAAGAAATAGATTCCAATGGCACTACAAGATATATTTTATACCTTGGTTTAAATCCCCTATATGAAATACACCATAGATATAGAGTTATTGTTATGGGTTGTAGTAAATACATATATAGTTAAAATCTTTATCATATATGAATATTGTATAAATATGTTTTATCATGTTTTCATCTACATACTGGCAAAGGGTTCTAATGGACTATATATGTCTGTATGTGTGTACATAAATATGAATGTTTTTATATGTGTATATATGACTGTAAATACATATATACACATATAAATACATTAATATATATATATACCAGAGTGCGTGGAAGTTTTTAAAGAACCCCCTCCTGAACACAATACAATAATAGCACTCTAGGTATAGAAAAAGATGTATATCACAATATTTTATTCAAATAGACAATGAGGTGCAAATGCTTTCAATAAATCATAGATATAATAGGAAAATACACACTTAAAACACACTTAGTTACTTTCAAAGGTAAAGTACATATTACAGGTGGAGTGAAAAACCTGTTGTATAGCGGACTGGAGCTGACGCATACGTTTCCAGCAATACCCCTGTATAGCTGGTTAAACATATTAAAGTAAATTATGATGTGTAATCTGTAGCAGCACACGTTATTAGTAAAAGTTGAATAGTATAGCAAGCTTATAACCCCATTAAGCATTTTACTCGAGCTCTCAGAATGTATGAATAAGCTTCTTAATAAAGAAATAGAAACCAATGCTATTAGTGATAAATTAGCAATGTCCTGATCTAGACTGATATAATGCAGGATACACTGTGTTAATAATCAGCAGACTGTTTGAAATGTATAGTTGCATATATTGCATGTGTTATAGTAGCATGGTAACAGTTTTATATATATATATATATATTTATATATATAAAACTATATATATATATATATATATATATATATATATATATATATATATATATATATATATATAATGACCGGTTGTAATACACAAGGAACACTAATAAAGTAGTATAATATTACTGGGTTAGTGAAATCTGTATTCTAAGATACAGGGTGATGAAAAAATGTATCAGCCGTGAGCTAGTTGCAGTACCAGACCTACTCAGCAGAGGGCCATGGTATAAAACAGTTTTTGGCATCTCCCCTGAATATAACTCAGTAATAAACAATAGTAATAATACACGTGCTTCTCTGTATAAGATTGTGAGTATACATCCACACAGATAATGAGCATTGTAATAATTGGCCTCATATTCCAAAAATAGGAATAAATAAGAAATAATTATAAAAATGAGAAAAGTAAAGTTAGTTCACTGTGATAGAATTTTACCTAACAACTGTATAATGCATTTGAAAGCTTTAAAACTGTCCTCCTGATTATCTGTACAACTAATAGGTTTAAGCTAACACCTTGGTTATCTCATAGAGGTGTAAAATCATAGTACCATACTCAGCAATACAAAAGACACTAAATTGGCTAAGATATGCAAATGCTAATTCAATTTTATATTCCAAAAGCACAAAACAATACTAGAGCCTCCTCACTTAAAATGCATGAGTTGCAGGGAATCTTTGATTAGGTCAAAACAATTGGAGACAGCTGCTAAATGTTTAGTTAATTGTTTATGTCCAAATGTCTCCTGTGTTTGACCCACCCACATTTAGTATAAAAATCCTACCTTAATTCAGTAAAGCCAGCAGTCTTTTGGGGAGCAGTCAGAGTGTGAGCTTCCTAAATCCTCAGCTTCATCAGAGTGGTAAGTATACTGGTATATTTCTGTGTCTAATAACTTGTAATAATTTACTATTTATTCCCACAGATTGTTTACAATAATATTGATGTTTATTTCCCTAGAAGGATTTATTATTCAGAAATAACTGACCTATTCTTTTTTGGGTCACTAACATACTTTTTTATTATTCTGACTTAAAGGGATAGTTTAGTCAAAGTTAAACTTTCATGTTTCAGATAGAGCAGGCAATTGTAAGCAGCTTTCTGATTTACTCCTATTATCAATATTTCTTTGTTCTCTTGGTATCTTTATTTAAAAAAAAATGTAAGGAGCCGGACCATTTTTGGTTTAGCAGATGGGTAGCGATTGGTGTTTAAATGTAGCAACCAATTGGCAAGCACTACCCAGGTGCTAGACCAAAATGGGCTGGCTCCTAAGCTTATATTTTTCAAATAAAGATACCATGCAAATTTGATAATAGTTGTTGTGTTTAAAATTGCATGCTCTATCTGAATCATGAAAGTTTAATTTTGACTAGACTATTCCTTTAACATTTGTATTCTATTTTCCATCAAACACTGGGGGAGACATAACCTTGTGGTCATTGCTAGGTTGTGTCATTGTGGGATAAAAGCTATAGCCCTCTTTTTCATTGCTAGGAGTGTGGTTTTTTTATTTTAGATTTTGTGTTTTTTATTTTCTTATTCATTTTGCATAAAGTGTATGTATGTATATATAATATATATATATATATATATATATATATATCTCTCTATCCTGATGGGTACAAATATCTGTATAAATACGATGAGTATGTATATCCTGATAAATATGCTGTGCTGTATAACAATGTGAATATCTATACACTATATCCTAATGAATAAACTGCTCTGTATAAATAGAATGAGTATGTATATTCTGATAAATATGCCGTGCTGTATAACAATGTGAATATCTTGACCTTTTATGTCGTCAAATCTCCGGCCCCTTAAACACACATTAATACCAACCTTCAACATAAAAACCACACATAAATAACAGACTTGGCGATGGTGCAAAAAATTGGCCGCAGCCCTTTTATTAAATAACTTAGTAAAACTTTTAATAACTTAATAAATAACAGTGCAAACAATTGTAAACATATTACACTTCAAAACCACAGCGGTGCTAGTCCCCTGTTAAGTTTCTTAATTTAACTATGGCCGTAACTCCTTGTTTACTAGACCCAACCGTGCAAAATGGTTGGGCCCGTCACGATCCTCCACATCCAGGTTTTCTAAGGAACCCCTTGCCCTTAGAAAACCCCCACCTTGCATTCCCCAATGGGAATACAAAATTACGACCATTGGCCATAATTGTTCTGCAATATAAGGGCTAGCACCCCCGCCTCCCGACTGCGACATACAACCTGAAAAGACAAACACAGAATAAACACAATTCTTCAACATTAGGGACGGGTGGGAGGGAGATGCTCCACTTCCTCTCAAAAAACTTATTGTGCTGCTTTTCCCGCTCAGCCTGCCCTTTGCCTCAACCCCTCCTGTCCCCCAGCCAGACTGAACCACCGAGAGGGGGGGGGGCCTCTTTCCTCCTCCATTCAGCTCCGCAAATTCCAGGAGCAGCTATATACTTTTTACCTCTGTAATTACCTTGTATCTAAGCTTCTTTTGACAGCCCCCTGATCACATGACTTTTGAATTATTATCTATTGACTTGCATTTAGTACTGTGTTGTGCTAAATCTTAAATAACTCTGCGGGCGTGAACACGTTATCTATATGACCCACATGAACTAGCAGTCTCCTATTGTGAAAAGCTAAAAAAAAAAAGCATGTGATTAAGAGGCTGCCTATAGTGGCTTAGAAACAGGCAGACCTTTAGAGGTTTAAATGTTATAAAGTATATTAATATAACAATGTTGGTTGTGCAAAGCTGGGGAATGGGTAGTAAAGCTGTTATCTATATTTTAAAAGAGAACCATTTTAGTGTAGAATGTCCCTTCAATAACACAATATGAGGCGTGGATAATTTGCATTTACAGGTAGACAACGTTGTGTAATATTTAGGTTTTTCTCTTTGTAGAATAAATTCTGACTACAACAGAAAAGAAGCATTTGGGAAAATAACAACATGGAGAAGAAACTGCTGTTTGTTCTGGGAATCTGTATTCTGGTGATTCTTTGTTCCAATACAGGAACAGGTGAGTTAAAGGGCCAGTCAATACAGTAGATTTACATAATCAACAAATGCATGATAGCAAGACAATGCAATAGCACTTAGTCTGAACTTCAAATGAGTAGTAGATTTTTATTTATTTTTTTAAAATAAATTGCAAAGTTATGTCTATTTCCACTCCCCCTGTCATGTGACAGCCATCAGCCAATCACAAATGCATATAGTATATTCTGTGAATTCTTGCACATGCTCAGTAGGAGCTGGTGACTCAAAAAGTGTAAATATAAAAAGACTGCATATTTTGTTAATGGAAGTAAATTGGAAAGTTGTTTTGAATTGCATGCTGTATCTGAATCATGAAGTCTAATTTTGAGTTGAGTGTCCCTCTTTAAATATCTGTCTCTTATAGAACTATATTTTCAAAAGATGTTTGTTTAATATAAAATAAATCTGAAGGGTTAGAACAATAAAATAAAAATACACTGTTTGCTTCTGCAAAGCTTACAAATACAATTTATCTCCTGAAAAAGATTTAAAGGGACAGTAAAGTCAAATAAAACGTTCACGATTGAAACAGAGAATGTGAATTGAAACAACATTCCAACTAACTTCTATTTACTATTATCAAATTAGGAGCTTAAGAGTGTGCACATTTCTTTGGCCACAAATGGAAGTCTGCAACTATGTAGAACATTGCTATAAACATAGCTGCAAACACTGCTGCCAGGCGGCTAAAAAATGTACACGATCTCAAGCTCACCTAAGATTACTCTTTAAAAAAGGATACTAAGAGAACTTGGCAAAATGGATACTAGAATTTAATTGTGAATTTGTTTAATATTGCATAATCTGTTGGGAATCATGAACATTTAGTTTTGACTTTACTGCCCCTTTAAATCTCATTCATTAGATAAATGTATTTTTTTACTATGTACTTAAAGGGACAGTCTACACCAGATTTGTTATTTGAAAAGATAGATAATCCCTTTATTACCCATTCCCCAGTTTTGCATAACCAACAAGGTTATATTAAAGGGACATGAAACCCAACATTTTTCTTTCATGATTCAGAGCATACAATTTTAAACTTTCCAATTTACTTCTGTTATGTAATTTGCTTCCTTATCTTTTGCTGAAAGCTTTATCTAGGCAAGTTCATGAGAAGCTAGGTTCTAGCTGCTGATTGGTGGCTGCATATATATATTTGTCATTGGCCCACACATGTGTTCAGTCAGCAACCAGTAGTGCATTGCTGCTCCTTCAACAAATGATACCAAGAGAATGCAACAGATAATAGAAGTAAATTAGAAAGTTGTTTAAAATTGTATTCTCTATCTGAATCATGACAGAAAAATTTTGGGTCTCATGTACCCTTTTTTTTTTTTACCTCTGATTACCTTGTATCTAAGCCACTACAGACTGCCTCCTTATCTCAGTGCTTTTGACAGACATGCAGTTTATCCAATCAGTGCAGACTCCTAAATAACTCCACGGGAGTGAGCACAATGTTATCTATGACATACATGAACTAGTACTGTCTAACTGAAACTTTCAAAATGCTGTGAGCTAAGCGGGTAAAATGGATCATTGGGAACAATTTAAATGGGAGAACATTTTTGGGTGAACTGTCCCTTTTTTACAAGTATCTCCTTTACCCCTATTTTGGCATTTGAAATAGCTGATTTAGCTCGTGGTTTCCCAAACCTATACTGAATGTTTTGATACTGGTCTCAGCTATTGAATAGCCTAACGCAGCCAGCAGAAGAGATTATACTCTGTGGGGGGCATGATAGTTAAGTAATAAAATGATATGTTTCTATTGTTCTAAGTATTGAGCTTTGGTTTTCTAGACAAATTATAAGATAAGGAAGCAAGTGTGTGTACACAAAGTGATAACATAATGAGATCTGATATTACCTGAAGCTCAACCCATTGTAATAGGCTGTGGTTTAAAAGCACAAAACCAGCTACTTCATACACACAAACCTGAAAATGCAATTTCTCCTATATATTATACTCTGCAGCTGGTATAACAAGTCATTAAAAATACATTCATATAAAACCATTTTACAGTGTACTGTTAAACTTATTTATTTTTATAGAAAGTTGTTGGGTTTCATGTCCGTTTATGTATTTTGATTTGTTGAGAATTTGTATACTTTTAAGAATAGAAACAACTGAGATTGTCCTGATGTAATTTATGTATCTGTTGGTCAATTAGAATATTCTATGATTAAGCATGCATCCAAGTATGGGATTTACCCTCCATGCTTTTGTCATTTTAATTTTTGTATTAGTAAAAGTATTGTATATCTAATTTCAGCATCTATGGAGAAGTCTACGGCATCACAGTTTTTGGGAAAAATTAAAAGAAAACGCTCTTTACATGAAGAATGTTATGTGGAAAATTGTAATTATGAGGAAGTTCTGGAGTCTCTTGGAAACCGTAGAGATGCTGTGAGTATCCAATAAACTAACATTTAAACTGCCTAGAATTGGGGATATTGTATTGATTGTGCAATCATTCAATAATATGAGAGAACTTTGACATAAAGAGCATATTGTTTAACCTCTTCACGCCCTTAGGACATTCCATGCCAGTGCTGAGCTTTAACGCCTCTTAGGACGGCATGGAACGCCCTAACATTATAGCGTCCTTTCATAAAAGGAAACGTCCAACTGGGGTATGTGCCTAGAATCATAGGCAGGATCCAATCCCAGCATTGAAATGACGTGATATGTTCTGTTTCCTCTTAATGTTTACGTCAGAACTTTGTTCTGATTGTTCAGGACTCTTGCTTTGTCCTGAAGGGGTTAATAGACACACACGGCTCTCAACATTTTCTGGAGTTTACCTTGGATGGGGAGGCTAGTGGCTGAGTTAGTGGTGGTTACCAGAAACCCTATAATGAGGGTGGAGTTTGTGGTGGGTAAAGGTGGTGTTGCAGTAGTTCTAAGGGGGGGGCATGGCTATGGTATCCTGGGGAGTCACTAAAAAGACAGCGGCATGAAGGGGTAACTTTACCCTACTTTTCAGTCTAATAGTAGTGCAATATAGAAGATCAGAGTTCTTTTGCAACCTCTGTCCCTCAGCAGAACCCCCACTGGGCTGAGTCAGGGACATTAGGGGGTGGTGGAGATGTAAAACCTTGGGATGGCATCAAATGATGTCCAGAGACAGTAGGAGAAGTGCTAATCAGGAACTGTTGGATCTGGCACAGCTTGGCAGTCCCCAGTAAACCAGGGCTTTTATAAGGTTTCCTAAATGATGATAATCACCCATGATGGCCGTCAAATGATGCAGTGGGAAGGAAAATATCTACTACTCATGTGCAAATCAAACTAAGTGTTTTTACATTGTATATTTATTGATTTTGTAATTCTAGTGTGTTTAGTGTAAATACATAATATATACATATGTACACACATATATATATTATATAGAAATACTGTGTATGGTCAAACCATATATTTCACGTAGGGTTTTTATTATTAAATCTTTATAAGATACTTATCTTATGAGTAACTATACCTATTTTAAGTGCAACTTTTTTTTTATATTGGGGTATCTCAGTAATTGCTTGAGAAATATTAGGGCATGCGCATTCTACTGACCCAAAAGAAAATAGGGCTGGTCTTTAAATTTTCCAGGGCAAATTTTTTTTTTTTTATACCCAGGACGGCCCTACGTGCAGATCAGTTATATAAAGGGCCTTATAACCCCTTCTCCTACACACACACACACACACACACACACACACACACACACACACACACACACACACACTGCAAGATAACAAGACAATGCAGTAGCACTTAGTCTGAATTTCAAATGAGTAGTAGATTTTTATTTTTTTATAACAGTTTCAGTTATGTATATTTCCCCTCCCTTTGTACCATGCAATCAGCCAATCACAAATGCATATACGTATAGTCTGTGAATTCTTGAACATGCTCAGTAGGATCTGGTGACTCAAACTGTAAAGACTGCTATTTTTTTTTTTTATTATGGAAGTAAATTGGAAAGTGGTTTAAAATTACATCCTATATCTGAATCATGAAAATTTAATTTAACCTGAGTGTTCCTTAACATTTTAATTTAAAAAAAAAAATTTTTTTTTTTTTTTTTTCCACACTTAGACTTTTTGTATTGTATTTTATACATCATGATATAAAATTAAATCAATGGTGTAGTTTTAATGTCGTTGGTCTGCTTAAACAAGCAACCTATAATGGGGCTGATTTTATCAAGCTCCGTAGGGAATGCTCGCCGGAAACAGAAAATCTAAAGACTGCTGCTCCATAACCTGTCAGCCTGCTCTGCGGCCAGAAATCAACCCAATCGGGTTGATTGACACCCCCTGCTAGTGGCCGATTGGCCGCGAATCTGCAGGGGGTGGCATTGCACCAGCAGTTCACAAGAACTGCTGGTGCAATGATAAATGCAGAGAGCGTATGCTGTCGGCATTTATCATTGTGCTGTGCGGCGAACATGATCCGCTACATCGTATCATGTCCGCTCGCACATTAATAAATATACCCCAATGTGTAGTTTTCTCAATGAAAAATAACCTAGAGTAGGGCTTCAGTGTGAGCAGCTGTGTAAAATGCCTCGTTTTGTGTTTCAGTAATAACAATATTGTATTTTGAGGTATATGTGATATATAGGAATATAAAACAGATATTACATTAGAGACAATAAACCATTTCCGAGGGTTAAAGGGACAGTTTATGGTTCAGACAGCATTCACGTTTAAACAACTTTACTACTACCTTTGTTCTTTTGGTATCTTTTGTTGAAAAGTATACCTAGGTAGGCTCAAACGGCAGTACTGGGAGCTAGCTGCTGATTGATAGCTGCACATATATACCTCTTGTCATTTGTTCAGTTAGCTCCCAGCAGTGCATTGTTTGTTCAATAAAGGATACCAACAGAAGGAAGCAAATTCGATAGTAGAAATACATTGGAAAGTTCTTTAAAATTTAACTTTGTTTTATCTGAATCTTAAAGGGGGGAAAAGTGTTTCATGCCCCTTAAATAAATAAATAAACCCTGTCTTCATTTATATGAAACAAGCAGAAAACAGTTGCAATCTTTTAGACTGCACTGAAAAATTCCCCTCCCAGCTGCTGTCTCTCCTCACATTCCCCTGGCCTGAACCCCCTAGTCAGATTGCTGGACTACCCACAAATTCCCACAGAACACCTGTGAATTTGCACTGACCCATAACCACACCCACAGAACACTTGTGACTCCACCCACATGCCCCCTTGTTGTTTTATGGCATGAGCTTACCAACCACCCCAAAAAGAGAACTGAATTGCTGGAGCCATCTCTGGCTGCAAATCAATGTGATACCCTGAAACAAAAATACAGAGCTCAAGAATAATGGTGAAATATACTCTCACAAATAAATAGCCTGGTTATTTCTGAACACACTAATCAAAGTATGATGTAAATACCTTGCAACACTATAGATACCTTCTGGGAGGTTTAGGACTCAATTTGAGCAGATTTATGTTGGTGCTGAAGCCATGGCAGAAGGGGAATGGGGTCACTGGTGTTCAGTGGTCTGGGTTAAAGAGAGTCTCTGGTTTCACTTTAGAAAAAGTAAATATTAGTTTCATTTTAACAAAACGAATAGCCGAATGCACTGATTTAACTAACGTAATTCATGAATATATTTTCATTCTTAGGTGTATTACCTGTAGAGCTCTGGGGTACTTTTTCTTGTGCCCTGAAATAATAATATAATCTGCAGCTTTTTGGCCCCTTAAAAATTAAAACGCAACATTTCAAAACGTAGCAATACACTGTTTATGCATTTATTTAATTTAAAGGACATAACTTAGCATTACATTTAGGCATACAATACAGTTGCCTAGGGCAACTCAATAGAATGCTAGAAAGGTATATACATATATTTGCATATTAACAAGTATTTTGCAGTACTGTGATATCTTTTCTCATTATTTGTTTTCTAATAATGTGTCTGTCTTTTTATTTCAAAGGAATGGAAAATGAATGCCGTCAAAAGTTTTATTCTGGGGTCTACAAATATATTTTTATTCAGATGCAATCAATTTTATGTTATAACTGAACTGCATGCTGGGATATGAGAAGCAAAATGAATAAAGATTATTTAACATTTTTAATTTTAGTGGAATTATTAGTATCCCACAAGCTACCCTGATACACACATTACCTATGGCTAAGTAGTCCTGTTAGCTATTCACAAGTTAGCCCTATCATGAATTCCTGTGTTTTTATGCTAGCATACCTCACAATACAGCAGCTATCCGAGATGGGAAGGATGGTCACAGAGATCCAGGGGCGAGTCGCAACACGTTAGGGAAGGACTTTGGTATAGTGGACTGAGCTATGTGGGGAGTTAGATGGAGCTGGGTATGTAGGGGCCAGATCAGACATAGATATATGGTCCTGCAAATCAAAATAGTCCTATAAAAAGTGGGGTGTTTGGGAACTCTTTGCCAGCTAGCCTTTCAGATTTATTTAAAGGGATACTAACCCCACTTTTTTTTTTTTCTTCTTTCCTGATTTAGATTGTGCATGCAACTTTCTAATTTACTCCTTTTTATCAATTTTTCTTTGTTCTCACGTTATCTCGATTTGAAAAAGCAGTAATGAAAGGTTAGGAGCCGGCCCATATTTACTTCAGCACCTGAGTAGCACTTTCTGATTGGTTTGCTACATTTAGCCACAAATCAGTAAGTGCCACCCAGGTTCTGAACAAAAAATGGTCCGGCTCTAAAGCTTACAGTACTTTTTCAAATCAAGATAGCATGAGAACAAAGAATTGATAATGGGAGTAAATTAGAAAGGTAAAATCTCATGCTCTATCTGAATCATGAAAGAAAAAAATTTGGGTTTAGTATCCCTCTAAGGCACATGTAAGTAAAAATTAAAGCTTGATGGCTCAGAGCATCCAATTTTAGTGCACTCTTTTCAAACTTATTTCTAATACAGGGCTCAAAACATTTGTTCAAAATCTAGGCGCCAGCCCATAAATTTAGGAGCCACTAAAATACAGAACCCTATAGATGACAAAGTCCCAAGAAGTATGATACATGTACAAAATAAAAATGTCACTAACTTAAAAGAAAGGATAACAATACAAATGTATCTATATCAGTAGTATAAAACAACGCTCTACCAGCGTTGTTATATAAATAACCCTTATAAATACCAAAAATCTTTAGGTATTAAAAAGTATTGAAAAAAATATTGATTAAATAAAGATAATATTCCATGAAAAGAACAGTAACTTCAATTCAGCACAAATATTCAATCCCAATATGAGTCTGGAGCAGCTTTCTTCAGGCCACAGTAGTGATTATATCCTCCAACGTCACCATCCATAATGTACAATAGACAAGTGCATTGGTGATTCACAGTATACGATTTATTGTAACACTTCAAGCATGGCACAATATGCAATTACTAAAAGTTAATATTAAAGGGACACGAATCCCTAAAATGTTCCTTAGGGATTCAGATAGAGCATACAATTTTAAACATTCTCTTTTACTTCTGTTATCTAGTTTGCTTTGTTTTCCTGGTATCCTCTGTTGAAAAGTATGCTCGGGAGCTAGCTTCTGTTTGGTGGCTGCACACATATACCTCTAATCATTGGTTTACCAATGTGTTCAGCTGGTTCCCAGTAATAAATTGATAATAAAACTAAAATGGAAAATAGTTTAAAAAAAATAAATGTATGCTCTGATTCATTAAAGAGAAAAAATTTGGGTTTCTTGTCCCTTTGTTGTGCCCTGACAACATTAAGCACAACAAACTTATTCACAACATGTATTGCTTTGGAGTAGATGCTAGGATTTTATTTATTTAAATAAAAATGTTATTGTGATAGTCAACAAATATACAATATAACATATGTCCACTTATATAATTGGAAAATATATATAGTACATCATACAGGATGGTGAATACTGTAATTGATTAAAAATACAAGCCGCTTGTAAACTTGGCATCAAAACGGTAGAAGAAAATTAGCTATAAAATAAGTAGTTAACAGTAGTGTCTGATGGGATGACAAGCTGATAGTGTTCTAGGATGTAATAAGAGCAAGAGGGTTTTGAATTGGAGATATTTTAAACACCTCTGTTCGATGTTCCAAGGCTCCGTCTATGAATATGTAAATGGACTTACGCATATGAAATCTATTTTTTTTTTTTTTTTTTTTATAGGGAAAAGGATAAATAAGAAACAGAATAAAAAACTTTGAGGGGTAGTCAGTGGGTAGGAGCTGCTCTAAAGATAAGGGGAGTCGGCGTGTCTAGGGGGTTTAATGATATGTTAAAGGATGCGTGGATTAGGATAGGTTCAAAGAGAGTGTATACTCCTGTGATCTGGGAAGAGGAATCCTAAGAATCTCACAAATGAAGTTTGGGGGTCAAATTGTAAGCGGATGATAAAAGGTCGCCTTATAAATGTCAGATTAAACCATACCCCTGAAGGGATTTATAGTGAGGAATTAATAACTATGTAGTATGTGACCATGTAGAGCCTTAATACACACCACAGCTTTGCTAGAGGGTACCCCATGTACTGGCAGGTGGAGTTGGGAGGTCAATAGATAAATACTTCTGAGCAAATATAATCTAGAATGTAGAAATCATGAGTTAAATATATGGTCCTCCATTGGGTGCTTATGAGGTGGGTGTACCTAATGATAATTGCATGGGTGTAATAGGTTTTCTGAGTGTCTCATGCCATTGATTTTTCCCACCTTTCACTATGGATCCATATAGCTCCCTAGATTCAGGACGGTTTCTGGTGTCTTTGGTACTGTAAACCCGCAAGATTATACAGAGGAATACAACTATATAGCAAAGAGTCTACTCTAGAAGGGACATACCAGCAGTTTCAGCTACATATTCCATTTTGAAACCCTTATAATTATGAGGATAGCATAAGACCATCATATTTATATCATTCAAACGCCTAGGGGTATCTAAGACTACATGCTGACTGAATAATTAACACAGCACCTATGCCACATAAAGAGGAAATAATAAAAAGCTGATCATGCCTCCATAATTTGACAAGAAAATAATGAAAGGAGGACACAACGGGATCAATACTGTGTGAAGGAGAGAGCTCATATTGCCTGACACAACCCAAAAAGGGTATAGACCTAGATATTTAGGAGACCCAAAGACCTTAGTATACATAAGCTAGATGTAATATACTTTTAATATCAAGCCTGTTTAGATTAAAATTATAATAATCAAAGTACCTTGTGAGTACGCGTTGCGTGAGGTGCTGATGACAAGTTTAATTGGGGGAGTGGAAAACACCCTATCAAGCTGTAGCATAACAAGTAATAGATACTTTAAAATAAATAAGTTATAAACTCTTTCTACCTGACTTGCTCTTTAGATCCTGAAGGCTATTACATGCGTAATGTATGTGTCCATTCACCCCAAGAAAAATTAGAAGAATATATATGCTAGGGTTTGATATTTGTTCAGTATGTGACTGTATATGTAGGACTATTATTTAAATGAGTGCTTTTTTTTTTTTTTTTTTTTTTTTCTTCTTCTTCTTCTTATTACAAGACTTAGATATTTTTATGTGATTTAAGATGTTATAACTTTAAACTGAATATCTTTTATATAGAACCCAGGGGGGAAAGGCACCAATATAGATAGAAAGATTCTTTGTGTTGTTTCTGTGGTTGAAAAGGGGAAAGGATAGAGGTTTGTTAGTTTTTCCTTTTGCTTTCTTTCTTTATGATAATAGAAAGGGGAAAAAGGAATACCTTTCTATATCTTTATGATTGTTATGTTTTACGGACAGGTATCCTCCCTATAAGATTTAATTTTCTCTGTTTGAGATCAAGATTGGGTAAATATATACTGCATTATATATTAGTTGAAACAGAAAGTAAAGAGTATGAAAATGTTATACTATGATTTTGTTAAATCTGGAAAGATTGATTGTTCAGATTTGTAATTGATGTATAAAACTAATAAACCTTTAAAAAAAAAATAAAAAAAAAATAAATGAGTGCTGCAATGGCCCCTATGGTATATCAGCCCCCTTACGTGGTATATGAAACATTGAGACAACCCAGCTACCGCCTGCGATATGCAAATGCCAATACTTGGCCTCACAAGCTTAGTTGGCTCTCTAGATGCTATCTACAATTGTGTCTGGCTCTCAAAACAAAGCTAAAGAGCAATCTAATGCATGATAGTGTGCTATTGATACAGCCTGTACAGTAGGTGATCCACTCCAATAGAACGAGACATGAGCCACTACTAACAAATAAACTACTTTGAGACAGTGATAATTGTAAGTGAGGCATAGTATACATCCAACAGGTCTGTATTGTTGAAAACATACTAGTATAAGAGACCATCTGCAGGGAAAATGATTAACTCAGAGCTTGTAGGAATTAAATAAATAACAGTAGAGGGGAGCTACTATTAGGTAAATAACCCCCCCCCCATCCCGCAAAAACCATTTACTCTTGTAGCAAGATGTGGAGTGCTAAAACATTTCTCAAAGTTAAGTTAGTGTGGGCAACACCACACAGGTAAGTGATTCTCACTGTTGGAGTTTCTCCAACAGTGAACTGTGGCTATAATAGAACTATAAACTGTATTAGGTACACACACCTAGGCATCCCGGAGATGAATACATTCTCAGACTGGACGTCTTCATATAACTGCAGCCCATGCATGTGAAGACCAATATAAAGTAAATTAAATTAGCAGTCTTTTAAACATGTCGGATTGTGAGAACATCTGAGACTGACACTGGTCTAATCAAATGAGACCTCACCATAGCCTTATAGTTACCGGCTTCAACCGACACCAATTTTAAATAGCGATATCCCCATAAGCATGGTCCTGCATAGGGGACAGTGACTGTGTGCTGGGACCAAGGAGCTGGTATTTCCACGTCTCTTGATCGAAGGCAGAAGATAGGTGTTGAGGGTGCCGGGTAATAAATCTCTTGTAGATATTGCCTGAGAAACCGGAATTAAGGAGAGCTTTACCGCCAATGTGAGTTCTATAATCAGGGCTCCTTCTGCAAGGCCAACACCCGGTCGACCGGCTGCATCAGACCAGGTAACGGCCTCACTCTGCAGATGTTGTGTAATCTTTGCTCTTCTTGCACTTCTATGCTGTGGCGGATCAGGGGACATATGATGTTCTCGTAGCGGCATGTCATAGAGGCATGGGATATCTCCGTGATGTTGTCTTAAGTATTGTATGTCCCCTCCGCTACTTGGTTTCTCCTCCCAGTTAGGTAGTAGTGCCTGGTCTCGCCTCCCGGATCGGCATATAGCAGTGAGGTCAGCGAATCCTCTGTCCATCTTGGATTCAAGGATCTCAAGCAGGGTCTGCATTTCTATGTATGGGATCTCCATAATACGATTGCGAGGTGTGGTGTATAGTTGTAGTTATTGTCTCCGTATTAAGGGTTGCAAGATGGCCACTGCTCAGGGCCTCAACAGGTCCGTTCAGAGCTCCTGGGTCATAAATACAGTAAGATAAGTTTTCCTTCTGAGTGTTGAAGGCCAGCGTTTTCGTCTACTGTGGTTCTTCTTATAATTTGCTGCCTTTATCTGCTATAAAACGGCTAATTCGCCCAGGTTCACCAGGAGCTCCTGAAAATACGACTGCACACCTTGAGTGTCCAGACACGCCCCCCGATGCTAGGATTTTTAAGTGTGTCGAATTTTGGTTTAAAGGGACAGTAAAGACCAATTTTCATTTAACTGCATGTAATAGACACTACTATAAAGAATAATATGCACAGATACTGATATTAAAAAATCCTGTATAAAACTGTTTAAAAACGTACTTGGAAGTAGTGATGTTGCAAACCTAAAAATTTCGGTTCGCGAACGGCAGACGCGAAATTCCGCAACTGTTCGCGAACGGGCGAACCGGGCGAACCGCCATTGACTTCAATAGGCAGGCGAATTTTAAAACACACAGAGACTCTTTCTGGCCACAATAGTGATGGAAAAGTTGTTTCAAGGGTACTAACACTTGGACTATGGCATGCCGGAGGGGGATCCATGGCAAAACTCCCACGGAAAATTACATAGTTGATGCAGAGTCTGGTTTTAATCCATAAAGGGCATAAATCACCTAACATTCCTAAATTGTTTGGAATAACGTGCTTTAAAACATCAGGTATGATGTTGTATCGATCGGGTAGTGTAAGGGTTACGCCCGCTTCACAGTGACAGACCAAACTCCCCATTTAACGCACCGCAAACAACCACAAACAGTCCATTTGCACAACAGCAAACTCCCCATTGCCACGAGATAGATAGATTTGATAGATAGATAGATAGATACATAAATTAGATAGATTGATCAATAGATGCAATAGATACATTTGATAGATACGATAGATAGATAGATTTGATAGATAGATAATTTCCCAGACAGAGAATTACAAGACGTGCAGTCTGGGACCCATGGTAAGGTTCCCAGAGGCAGTTGCGGCGCCCGAGGCTCTGATTAGAACAGAGCACTCTGGAACGTATCTGCCCTCAGCTGAAATCGGAACATTCTTTAGCTTTCTATCTGTCGGCCAAATGTCCGTCTGCCAAATGTCCGTCTGCATTTTGTCAGAGCACCGCGTACAATCTACTGTGCCAACAGATATGAGTAGTCTGTCAAGTAGTACTATTCTTATCAGTTTAATACCTGTTACGTCCCCTATCAGGGTACGTGTATATGGCATGGATTTTAGGAACCGGGAGATGGAAAAAGATGCTTGGTCGGTCCTCCTACTTCAAATTTGGGGCACTGCGCATGCAATCTACTGTGCCACCAGATAGGAGTGGTGTGTTCAGTAGTACTATTCTTATCACTTTAATCCCTGTTACGTCCCCTATCAGGGGACGTGTATATGGCATGGATTTTAGGAACCGGGAGATGGAAAAACATGCTTGGTCGGTCCTCCTACTTCAAATTTGGGGCACTGCGCATGCAATCTACTGTGCCACCAGATAGGAGTGGTGTGTTCAGTAGTACTATTCTTATCACTTTAATCCCTGTTACGTCCCCTATCAGGGGACGTGTATATGGCATGGATTTTAGGAACCAGGAGATGGAAAAAGATGCTTGGTCGGTCCTCCTACTTCAAATATTGGGGCATTGCGCGTGCAATCTACTGTGCCACCAGATAGGAGTGGTGTGTTCAGTAGTACTATTCTTATCACTTTAATCCTTGTTACGTCCCCTATCAGGGGACGTGTATATGGCATGGATTTTAGGAACCGGGAGATGGAAAAAGATGCTTGGTCGGTCCTCCTACTTCAAATATTGGGGCACTGCGCATGCAATCTAATGTGCCACCAGATAGGAGTGGTGTGTTAAGTAGTACTATTCCTATCACTTTAATCCCTGTTACGTGCCTTTTTTTTGTTTTGTTTTTTGAAGTCACAGTGCAGCACCAGAGGCCAGAAAAATTTGGCATGTACCCATGCCTGAAAAATTAGGTATTGTTGCAACCGCTGCTGTAGCAGCGGCCAAAAAAGTTGATCTTTGTTTCCCTGGAAGAAAGTGCTCTAAAACATTGCGGCTTGAACCCTAGTTGGTGGCGGATAAGTAACGCAAGTCATCCGGCATTCGAAGATAACATACAGCAGCTTGTGGACCATTTATAGCCCAAGGCAGATCACCTCATCAGGCCTTTTTTACTCGAATGTATCGCACCTATCAGGTTCCTTGGTTATTTGAATCACAACTGCAGAGTCTAAATAAATTATATTTGTTTCACAACTGAAGTACAGGCTATTATATCAGCATAGACTGTTTTATTCAGAGTGATTTTTATAAGTAATGGCAGTAAGTCTTTATATGGTTATATAATATCGTTATACCATATAAATATTTAGAGGCAGAAAATAAGTATTATTATTAATAACAACTTTTGACATTAATTGTGCTCAAACCCAAATGTGAGAGATAGTGTTCATTGTAATAAGCACTGAGGCATGAGAGATGTGAGACACACAGACTGCAGCTGCTGACAGGGGCGTGACCTGCTGCGAGACACAGCACACAGAGTAATGCTTGAAGCGTGGAAATCTGAACACAGACTAGTGATTGCAATTGGTGCTGTGAGACACGCTGAGTTGTAAGGAGCTGTATGGCACGCTGAGATGTATGAAGCTGTGTGACGTCACATAAAGTCCGTTACTGTCCGGTATGAGAATGTATCAAAGGAAGTTCATAGAATTAAATAAAACATACGTTGCAATCAAAGTAATTTCTGAGAGACAAAGTCAATTTACATAAGTTCAAAAGGAAACATGAAATTTGTAATTAGCCATTACTTAAGGCATCCAAGGTAAATTAGATTTGATACAAATACCGTAGTGGTAGTTGGTAGAATCCTCCTGTTGGAAATTAGATAGCAGTTCCTGCAGAGATGTGGAGTTGAAATAACTTAATACTTCTTGGAATAGCAATCTTCAGGATGAATGAGACTAGTTGTTATTAGTCCCTTTGTGAGACCAAACTGCAGCTGGTATTTGTAATTCCAAATGTTAAAGTAGTAGAAGTAAATCTTCTTTTGATAAGTATATAGCTTATAAGAAACAGAGCACTAGTTTCAGCAAACAATACTCAACAACTAAGCACTTGTTTGGGGCGGGGTGATGCCTTAAGTACAGGTGAGGAAGGTGAGTTGAGGCAAAAAGTAAAAGCAGGACTGGAATCCTTACAGATCCCCCCCCTCAAGCAAGCCGACCACGGGTTGGAATTTAGGTCTGTTTGGATATCGTCTATGGAAACGAGCAATAAGTTTTGGAGCATTAATGTGTGCATGAGGTTCCCAAGTATCATCCTCTGGGGCGAACCCTTTCCATCGGACCAGATACTGTAATTCCCCATTATAAAATCTTGAGTCCAAAAGATCATAAACTTCATAGACATCAGTGCCCAATTGAATAGGAGAAGGGGGTAGAAGAGGTACATCAGGCTTATCTCCCAAGTAGGGTTTCAATAATGATACATGGAAAGTTGGGTGGATGGGTAAAGAATCAGGTAAATCAAGCCTGACGGCATTTTCATTGATGATGTGTAGAATTCTGAATGGGCCAAGGAACAACCCAGCCAATTTTTTACTTGGTAAGTGCATTTTAATGTTTTTGGAAGATAACCAAACATAGTCCCCTATAGAATATTTCGGAGAAGCTCTACGACGTAAATCATAAAATTTCTTCTGAGAAGCCTGAGCTTGTTTGATGTTATCTCGTAAATGTAGGAAATTTTCAGCTATGTTTTGTGTTAGCACATCAACAGATGGTGAGTCATGTGTAGAAGTCGTTTGGATAGTGAATCTTGGATTAAAACCATAATTGGCGAAAAAGGGAGAGTAATTTGTAGTGCTGTTAATGGTATTGTTATAGGCAAATTCAGCCATGGAGAGAAAGGAAGTCCATTTATTTTGATGATATGAGCAATAGCAACGTAGATATTGCTCAAGCCACTGATTGAGTCTCTCAGTTTGGCCATTAGTCTGAGGGTGGAAGGCTGTGCTTAACCTTTGATCGATTTGGAGTGCTTTAGTGAGTGCTTTCCAGAAGCGTGAGGTGAATTGGGTTCCTCTATCAGTAGTTAAAATGGATGGTAACCCGTGGTATCGTACAATGTGGTTTAGAAATAAATATGCTGTTTCAATGGAAGTGGGTAACTTGTGAAAAGGAATAAAATGTGCCATTTTAGTAAAATGATCGGTAACAACTAAAATGGTGGTTTGTCCAGAACTAGGTGGTAAATCAACTATAAAATCCATTCCCAAATGAGACCAAGGAGATTCCGGTACTTCCAAAGGAATTAAATAGCCATAGGGAGGTCTCCTTTCTGGTTTTGATACTGTACAGGTTGTACAATGTTGTATATATTCCTTTATACTGGTTTTCATCGATGGCCACCAGTAACTTCTGGAGATGAGCTCATGTGTACGTTTGATTCCTGGATGACCAATTAGTGGAGGGTCATGATGATCTTTGATTATTTTCTGTCTGAAACGTTCTGGAATATAGAGTTTAGAACCATGGAAGTAAAAACCATCCTGAAGGGTTAGGCTATCTAGTAGGGTTTGGTCTTCTGAAGAAAGATCAGATTGGTATTCCTTATCCTGTTGAGATAGGATAGCAAGGAATCGAGTAGGGGGAAGAATGCTAGTAGGAGAGTCTTCTTGTATAGGTCTTGGATCTCGTCGAGAGAGTGCATCTGCCTTCCCATTTTTTGAACCCGGCCTGTACATGATTTGGAAATTGAAACGACTAAAGTAGAGACTCCATCTCACTTGACGTCCAGATAAAGTTTTATTATTTTGTAGATATTCCAAATTCCGGTGATCCGTATAAATCACTATAGGTAGGGAGGTACCTTCAAGGAGATGTCTCCAGAATTCAAAGGCTCTTTTAATGGCTAGAAGTTCCTTGTCCCCAATGGAATAATTGATCTCTGCTGGAGTCATAATTTTTGAATAGAACCCAACTGGGTGTAGTGGTTCTGTAGGAGACTGTCTTTGGGAGAGGACAGCGCCAAGAGCATAATCTGAAGAATCCACCTCTAGGGTATATTGAAGGTTTGGATCAGGATATTTCAGAATGGGGGCAGATGAAAAGGAATTCTTTAGGAAGCTGAACGCATCATCCTGTTCTTTAGTCCACTGGAAAGAGCAATTAGCACTAGTTAATTTAGTCAGAGGTTTTGCAATTTTAGAAAAATTGCGAATGAACTTTCTGTAATAGTTACTGAAACCAAGAAACTTTTGTAGTTCTTTCCGTGTTGAAGGTGTGGGCCATGATTTTACTGCTTCCACTTTGTTATCTTGCATTTGAATCCCATTTGGGCTGATGGAGTAACCCAGGAACTCTATTTTGTTGGTGTGGAAAATACATTTTTCCAATTTGGCGTATAGCCGATGGACTTGGAGTCTTGCTAAAACCCAACTAACATGTTTGATATGTTCTTCTAGATTTGTGGAATAGATTAAAATGTCATCTAGGTAGACAACAACACATGTGTCAAGGAGATCATGGAAAATGTCATTAATAAAGAACTGGAAAGTTGCGGGTGCGTTAGTTAAGCCGAAAGGCATAACTAGATATTCAAACAACCCATACCTAGTTCTAAAAGCGGTAAGCCACTCATCCCCCTCACGGATACGCACTAAATTGTACGCCCCTCTCAAATCTAATTTAGTAAAAATCTGAGCATGCCTGAGTCTTTCTATGAGTTCAGGAATGAGGGGGAGAGGGTATCGTTTTTTTATGGTTATTTTGTTCAATTGTCTGAAGTCAATGATAGGCCGAAGAGATTGGTCTTTGTTCCGCACAAAGAACATTCCTGCACCAGCAGGAGAAACCGAAGGACGGATAAACCCTTTCTTTAGATTTTCATCTAGGTAAGTTTTTAGATGATCCAGTTCTGGTTGACAAAGTGGGTATAAATGTCCAATAGGTGGCGTGGTTCCAGGTTTCAGTTCAATAGGGCAGTCGTAGATTCTGTGTGGGGGAAGGGTATCTGCTTCCTTCTTACTGAAGACTTCAGAGAACTGCTTGTACATTTCTGGTATCAGAGTTTCTGATGTGGAGGATAAACTGTGAAGAAAGGTTCTATGGCAAGTCTGTTGACAGAAATCAGAATTTAATTGAACATTTAAGGATTTCCAATTAATATCAGGTTCGTGTAGCTGTAACCAAGCTAGCCCAAGTACTATTGGGAATAATGGAGAAGTGATTACATCAAAAGTGAGATGTTCATGATGTGTTTTTAATGTAGTGACAGAGAGAGGAATGGTGTGATGTGTGATTGGCCCTGATGAGATCTCAGAGCCATCAACCACACGAAGGAAAATAGGAGACAACTTTTTTATCAATGGTATTTTATTTTTAGAAACCAGAGAACTGTCAATGTAGTTTCCTTGTGCTCCTGTATCCAAGATGGCTGGAATGGTCAGTTGCTTATTTGCCCACTGTAGAGAAAGAAGTAAAGAACAATGAAGAGGGTTGTTATGCTTTGACTGGAGAGAAAGATTGGTATGGTACTTACTCTTCTTGTTCTGTGGCAAAGATGGGCAATCCTTTAAAGTATGAGATGAGGATGCGCAATACATGCAGAGGCCTCTAGTCTTCCTTCTGATACGTTCTTCAGGAGTTAGAGGTCCTCTAAAAAAACTTATATCCATTGCTTCAGCACCAGTTGAACCAGTATGAGGACTGTTAGAAGTGGGATGGTTTAGAACCTTATCCTTCTTATAAACAATTTCAGGGTATTGACGTTCAAATCTTCTTTCACGTAATCTCCTATCAATTTGCCTGCTGAGCTTCATAAGGCCTTCCAATGTTTCAGGTAACTCAGTTCGGGCTAATTCATCTTTTACTGCGTCAGAGAGTCCAAGCCTGAACTGGTTTTTTAAAGCAATGGCGTTCCACTGAGAGTCAATAGAATATTGCTTGAATTCTGTTATGTAACATTCAACAGGTTTGGTACCTTGTTTTAAGTTCCTCATCTTTTTCTCAGCAGTATACTGTAGGTTAGAATCATAGTATAATTCATCCATGATATCCAGGAAAGATGAAAAAGATGAAAGAACAGCATTATTTGTCTCAAAGAGAGTGTCTGCCCAAATGCGAGGTTCACCTCTTAAATAGCTTATCATTGTAAGGACTTTAACCCTATCATTTGGGTATGTTTTAGGTTTAAGGGTGAAATTAAGCAGACAAGCATTTTTGAATTGACGGTATAAATTCCTATCTCCATTGAAAAAATCTGGAGGTGCAATAAATGGTTCTGACAGATTGTCAGGAAGGCTCTGTTTAATAGAGACAGTGTCTTTTATTACTTTTCTTAAAGTTTCATTTTCTAATTGTAACTCTCTAAAGGCTTGACTAAGTTGGTCAACTCTTTGTGTTAAGTTATAAACAATTTGAGGAAGCTCTGCTGGATCCATATTTTATGGCTTAGTTGTTATATCAGGTTCCTTGGTTATTTGAATCACAACTGCAGAGTCTAAATAAATTATATTTGTTTCACAACTGAAGTACAGGCTATTATATCAGCATAGACTGTTTTATTCAGAGTGATTTTTATAAGTAATGGCAGTAAGTCTTTATATGGTTATATAATATCGTTATACCATATAAATATTTAGAGGCAGAAAATAAGTATTATTATTAATAACAACTTTTGACATTAATTGTGCTCAAACCCAAATGTGAGAGATAGTGTTCATTGTAATAAGCACTGAGGCATGAGAGATGTGAGACACACAGACTGCAGCTGCTGACAGGGGCGTGACCTGCTGCGAGACACAGCACACAGAGTAATGCTTGAAGCGTGGAAATCTGAACACAGACTAGTGATTGCAATTGGTGCTGTGAGACACGCTGAGTTGTAAGGAGCTGTATGGCACGCTGAGATGTATGAAGCTGTGTGACGTCACATAAAATCCGTTACTGTCCGGTATGAGAATGTATCAAAGGAAGTTCATAGAATTAAATAAAACATACGTTGCAATCAAAGTAATTTCTGAGAGACAAAGTCAATTTACATAAGTTCAAAAGGAAACATGAAATTTGTAATTAGCCGTTACTTAAGGCATCCAAGGTAAATTAGATTTGATACAAATACCGTAGTGGTAGTTGGTAGAATCCTCCTGTTGGAAATTAGATAGCAGTTCCTGCAGAGATGTGGAGTTGAAATAACTTAATACTTCTTGGAATAGCAATCTTCAGGATGAATGAGACTAGTTGTTATTAGTCCCTTTGTGAGACCAAACTGCAGCTGGTATTTGTAATTCCAAATGTTAAAGTAGTAGAAGTAAATCTTCTTTTGATAAGTATATAGCTTATAAGAAACAGAGCACTAGTTTCAGCAAACAATACTCAACAACTAAGCACTTGTTTGGGGCGGGGTGATGCCTTAAGTACAGGTGAGGAAGGTGAGTTGAGGCAAAAAGTAAAAGCAGGACTGGAATCCTTACACGCACAATGTCAGTCCCTTCGGGATCCATCCCTCATTCATCTTAATAAAGGTGAGGTAATCTAGACTTTTTTGACCTAGGCGACTTCTCTTCTCAGTGACAATACCTCCTGCTGCACTGAAGGTCCTTTCTGAAAGGACACTTGAAGCGGGGCAGGCCAGAAGTTCTATCGCAAATTAGGATAGCTCAGGCCACAGGTCAAGCCTGCACACCCAGTAGTCAAGGGGTTCATCGCTCCTCAGAGTGTCGAGATCTGCAGTTAAGGCGAGATAGTGTGCTACCTGTCGGTCGAGTCGTTCTCTGAGGGTGGACCCCGAAGGGCTGTGGCGATGCATAGGAGTTAAAAAGCTCCGCATGTCTTCCATCAACAACACGTCTGTAAAGCGTCCTGTCCTTGCCGGTGTGGTCGTGGGAGTCAGAGGATTACTTTCACCTCTTCCCCTGTTAGATTCCCGTTGTGCTGTGACATCACCCTTATACGCTTTGTAAAGCATACTTTTTAATTTTTTTTGGAACTGCTGCATCCTTTCCGAATTACGGGAATTTGGTAACATTTCAGGCACTTTATGCTTATACCGGGGGTCTAGTAGTGTGGACACCCAGTACAGGTCCTTCTCCTTCAGCTTTTTTATACGAGGGTCACTCAACAGGCACGACAGCATGAAAGTCCCCATTTGCACAAGGTTGGATGCCGAGCTACTCATGTCCCGTTCCTCGTCCTCAGTGATCTCACTGAAGGTATCTTCTTCCCCCCAGCCACGTACAACACCACGGGTACCAGATAGGTGACAACGAGCACCCTGGAATGCCTGTTGTGGTTGGTCTTCCTCCTCCTCAAAGCCACATTCCTCCTCTGACTCCTCTTCCTCACAATCCTCTTCCAGCGTTGCCGCTGGTCCAGCAAGCGATGCTGTAAGGCTGTTTCTGGTGGTGATGGTGACCACAACTCTTCCTCTTCACGCTCATCTACGGCCTGATCCAGCACTCTTCGCAGGGCACGCTCCAGGAAGAAAACAAATGGTATGATGTCGCTGATGGTGCCTTTGGTGCGACTGACTAGGTTTGTCACCTCCTCAAAAGGACGCATGAGCCTACAGGCATTGCGCATGAGCGTCCAGTAACATGGCAAAAAAATCCCTAGCTCCGCAGAGGCTGTCCTAGCACCCCGGTCATACAAATACTCGTTAATGGATTTTTCTTGTTGGAGCAGGCGGTCGAACATTAGGAGTGTTGAATTCCAACGTGTCGGGCTGTCGCAAATCAAGCGCCTCACTGGCATGTTGTTTCGCCGATGGATATCTGCAAAATTCGCCATGGCCGTGTAGGAACGCCTGAAATGGCCACACACCTTCCTGGCCTGCTTCAGGACGTCCTGTAAGCCTGGGTACTTATGCACAAAGCGTTGTACGATCAGATTACACACATGTGCCATGCACGGCACATGTGTCAACTTGCCCAATTTCAATGCCGCCAACAAATTACTTCCGTTTTCAGAAACCACTTTGCCGATCTCCAGTTGGTGCAGAGTCAGCCACTGATCCACCTGTGCATTCAGGGTGGACAGAAGTGCTGTTCCGGTGTGACTCTCTGCTTTCAGGCAAGTCAACCCCAAGACGGCGTGACACTGCCTTATCCGGGATGTGGAATAGTACCTGCGGAGCTGGGGGAGTGCCGTTGATGTGGAGCAAGATGCAGAAGCAGAAGAGGACTCAGCCGAGGAGGTTATGGAAGAGGATGGAGTAGGAGGAGTAGAGGAGGTGGCAGCAGGCCTGCCAGCAAGTTGTGGCGGTGTCACCAACTCCTCTGCAGAGCCACGCATTCCATGCTTGGCAGCCGTCAGCAGGTTTACCCAATACACAGTGTAGGTGATATACCTGCCCTGACCATGCTTTGCAGACCAGCTATCAGTGGTCAGATGGACCCTTGCCCCAACACTGTGTGCCAGACATGCCATTACTTCCTTTTGCACAATCGAGTACAGGTTGGGGATTGCCTTTTGTGCAAAGAAATTTCAGCCAGGTACCTTCCACTGCGGTGTCCCAATAGCTACAAAAAATTTTGAACGCCTCAGACTCCACCAGCTTGTATGGTAAAAGCTGGCAGGCTAAGAGTTCAGACAAGCCAGCTGTCAGACGCCGGGCAAGGGGGTGACTTTGTGACATTGGCTTCTTACGCTCAAACATGTCCTTGACAGACACCTGACTGTGGGCAGATGAGCAGGAACTGCTACGGAAGAGAGACGGAGTGGCGGATGGTTGAGAGGGGGCAAGGAGGACAGCAGTGGTTGACGTGGCTGAATATGCTGGACCAGGAGGAGGATGGCGGCTTTGAGTTTGTGTGCTGCTTCTACTCATGTGTTCATCCCATCGGCGTTTGTGATGTGAGATCATGTGCCTTCGCAAAGCAGTTGTACCTAGGTGGGTGTTGGACTTCCCACGACTCTCTTTTGGCACAGGCTGCAAATGGCATCGCTGTTGTCAGAGGCAGACACACACAAAAAATGCCACACTGCTGAGCTCTGCGATGATGGCATTCTGGTGGTGGCAACAGCTTGCGTTGATTGGCGTGCTGTCTGGCTGACCTCGGGTGCCAATGCATGCTGTCTGACTGTGCCACTAGCTCCTTGCGACGACCTCCCCCTGCTTCCAACTTGTCTCCTCCTCCTCCTCTCTGTCTCCCCATCTGAACTTTCCCCCTCTTCTTCTTCTCTTCTAGTGGGCACCCACGTGACATCCATGGACGCATCGTCATCATCAACCGCTTCACTTGTATCTGACAAATCAACAAAGAAGCAGCAGCGGGTACAACATCATAATCATCACAACGTACGTCCATGTCTGTAATGCTGCCTGACTGAGACATATCACTGTTATCTACATCCTCTGTCAATGATGGTTGCGCATCACTCATTTCTTCAAACTGATGTGTCAATAACTCCTCTGACAGATCAAGTGAAGCGGCTGTGGTGCTAGTGTTGGTGGTGGTGGCAGGCGGGGCGAATGGTCACTTGAGAGGTGTCCGAAGCTAAGCTGGAGGTGGATGGTGCGTCAAGGTTCCGAGCAGAAGCTGTAGAAGATTGGGTGTCCTGTGTTAGCCAGTCAACTAGGTCCTCCTCAGAACTTTTCGCATTCATGGTACGTGGCCTCTGAACACTGGGCATTATTGTAGGGTCAAAGGGAATCACAGCACCATGACCACGACGGCACCTGCGGGGTGGCCTGCCTCTGCCTGTCATTTTTTTTAAATGTACACTTACACTACTATTAAACAAAATATGAGTGGTGGCACTGGGCAAGTGGGCACAGTATACGCTGTGAGCCTGACACAAAAAAGCAGACTGATGTTTCACAATCCAAAAAGTTTTTTTTTTTTAATGTACACTTACACTACTATTAAACAAGATATGAGTGGTGGCACTGGGCAAGTGGGCACAGTATACGCTGTGAGCCTGGCACACACGCTGGCAAGCAAGCAACTGCAATTAGATTACATAAGCAGACTGATGTTTCACAGTCAAAACAGTTTTTTTTTTACAAAATTTACACTACTGTTACAACAGATATGAGTGGTGGCACTAGTTGGCAAGTGGGCCTGGCGCACACGCTGGCAGGCAGGCAACTGCAATTAGATTACACTAGCAGACTGATGTTTCGCTGTCCAAAAAGTTTTTTTTTACAAAATTTACACTACTGTTACAACAGATATGAGTGGTGGCACTAGTTGGCAAGTGGGCCTGGCACACACGCTGGCAGGCAGGCAACTGCAATTAGATTACACTAGCAAACTGATGTTTCACAGTCAAAAACGTTGTTTTTTTTAAAAAAATTACACTGCTGTTACAACAGATATGAGTGATGGCAGTAGTTGACAAGTGGGCCTGGCACACACGCTGGCAGGCAGGCAGGCAACTGCAATTAGATTACACTAGCAGACTGATGTTTCACAGTCAAAAAAGTTTTTTTTTACAAAATTTACACTACTGTTACAACAGATATTAGTGGTTGCACTAGTTGGCAAGTGGGCCTGGCACACACTGTAACATCCTTTCTCTGCACTATAGGGTTAACGTCTGTAGCCTCTCTCTCATTCTCATTATGCTTTATAAGGCACACCTCTGCATCTTTTCCTTGCTTGGTATTGATTATCTCATTCTAAGTACTAGCCACTCAGTTTCTGCCACCAGGACTCCGTGTATACTGAACCTGTCTGTGTCTTGAAACTACTCCTCTGCTGCATCCTATTCGTCTCTCCATTCTCCCGGCTCTTCTGTACAAGCATCAGAGATCTCAGCTGACAGGCGGGTGACGTCACCGACGGCCGTTGTGTTCCTCCGCTCACGCCACGCTACTGACTTCCTCTCTGCCGCTACCGCTGCTTAATCCAGCTCTGCAAGTATCTGCTTATTACTAAAACAAACTTCAACATATCCACATATCCTTTATCTACGCTTGGTAAGCGTTTCCATTTGCTTCATTGTCCTGTAACATTTACCTATTTGAATTACATACGATTTAGCATTATTCGTATATATATCATATACCTATTCCATACTGTTTTACATATCTGTATCATAAGTTACCAGATAGCCAAGCATATTTACAGACCTATATGCTGAGCTATCCTTAACTATATTAACATCCTGATATGTTATACATATATATACAAGTCATTATTTATATGTGCAAATTGGGAAAACATTTTTATTTACTGCATGACTTCAGCTATTCATGTATATCAAGACAACAATATTGAAATGTTTATGTCTGAATTGTTACACACACGCTGGCAGGCAGGCAACTGCAATTAGATTACACTAGCAGACTGATGTTTCACAATCAAAAAAGGTGTTTTTTAAAAAAAATTACACTACTGTTACAACAGATATGAGTGGTGGCACTAGTTGGCAAGTGGGCCTGGCACACACGCTGGCAGGCAGGCAACTGCAATTAGATTACACTAGCAGACTGATGTTTCACAGTCAAAAAAGTTTTTTTTTACAAAATTTACACTACAGTTACAACAGATATTAGTGGTTGCACTAGTTGGCAAGTGGGCCTGGCAAACACGCTGGCAGGCAGGCAACTGCAATTAGATTACACTAGCAGACTGATGTTTCACAGTCAAAAAACTTTTTTTTAAAAAAATTTACACTACTGTTACAACAGATATGAGTGGTGGCACTAGTTGGCAATTGGGCCTTGGACACACGCTGGCAGGCAGGCAACTGCAATTAGATTACACTAGCAGACTGTTTCACAGTCAAAATTTTTTTTTTTTTAAAATTTACCCTACTGTTACAACAGATATTAGTTGTTGCACTAGTTGGCAAGTGGGCCTGGTACACACGCTGGCAGGCAGGCAACTGCAATTAGATTACACTAGCAGACTGATGTTTCACAGTCAAAAAAGTTTTTATTTTTAAATTTACACTACTGTTACAACAGATATGAGTGGTGGCACTAGTTGGCAAGTGGGCCTGGCACACACGCTGGCAGGCAGGCAACTACAATTAGATTACACTAGCAGACTGATGTTTCACAGTCAAAAAAGTTTTTTTTTTTTTTAAATTTACACTACTGTTACAACAGATATGAGTGCTGGCACTAGTTGGCAAGTGGGCCTGGCACACACGCTGGCAGGCAGGCAACTGCAATTAGATTACACTAGCAGACTGATGTTTCACAGTCAAAAAAGTTTTTTTTTTTTAAATTTACACTACTGTTACAACAGATATGAGTGCTGGCACGGCAGGCAACTGCAATTAGATTACACTAGCAGACTGATGTTTCACAGTCAAAATTACACAGGCAAAAAAAAAAAAAAAGACATGTTCTAGCCCTAAAAAGGGCTTTTTGGGGTGCTGTCCTTACAGCAAAGACCAGATGAGTCCTTCAGGACTGTAGTGGACACTGAATACACTAGCCTAGCTATCAATTTCCCTATAAAATCAGCAGCAGCTACACTATCCCTCCTCTCACTAAGAATGCAGGGCCAGAATGAATCTAAAATGGCTGCTGTTCAGGAGCTGGGAGGGTCTGGGAGGGAGTGTCTGCTGCTGATTGGCTGAAATGTGTTCAAGCTATGTTCTCCGGGACCTATTCACCGGCGAACAATTCGCGACATCACTTCTTGGAAGCTCCCAGTTTAGCACTGTTGAGAAGGTTAGCAGGAACACCCACTAAAAGTGGTTCTATAGCAGAACAAGCAGACACCCCCCCCCCTTCCTCTGCATATGAAAAGAACCTTTACACAAACAGGACCAAGCTGGAGTAGGTAGACATCAGTAGACAACTAAAACTTTGTGGCTTGGTTAGGAGTCTGAAAATCAGAGCAATGCTATTTAAAAATAAGCAAAACTATACATTAAAAAAAAAAAACTGTATTAGCTATATAAATGGATTATCTACAAAAAATGTATGCAAAGAAAAATCTAGTGTATAATGTCCCTTTAAGGATAAAAGGCAGAGGGGTATTAATTAATGGAGTACATTCAAATGAGGGGTCAGTTACTATTGGTGTCCCCAAGTGTCAGCTATTGGTCCTGTTTTGCTTAACATGTTCATAAGTGATATTGGAAGTGGACTTCAGGGGAAGGTTTGCTTGTCTGCTGATGACACAAACATTTTTAACAGAGAGCTGATGTTCCAGGAAGGGTTGATCAAATGAACAATGATATTAAAAAAACTGGAGGACTGGGAAAATAAATGGGATCTGAAATGTAATATTACCAAGAGCAAAATGATGCATAAATCTACCCCAAAGACTCTTAGCTAAATATGCATAGTTTAGAGGAGAGAAGAGAAAGAGGTGACATGGTAGAAACCTTCATATATATGAAGGGACTTAATAAAGTGAAATCATAAAGCATTTTTCACAAAAAATAAATGCCTAAACAAGAGTTTACAATCATAAAAAGGGACACTCAAGTCAAAATTAAACTTTCATGATTCAGATAGATCATGGCATTTTAAACAATTTTCCATTTTACTTTTATTAAGAAAATGTGCACAGTCTTTTTATATTTATAGAATATACATATTTGCATTTGTGATTGGCTGATGGCTGTCACATGGTGCAGTGGGAGTGGAAATAGACATAACTTTGAATTTTGTCAGAAAAAAAATCTACTCATCTTAAGTTCAGACAAAGATCTATTGCATTGTCTTGTTATTATGCAAATTTACTGTATGTACTGGTCCTGGAGGGTAGCAGATTCAGTAGAAATTTGAGGAAGCATTTTTTTACTGAAAGGGTGGTGGATTAATGGAATAAATTTCCAATTGATGTGGTAAACACAAAGCTTTCTTGGACATGGATAAAGTTATCCAAAGAAAAAATTGGGCTACAGTTTGGTATATTAATAATTAGGAACGCTATCTGTATAAGTAAGAATTTTTTTAGGGTTGACTTGCCCTTTAAAGTGAAGGTCAATTTTGATGAATTAGTGCCCAGTTTTTATTAATCCTATTAAAAACAAGGGCACTTTAATTCATCAAAATTGTAATTTCACTTGTTTTCTTCATTAACTTACCTTTAAATCCTGGCAGCCGCTCCAGCACTTCCTCTGCCCGTCACAAGCCGTCTTCACGGGTCCAAAATGATGAATCCGGATTCGTCATTTCAGACGTCTGCAGAGAATTCCGACGGCCGGGGGAATCGCTGGAGCAGCTGCAAGGATTAAAAGGTAAGTTTTTAAAGAAAACGAGTGAAATGTCAATTTTGATGCATTAAAGTGCCCTTGTTTTTAATAGGATTATTAAAAACCGGGCAATAATTCATCAAAATTGACCTTCACTTTAAAGTATTAGATGTAAAGTATAAATGACAAAGGAACAGATTCAATAGCTCCTTTACATTTCTGTAAAGGGTTAAATTCTGTGAATTGTATGCACACAGTCTATGAGTAAGCGCCACTAGGGGGCGCAAAGCGATTTAGACAGTCACATTCTTGGCTGCATAGCAATGATGTCTGTTCATTTTTGGTTTTTTTAACAATACATTTTCTTGGTTTTATGCACCCTGGCAGTGTGTATTATTTTGCAACATTGTTGTCTATTGGCAGTTTACATAGTATAGTTTTTTTCTTCACTTCGTGCTTACTTGACCCCTTACGTCTCTGGTTGTTAAGCCCTTAAGGACCACCGCCGTACCCTGGGCCGATCTCACTAAAAGTGGCAAGATTGCCCTATTTCTGCATGTCCCATGAGTGAAGCAGTGCAGAAATATACTTGCAGAGTTACCGATGTAGAGAGGGACACTCTGTGTCCCTCTATGCATCGGGTAGCAGTGGTGCCGATCGTTGGTGGTGTGGTAGGATTAGGAGGGAGGTGGGTGGGAGGCCCATCGCTGGAGGGGGCAGAGAGGGATGGGACCACTACACTGCAGAAAAAATAAATTGAGAGTGTGGGAGGGAGGCGGAAGGAGGGATAGGTGGGGTAAAAGAGGGGGGGCAGCTACACTACAGAAAAAGTTTTTTTGTTTTTTTTTAATAACATTTTTTATTGAGGTTTTCATATAATGCCAACAAATGTATATGTATACAGAATATCATCAAAACAAAATGTTGCCTTATTTCATAAGTTGTAGCGTACATAGTAAAGCTTGCAAATTATACATACACATTAAGATGAAACATACAAGAGTATGCAATCAGGCGTCAATGATGAGATGCAGTACATTTAAATGGAACCTTTTTTTTCTTAAGGGAGAAAGAAATGAGGTAACTACATTACAGACCTCTAACGGGTCAGGTGAAGTGGTGAGTAAATGATAAATGGTAGTTACTAGGAAGCCCTTCTTGGGCCAATGTATAAGGAATAGGGTGAGTCAGCAGACTAAAGCTGCTTTAAAGTTAAGGGAGCAGGGGACGTGTCTGAGTGTTTTATGGGTACAGTGTTGCTATTATGATGTGGATTGGTAGAATCTTTAATGGACTCATTATGAACTCGATGGGGTGGGCAAAGGGGTGTCAAATGTACAAAGACAACTCTCCATTATTCTAACCGTATGATATGTATCTACCATGTGTAATACTCTAAGTTATTGCCTGAGACATAAAAAT
Organism: Bombina bombina; assembly: GCF_027579735.1. Classification (NCBI taxonomy): domain Eukaryota; kingdom Metazoa; phylum Chordata; class Amphibia; order Anura; family Bombinatoridae; genus Bombina; species Bombina bombina. Next base: position 316,483,043 of record NC_069505.1, read on the forward strand.
TAGAACAGAGATTATAAAAACATATGGGTATTAAAGCTTAAAGGGATAATTTTACCCAATTAAATAAGTGTGCCATGGTTGTCTAAGAGTGTGGTCATTTCTACCTGTAATGGTATAAATGTGCGGCATAGGCTATATGACTGTGGGGGTAAAGTTAAACGCAACCACTTCCTTTGGGAGTGAATAACACCTAGATGTAAAGAGTGATATAAGGCTGGACGAATGTTAGCCTATAGTAATATAGGGGATATGTCATCTGGAGGGAAGCATAGAGAATGGATATGGAATGGAGGCGAATATACTACCATTGTGAGGTGAGGGAGGTTACAGGTGTATATGGCTTTATATAGACAAACTAGAGTGTAAATAAGGACAAAAGAATGTGATATATAGTATTAAGGATGGGGCAATGAAATACTACTAGGATGAGCTAAACATAAGTATAAAATACTGGGAGGTATGGTTTGTGGTTTAAAACACCCAGTAATGACAAGATATGAATAGAGTACACACTGGAATGAGTAGATAGGGGAAAGGGAGATGAAAATATTTTGCTTCATGTATATAGTAAATATAAAAGAGTTTAAATATCAATGCACAGACCCATACCCATCAAAAAATAAACATGAAATCTCTCATTTTTGTCATGTATCCGCTATGGTGTATAAGGGATCTAAATCCCAAAAGCAATAATAAAATATAGGAATATAAAAATTATAAGAGACTATTGATTAAATATATAGTGCGGTGGGGCTACTTCTGGACTCCACAGTATGTAGTAAATAAGAATAAGAGGTAATATGGTTACAATGCTTATGCGTAGTTTGGACCTCTGATATACTAAGGTGAGGAACGGAGAACATAGAATACAATCAACTAACAGCAATTAGTTATATACATATACATATATGTGTAAGCAAAGCTATGCTTAGTAGTAGTCACATTAGTCTATACAGTAGAATTATAAAACTTTTAGCAAAAATATGTAGGAATCTACGGCAGAATTCCTAATGGTTTTGAGAGCTCACACTTCAATATACAAAAATCAATATAACATAACAGATAGCAGTAATATAACAATGTTTTAGGGAATTAGGATGACCAGTGCAATAAAACTATGTAGTGTTAGGAGGCTGAAGATGAAGAGCTGCAGGGGTTAAACTAAGCATTGAAGTAATTAACAGTCCTAATGTATTGGGAGATCCCAGCAAGGGAATTCTCAGTCTTCTTGAGCGTTGATAAAACTTAAGAGGCCCAAGATACAGTGTAGGCCATTCAGAAGCCTTGAGGGGTTGCACTGAGGCGGTGAAATATAGGTATGGACATAAATGCGATGTATAGTAAAGTATATCACATAGAGCTACAAACAAAACTCAAATAACGTCAAACCTGCAGAATATACAAAATCCAAATAACGCCGTCAGCAAAACACTGGAATGTACTGGGGTCTACAGGTCTAAGGTAACACCCTAGTCAGCCAATTCCCGATCTAAGTCCGCAGAGAACTCTATGCTGAAAAAGTCCTGTAAGTTGTTTAGGACTGAGCGTAGTCTATGGTTTGAGGAGCTAAGTGCGGTTCCAGATGGAATTATGGAGTGAACTGCCAGCCAGAGGTGTAGCGAATCCGAAGCCTGGTCACAGCAACCAGCTGCATCTCCCCAATGTAAGGCCAGAGACAGCAGATGAATTTCCCCGTCCTGGTGCAGAAACGGGCGTTCAGCCCCTTTTTACTAACGTCATTCTTTACTTATGCGCATGCGTTTTTGAAGCAGGGGAAATATAGAGCGCTTACAGTCTTCACAAAGTTCTAGCGAGTATCACGATCGCATAGTAATCAGTGAATAAATGTATTCATTCATTGAATACTATGTTTCTATGTTATGGGCTGTAATATTGTAACGCATGCGCGATTGCAGTGACTGTACGCATGCGCAGTTAGTTCTCTGTATTGTGCACAAGCTTTGCGGTGACGTAGTGAACGTGTGGGACTGCTTGCTACGTCACTAGTGCAGAATAAGGAAGTAGTGGAGGGGAGGAGTAAACATCTAAAACGGAGGTATAATATACTTTTAATTTATATAAAAACGACAAATTAAAATTAAAAATGAAGTTAGCGACTTTAATGCTGATAGGTTAATATGGAAATAGATGCACTCCAGTATCATAAAACTGACCTTCACTTTAAGATGGGGGTGACCAGTTGGGGGTGGGGGAGGGAAAAGAGCTGTTTGGGAGGGATCAGGTAAGGATCAGGGGGTGGGAAGTGTCAGTTGGGAGGGGAATCTCTACACTAAAACTAAAATTAACCTTAGCCTAAATAACCCCTTCACTGCTGGGAATAATACAAGTGAGGTACCAGCTTCTAAGCTTACATTCCTGCTTTTTCAAATAAAGATACAAAGAAAACAGAAAAAAAATGATAATAGGAGTAAATTAGCAAGTTGCTTAAAACTGCATGTTCTATCTGAATCATGGAATAAATACTTTGGGTTTCATATTCCTTTAAAGGGCCATACAAAAACAAATGTATATTTATGAATCAGATAGATCATACAGTTATTTTTTAAATCATAATTTTTATTTTATCGATGAAATAAAACATAACAGAGTCATAAACATGGTAATTACATCACATGGGTCGAAGGACAAGTACATTTTTATATATTTATAAACTATTAGGCAGGTGAGAATAAGTTGCAATAAGTTAACAGGTAAAATGCCTAATACATTGAAACCTCAATTTTTTTTTCATAATAAATTAAATGTACCCCTGAATGAAACATATATTTAATGCAAAGAAATGTAAATTTAGTAATGCATCTTTATAACCATAACTAGAGGTACTATGTATTACAGATATAAAACAGTGTCTGTTTCCACTACAGTTCAATCACCTATATATTCAAATTTATATTGACTATTTAACACTATAGTGACTTGAATTCTGCTCTGGTGGAGGAGACCTCAACGACATGTCTCAACCTATAAGTGTAGGAAAAGAAAATAGGATAAATAGAGGAGTAGGGGATGTGAGTAAAGTAGAGAGGGGAGATAGAGTGGGGGGGGGGGGGGGAGAGAAAAGAAAAAAAACACACCAGAAGGGAACCTCTGGCTTAATTAGGGTATCTTTCAGACCATAATGACCAAACCTCAATATAGTTCTCCTTTACCAATTGAGTTGAATGCACATCTTTCCATCTTTCTGATATAGCTCATGAATGAGATAATAGTTTGGAGACATGGTGCAGAAGTTTTCTTCCATTCCCTAGCTATAATTAGTTTGGTAGCTATCAATAAGTAAGTAAGGAGCATTTTCCTAGAAGTGGCCATTCTAGGTAGTGCCAAATGCAGGAGACCCACCGCTGGGAAACACATGAGGTTATAATGCAGGTCCCTCAGTACTCCAAAGATTTCTCTCCATAGGGGTCTTATTTTAGGGCATTCCCACCAAATCTGGACCACAGTGCCCATTTGGCCACACTTTCTCCAACACAGAGGTGAGGAGGACTGGAAAATCTTATGAAGATGAGAAGGCACTAAGTGCCAGCGTACGACAATCTTATAATGCAATTCCCACATTGTGGCACAATGTAATGTTTTGCGAGTAAATATAAGCTCTCTGTACTAGGTGGCACTATCCACTATAAGGTCAATATCTCTCTCCCAGGCCATATGTTGACTGGATTTGGTATGTATTGAGATACTAGTTATAAGTAAATATATGTGCGAGAGTAAACCTTTGTCCTTTCGTTTTTTAACCCAATTTTGCTCCCATAATTTTAGCCCTCTCATAGTGATGTCCCGAACTGTTCGCCCGCTAACGGTTCACAGCGAACATAGCTTGTTTGCGCTCGCGTTTGTGGGCGAACACATGGCTATGTTCGATCCGCCCCTATGTGTCATCATTGAGGAATCTTTGACTCTGTATGTCACAGCCGTCTGACACATTAGAGCCAATCAACATCAGACACTCCCTCACAGACCCTCCCAGCTACTCGGAATCCGCCATTTTAGACTCATAACGACCTTGCTTTCTTAATTAGAGGACGTGTTGTGTTTTTGCTCCTGACATTAATAGGAAAAACATAGCTAGGCTAGTGTATTTAGTGTCCACTACAGTCCAGAAGGACTCCACTCATCTCTGCTGCAAGCACAGCACCCCAAAAAGCCCTTTTTAGGGCTATATTTCGTGCCGTTTTGTTTTTTTCTCGTTCTTTTTTTTATTAGCATTTGCCTGGCTTTTAGGCTGTGTGTTTAAGGCTCACAGCATATGCTGTGATTACTGCCACCACTGATATCTCCCTAACAACATTAGTTTAAATTTAACTAACCAAAAATGTTAATTATTTTGCTAGTGTAATTTTTTTTTCATTTTCTATCAGGCCTGTGTCACACAGCATATACTCTGGTTCATTGCTCTGTGCCAGCCACCAGTGTTAATATCCGTTTATAACATTATTTAAATTTAAAAAAAAAAAAATATATATTTTGCTAGTGTAATCTAATTACATTTACTATCAGGCCTGTGTCTGTCAGGCTCACTCAGCATTAATATACCTCATTTTTTTCATTCTTTTGGTTAATTGGTCTGTGCCAGGTAGCCACCCAGCACTCATATCTTCTTCACCTTAATTTAAATATAAAAACAAAAAAGTTAAAATTTGTTTGATAGTGTAATCTAATATAATTTTCTATCAGGCCTGTGGTTTGCTGACATACAGAGCCTACTGTGTTTACTTGCTGCCCTCCCTAGTCTATGAGCCACGACTCATATGTGTTTAACCTTTTTTTAATTCCCCCCCCCAAAAAAATAATTTAAATAATTTTTCTAGTGTAATCTAATAGTATTTTCTATCAGGCGTGTGTGTATCTGACTTACAGAGCCTACTGTTTTTAATAGCTGCCCTTCCAAGGCTATCAGCCACAACTCATATGTATGTGCTTAACCTTTTTCTTTAAATTCCCCAAAAAAAGTATTTAAATCATTATGCTAGTGTAATCTAATTTTATTTTCTATCAGGCCTGTGTCTAACTGTCTATCTGACTTACACAGCATACTGTTGTTAATTTCTGCCCTACGTAGCAGCCAGCCAGTGCGACTACTTATATGTGCATTGCACTTCTTAACATAATTTTAATATTAAAATCTAAAATTTTAAAATATTTTGCTAGTGTAATCTAACTTAATTTTCTATCAGGCCTGTGTTTTTGTCACTTACACAGCATACTGTGTTAAATTGCTGCCCTACCTACCATCCACGACTCATATCTGCCAGCCTGTGTGCCAGGCCCAACTAGCCAATTAGTGGCACCAATCATAATTCTTGTAACAGTATCCAAAAAATTAAAAATCATAATTTTTTGTACTTCAAATATTCAGTCTACTAGTGCCATTGAATTGCAGTTTCCTCCTGCCTGGCAGCCTGTGTGCCAGGCACAAACTAGCCAATTAGTGCCACCAATCCTAGTTTTTGTAAAAGTATTGTTAATCTTTAAAATTCCAAATTGATTGCTTGTGATTCCTCAGTTTGCTCGTGCCATTGAATTGCACTTTTCTACTGCCTTCCAAGCCTGTGTGCCAGGCCTACTTTCAAAATATTTACACCAATCATATTTGTTGTCACAGTATTCTTAATAATTAAAAAATAAAATTTTTGGTAATAGTTGTTCTGAATCCTCAGTTTGCTCGTGCCATTGAATTTCACTTTCCTCCTGCCTTGCAGCCTGCTGTGTGCCAGGCCCACCTAGCCAATTATTGCCAGCAATCATATTTCTTTTAACAGTATTGCAAAAATTGTCAATCATCACTGTTTTGACTGTCAGTATTCAGTCTCCTAGTGTCCTTGAATTGCATTTACCTCCTGCCTGCCAGCCTTTTGTGCCAGGCCGTCTTGCCAACTATTTACACCAATCATAATTGTTGTCACAGTATAGTTACTAATTAAAAATAAAAAATTCTTGATTGTTGATCTTAATCATCAGTTTGCTCGTGCCATAGAATTGCACTTTTCTACTGCCTTCCAAGCCTGTGTGCCAGGCCTACTTTCAAAATATTTACACCAATCATATTTGTTGTCACAGTATTCTTAATAATTAAAAATTAAATTTTTTGGTAATAGTTGTTCTGAATCCTCAGTTTGCTCGTGCCATTGAATTTCACTTTCCTCCTGCCTTGCAGCCTGCTGTGTGCCAGGCCCACCTAGCCAATTATTGCCAGCAATCATATTTCTTTTAACAGTATTGCAAAAATTGTCAATCATCACTGTTTTGACTGTCAGTATTCAGTCTCCTAGTGTCCTTGAATTGCATTTACCTCCTGCCTGCCAGCCTTTTGTGCCAGGCCGTCTTGCCAACTATTTACACCAATCATAATTGTTGTCACAGTATAGTTACTAATTAAAATCAAAAAAATGTTGATTGTTGATCTTAATCCTCAGTTTGCTCGTGCCATTGAATTGCACTTTTCTACTGCCTTCCAAGCCTGTGTGCCAGGCCTACTTTCAAAATATTTACACCAATCATATTTGTTGTCACAGTATTCTTAATAATTAAAAATTTTGGTAATAGTTGTTCTGAATCCTCAGTATGCTTGTGCCATTGAATTTCACTTTCCTCCTGCCTTGCAGCCTGCTGTGTGCCAGGCCCACCTAGCCAATTATTGCCAGGCTGCCAGCAATCATATTTCTTTTAACAGTATTGCAAAAATTGTCAATCATCACTGTTTTGACTGTCAGTATTCAGTCTCCTAGTGTCCTTGAATTGCATTTACCTCCTGCCTGCCAGCCTTTTGTGCCAGGCCGTCTTGCCAACTATTTACACCAATCATAATTGTTGTCACAGTATAGTTACTAATTAAAATTAAAAAAAAATTGATTGTTGATCTTAATCCTCAGTTTTCTCGTGCCATTTAATTGCACTTTTCTCCTGCCTGCCAGCCTGTGTGTCAGGCCCAACTATCCAATTAGTGCCAGCAATCATATTTCTTTTAACAGTATTGCAAAATTTGTCAATCATCACTGTTTTGACTGTCAATCTGCAGTCTACTAGTGCCCTTGAATTGCATTTTCCTCCTGCCTGCCTGTGTGCCAGTCCCAACTAGCCATTTTAGTGCCACCAATCATATTTATTGTAACAGTATTGGAATTTTTGTTAATCATAACTGTTTTGACTGTGATTCTTCAGTCTCCTAGTGCCATTGAATTGCAGTTTCCTTTCTCCCAGCGTGTGTGCCAGACAGGCCCATTTGCCAACTAGTGCCAAACAATCATATTTGTTGTCACAGTACTTGTAATATTTTAAAAAATTAACAATTTGTGATTTTTAAAACATCTGTCTTGTTTGTTGTTGTCAGTCTCACAGCGTATACTGTGCCCACTTTCACAGTGCCACCACTCAATTGGTGTAATAGTATTGTTAGTGTCCATTTAAAAAAAAATGACAGGCAGAGGCAGGCCACCCCGCAGGTTCCGTGGTCGTGGTCATGGTGCTGTGATTCTTTTAGACCCTACAAATATGCTAATTGTTCAGACGCCGGGTGCCAGGGGGGATGCGAAAACTTCTGAGGAGGACCTAGTTGAATGGCTAACACAGGACACCCAATCTTCTTCAGCTTCCGCTGCTAGTCCTCCTAACCTTGACGCACCATCTACGTCCAGCTGTGCTTTGGGCAGGTCTCAAGTGACCAGTGCCACTCCCCCGCCTGTCGCCACCACGAACACTAGCACCACAACCGCTTCACTTGATCTGTCACAGGAGTTATTGACACATCATTTGGAAGAAATGAGTGATGCGCAACCATCATTGACAGAGGATGTAGATAATAGTGATCAGTCTCAGTCAGGCAGCATTACCGACATGGAGGTACGGTGTGATGATGATGATGATGTTGTACCCGCTGCTGCTTCCTTTCTTGATGTTTCAGATACAAGTGAAGCGGTTGATGATGATGTGTCGGTGGATGTCACGTGGGTGCCTGCTAGAAGAGAAGAAGAAGAGGGGGAAAGTTCAGATGGGGAGACAGAGAGGAGGAGGAGGAGGAGGAGGAGGAGGAGGAGACGATTTGGAAGCATGGGGAGGTCGTCTCAAGGAGCTAGTGGCACAGTCAGACAGCATGCATCATCACCAGGGGTCAGCCAGACAGCACGCCGATGCCCATCAACGCATGCTGTTGCCACCACCAGAATGCCATCATCGCAGAGCTCAGCAGTGTGGCATTTTTTTGTGTGTCTTCCTCTGACAACAGCGATGCCATTTGCAACCTGTGCCAAAAGAAACTGAGTCGTGGGAAGTCCAACACCCACCTAGGTACAACTGCTTTGCGAAGGTACATGGTCTCCCATCACAAACGCCGATGGGAAGAACACATGAGTAGAAGCAGCACACAAAGTGAAAGCTGCCCTCCTCCTCCTGCTCCAGCATCTTGAGCCACGTCAACCAGTGCTGTCCTCCTTGCCCCCTCTCAACCATCCTCCACTCAGTCTCTCTTATGTAGCAGTTCCTGGTCATCTGCCCACAGTCAGGGGTCTGTCAAGGACATGTTTGAGCGTAAGAAGCCAATTTCTCAAAGTCACCCCCTTGCCCGGCGTCTGACAGCTGGCTTGTCTGAACTCTTAGCCCGCCAGCTTTTACCATACAAGCTGGTGGAGTCTGATGCTTTCAAAAAATTTGTATCTATTGGGACACCGCAGTGGAAGGTACCTGGCGGAAATTTATTTTCACAAAATTCAATCCCAAACCTGTACTCTGTTGTTCGAAAGGAAGTTATGGCATGTCTGGCACACAGCGTTGGGGCAAGGGTCCATCTGACCTTGGATAGCTGGTCTGCAAAGCATGGTCAGGGCAGGTATATCACCTACACTGCGCATTGGGTAAACCTGCTGACTTCTGACAAGCATGGAATGCGTGGCTCTGCAGAAGAGTTGGTGACACCGCCACGACTTGCAGGCAGGCCTGCTGCTACCTCCTCTACTCCTCCTACTCCATCCTCTTCCATAACCTCTTCCTCGGCTGAGTCCTCTTCAACTTCTGCGTCTTGCTCCACATCTATGGCACCCCCCCCAGCTCCCCAGGTTCTATGCTACATCCCGGGTACGGCAGTGTCACACCATCTTGGGGTTGACTTGCCTGAAAGCGGAGAGTCACACCGCACCAGCACTCCTGACTGCCCTGAACGCACAGGTGGATCAGTGGCTGACTCCGCACCAACTGGAGATTGGCAAGGTTGTTTCTGACAATGGAAGTAATTTGGTGGCGGCATTGAAATTGGGCAAGTTGACACATGTGCCGTGCATGGCACGTGTGTGTAATCTAATTGTACAACGATTTGTCCATAAGTACCCAGGCTTACAGGACGTCCTGAAGCAGGCCAGGAAGGTGTGTGGCCATTTCAGGCGTTCCTACACGGCCATGGCGCACTTGTCCGATATCCAGCGTCGAAACAACCTGCCAGTGAGGCGCTTGATTTGCGACAGCCCGACACGGTGGAATTCAACACTCCTAATGTTTGACCACCTGCTACAACAAGAAAAAGATGTTAATGAGTATTTGTATGACCGGGGTGCTAGGCCAGCCTCTGCGGAGCTGGGGATATTTTTTCCAAATTACTGGATGCTCATGCGCAATGCCTGTAGGCTCATGCGTCCTTTTGAGGAGGTGGCAAACCTTGTCAGTCGCACCGAAGGCACCATCAGCGACATCATACCATTTGTTTTCTTCCTGGAGCGTGCCCTGCGAAGAGTGCTGGATCAGGCAGTAGATGAGCGTGAAGAGGAAGAGGAAGAGTTGTGGTGTCCATCACCCCCACAAACAGCCAAATCAGCATCGCTTGCTGGACCTGCGGCAACACAGGAAGGAGATTGTGAGGAAGAGGAGTCAGAGGAGGAATGTGGCTTTGAGGAGGAGGAGGAAGACCGAGCACAACAGGCATCCCAGGGTGCTCGTTGTTGTCACCTCTCTGGTACCCGTGGTGTTGTACGTGGCTGGGGGGAAGAAGATACCATCAGTGAGATCAGTGAGGAGGAGGAATGGGACATGATTAGCTCGGCATCCAACCTTGTTCAAATGGGTTCTTTCATGCTGTTGTGCCTGTTGAGGGACCCTCGTATAAAAAAGCTGAAGGAGAACGACCTGTACTGGGTGTCCACGCTCCTCGACCCCCGGTATAAGCATAAAGTGCCTGAAATGTTACCAAATTCCCGCAAGTCGGAAAGGATGGAGCATTTTAAGAATAAATTAAAAACTATGCTTTACACGTATATGGGTGATGTCACAGCACCACGGGAATGTAACAGGGGAAGAGATGAAATTAATCCTCCTCCTCCCACGACCACGGCGGCAAGGACAGGATGCTTTCCTGACGTCTTGTTGATGGAGGACATGCATACCTTTTTAACTCCCATGCACCATCAGAGCCTTTCGGGATCCAGCCTTAGAGAAAGACTCAACTGACAGGTAGCAGACTACCTAGCTTTAACTGCGGATCTCGACACTCTCAGGAGCGATGGACCCCTTGACTACTGGGTGTGCAGGCTGGACTTGTGGCCTGAGCTATCCCAATTTGCAACTAGTGTTCAAGCACAAGCTTTTAGGGCACTTTATAAATGTTTTACAAACATCAATTTTTCTGGCCGCTGCTACAGCAGTTGCTACAACAATACCCAAATTTTTCAGTCATTTATACATTCCTAATTTTTCTGGCCTCTGCTGCAGCTCTGTGGGTACAAAACGCAAATAAAAAAAATAAGGCACATAACAGTGATTAAACTGTTACGAATAGTACAACTTAGCACACCACTCATATCTGGTGGACCATTAAATTGAACGCAAAATGCCACAAATTTGAAGGAGGAGGACCGACCAAGCATCTTTATCAGTCTCTTGGTTGCTCTAAATTATCTCCGTGTTCCATCTATGCCATGCCTGTACTCTATTGTGCAAAAGGGTGGCATATGTGGTGTTTCATGCTGTTGTGCCTGTTGCGGGTCGTGGCCCATGGTATAAAAAGGCTGAAGGAGAACGACCTGTAATGGGTGCCCCAGCAAATTTTTAGAAAAATGTTCCTGGTTCCTCTCAATTATCTCCGGTTTCTAAAATGGATGCCATACCTGTACTCGGTGTCCACTCAATTTTTTTTTCTATTTCACATTTGCCCAAAATTATCTCTGGGTTTGTAAAATCAATGCTGTACCTGTACTCTATTGTTCAAAAGGATGCCATACTTAACTGTAATCAATTGTTCACAAGGATGCCATATGTCCTCTTTCATGCAGTTGTTTCTGTTGAGGCTCCGGGACCCTCTTATAAAAAGGCCTAAGGAGAAAGAAGTGTACTGGGCGTCCACTCAATTTTTTTTTCTATTTCACATTTGCCCAAAATTATCTCTGGGTTTGTAAAATCAATGCTGTACCTGTACTCTATTGTTCAAAAGGATGCCATACGTCCTCTTTCCTGCTGGTGTTTTGTTTGAGGGTCCTGGACCATCTTATAAAAAGGCCTAAGGAGAAAGAAGTGTACTGGATGTCCATCGAATCATTTGTTTGATTCAAATTCCCGGTTGCAACAAATTATCTCTGGGTTTCTAAAATCAAAGCCTTTCCTGTAATCTAATTTTCAAAAGGATGCCATATGTCCTCTTTCCTGCTGCTGGTTTTTTTTGAGGGTCCTGGAGCCTCTGTTAAAAAGGCCTAAGGATAAATAAGTGTACTGGGTGTCTAATCAATGTTCTTTTAGATTTCCCGGTTGAAACAAATTATCTCTGTGTTTCTAAAATCAATGCCTTTCCTGTAATCTATTATTCACAAGGATGCCATATGTCCTCTTTCATGCTGTTCTTTCTGTTGAGGCTCCGGGAGCCTCTTATAAAAAGGCCTAAGGATAAAGAAGTGTACTGGGTGTCCAATCAATGTTTTTTTCTTTTTCCCGGTTCATATAAATGATCTCTGGGATTCTAAAATCAATGCCTTTCCTGTAATCTATTATTCAAAAGGATGCCATATGTCCTCTTTCATGCTGTTGTTTCTGTTGAGGCTCTGGGAGCCTCTTATAAAAAGGCCTAAGGATAAAGAAGTGTACTGGGTGTCCAATCAATCTTTTTTTTCTATTTCCCGGTTCATATAAATGATCTCTGGGATTCTAAAATCAATGCCTTAACTGTAATCAATTGTTCACAAGGATGCCATATGTCCTCTTTCATGCAGTTGTTTCTGTTGAGGCTCCGGGACCCTCTTATAAAAAGGCCTAAGGATAAATAAGTGTACTGGGTGTCTAATCAATGTTTTTTTCTATTTCCTGGTTGCAACTAATTATCTCTGGGTTTCTAAAATCAATGCCTTTCCTGTAATCTATTATTCAAAAGGATGCCATATGTCCTCTTTCATGCTGTTGTTTCTGTTGAGGCTCTGGGAGCCTCTTATAAAAAGGCCTAAGGATAAAGAAGTGTACTGGGTGTCCAATCAATGTTTTTTTTCTATTTCCCGGTTCATATAAATGATCTCTGGGATTCTAAAATCAATGCCTTAACTGTAATCAATTGTTCACAAGGATGCCATATGTCCTCTTTCATGCTGTTGTTTCTGTTGAGGTTCCTGGAGCCTCTGCTAAAAAGGCCTAAGGATAAATATGTGTACTGAGTGTCTAATCAATGTTTTTTTAGATTTCCCGGTTGAAACAAATTATCCCCGGGTTTCTAAAATCAATGCCTTTCCAGAAATCTATTTTTCAAAAGGATGCCATATGTCCTCTTTCCTGCTGCTGGTTTTGTTGAGGGTCCTGGAGCCTCTGCTAATAAGGCCTAAGGGTAAATAAGTGTACTGGGTGTCTAATCAAGGTTTTCTTTAGATTTCCCGGTTGCAACAAATTATCTCTGGGTTTCTCAAATCAATGCCTTAAATGTAATCTATTGTTCAAAAGGATGCCATATGTCCTCTTTCCTTTTTTTTTTTTTCTCTCGGTATTTTTGTTTATTTTAGAAAATTTAATGCACTTATAGGTTCACTAAGATTATGACTTTGCACACTGCCATTTTCCATGCAGCATTTTGACATGTAGTGTGATATGACTAGAAGAATGGTATGTTTTGAATCTGCTGAGCATAATAAAAATAAAAAAAAATTAATTTAACTTGAGTTACTAACTTAAGCATGACTTCAGGAGTCAGGTGTGGTCCTAGGTAGTGGTTGTTAGCAGATTCTTTTTAATGCAAATTGCAATTGCCACAGCATGCATAAAATGTGTGTCACTAGTCTCCAAATCTTACCTTTTTAATGCCAAATGATATTGCCACAGCTGGAACAACAGTAAATAACATGTGTGTCACCACAGTCTCCAAAGCTGTTGTCAGATGTATACAAAAACACTGATAAAGTATTCCTTTCTGGGCGCAAAGAGATGGCTACCGGAACACTCCAGGAACTTCCCAAGAGTCACTGTCTTGTGTTTCTGGTGATGTTGGAGACATCTGGGTAGTGTACAGGGAGGCCCAAAATCCTCTCCATCTCTGTGCACCACAGGACAGGACGTCCTTGTCATCCATAAGCACATGAAATTGCTGGCATTTTCCTTGCTTCAAGAAGTTCAGCTTTTGTGGTGATAGTACAGAATTTAATAAACTTTGGTTTCCTACCATACTCAAGACAATCTTGTAGTTCAAGCTTCAGACTTGCTGTGGGAAACTGTGGCCTGTCCATACCAGGAAGATGATTTAGACAGAAGTAACGAGCTCTGCTTGCAGGTGACACATGTTTATCGTCAATCATCAAAGGGGTTGCGTGCAGAATATGGCAGATGGCCCCTTATTCACATGTTTGTCCAGAGCCACAACATTTGCAAACAGCCAGAAGAAAGGTCGGTTCTCACCAGCCTTAAGTTGCGCTTCATTTACCAAATGCTGATATTCAAAAAATAGACAAACAGTGCCTTAAAAAAGACATTTGCGATATGGATTGACCAGAGCAAGGTCATTGCAAGTACTTCCCACGATAACAAAATTAAAATTCCACAACTCCGCAATCTTCCCCTTCACATTTTTATTGTCACACTCCCTTGTACTCCTATGCCCAGCTCCCTGCTCTTGTTTTTGTTGAGGGTCCTGGAGCCTCTGCTAAAAAGGCCTATGGATAAAGAAGTGTACTGGTTGTCTATTCAATGTTTTTTTAGATTTCCCGGTTGCAACTAATTATCTCTGTGTTTCTAAAATCAATGCCTTTCCTGTAATCTATTATTCAAAAGGATGCCATATGTCCTCTTTCATGCTGTTGTTTCGGTTGAGGCTCCGGGACCCTCTTATAAAAAGGCCTAAGGATAAATAAGTGTACTGGGTGTCTAATCAATGTTTTTTTCTATTTCACGGTTGCAACTAATTATCTCTGGGTTTCTAAAATCAATGCCTTTCCTGTAATCTATTATTCAAAAGGATGCCATATGTCCTCTTTCATGCTGTTGTTTTGGTTGAGGCTCCGGGACCCTCTTATAAAAAGGCCTAAGGATAAATAAGTGTACTGGGTGTCTAATCAATGTTTTTTTCTATTTCCCGGTTGCAACTAATGATCTCTGGGTTTCTAAAATCTATGCCTTTCCTGTAATCTATTATTCAAAAGGATGCCATATGTCCTCTTTCATGATGTTTTTTCTGTTGAGGCTCCGGGACCCTCTTATAAAAAGGCCTAAGGATAAAGGAGTGTACTGGGTGTCTAATCAATGTTTTTTTCTATTTCCCGGTTGCAACTAATTATCTCTGGGTTTCTAAAATCAATGCCTTTCCTGTAATCTATTATTCAAAAGGATGCCATATGTCCTCTTTCATGATGTTTTTTCTATTGAGGCTCCGGGAGCCTCTTATAAAAAGGCCTAAGGATAAAGAAGTGTACTGGGTGTCAAATCAATGTTTTTTTCTATTTCCCAGGTCATATAAATGATCTCTGGGATTCTAAAATCAATGCCTTTCCTGTAATCTATTATTCAAAAGGATGCCATATGTCCTCTTTCATGCTGTTGTTTCGGTTGAGGCTCAGGGACCCTTTTATTAAAAAGGCCTAAGGATAAATAAGTGTACTGGGTGTCTAATCAATGTTTTTTTCTATTTCCCGGTTGCAACTAATGATCTCTGGGTTTCTAAAATCTATGCCTTTCCTGTAATCTATTATTCAAAAGGATGCCATATGTCCTCTTTCATGATGTTTTTTCTGTTGAGGCTCCGGGACCCTCTTATAAAAAGGCCTAAGGATAAATAAGTGTACTGGGTGTCTAATCAATGTTTTTTTCTATTTCCCGGTTGCAACTAATGATCTCTGGGTTTCTAAAATCAATGCCTTTCCTGTAATCTAGTATTCAAAAGGATGCCATATGTCCTCTTTCATGATGTTTTTTCTGTTGAGGCTCCGTGACCCTCTTATAAAAAGGCCTAAGGATAAATAAGTGTACTGGGTGTCTAATCAATGTTTTTTTCTATTTCCCGGTTGCAACTAATTATCTCTGGGTTTCTAAAATCAATGCCTTTCCTGTAATCTATTATTCAGAAGGATGCCATATGTCCTCTTTCATGGTGTTTTTTCTATTGAGGCTCCGGGAGCCTCTTATAAAAAGGCCTAAGGATAAAGAAGTGTACTGGGTGTCCAATCAATGTTTTTTTCTATTTCCCGGGTCATATAAATGATCTCTGGGATTCTAAAATCAATGCCTTTCCTGTAATCTATTATTCAAAAGGATGCCATATGTCCTCTTTCATGCTGTTGTTTCAGTTGAGGCTCCGGGACCCTTTTATTAAAAAGGCCTAAGGATAAATAAGTGTACTGGGTGTCTAATCAATGTTTTTTTCTATTTCCCGGTTGCAACTAATGATCTCTGGGTTTCTAAAATCTATGCCTTTCCTGTAATCTATTATTCAAAAGGATGCCATATGTCCTCTTTCATGATGTTTTTTCTGTTGAGGCTCCGGGACCCTCTTATAAAAAGGCCTAAGGATAAATAAGTGTACTGGGTGTCTAATCAATGTTTTTTTCTATTTCCCGGTTGCAACTAATGATCTCTGGGTTTCTAAAATCAATGCCTTTCCTGTAATCTATTATTCAAAAGGATGCCATATGTCCTCTTTCATGATGTTTTTTCTGTTGAGGCTCCTTGAGCCTCTTATAAAAAGGTCTAAGGATAAAGAAGTGTACTGGGTGTCCAATCAATGTTTTTTTCTATTTCCCGGGTCATATAAATGATTACCGGCTTCAACCGACACCAATTTTAAATAGCGATATCCCCATAAGCATGGTCCTGCATAGGGGACAGTGACTGTGTGCTGGGACCAAGGAGCTGGTATTTCCAAGTCTCTTGATCGAAGGCAGAAGATAGGTGTTGAGGGTGCCGGGTAATAAGTCTCTTGTAGATATTGCCTCAGAAACCGGAATTAAGGAGAGCTTTACCACCAATGTGAGTTCTATAATCAGGGCTCCTTCTGCAAGGCCGACACCCGGTCGACCGGCTGCATCAGACCAGGTAACGGCCTCACTCTGCGGATGTTGTGTAATCTTTGCTCTTCTTGCAATTCTATGCTGTGGCGGATCAGGGGACATATGATGTTCTCGTAGCGTCATGTCAGAGAGGCATGGGATATCTCCGTGATGTTGTCTTAAGTATTGTATAAGTTTTCCTTCTGAGTGTTGAAGGCCAGCGTTTTTGTCTACTGTGGTTCTTCTTATAATTTGCTGCCTTTATCTGCTATAAAACAGCTAATTCGCCCAGGTTCACCAGGAGCTCCTGAAAATGCGACTGCACACCGTGAGTGTCCAGACACGCCCCACGATGCTAGGATTTTTAAGTGTGTCGAATTTTGGTTTAAAGGGACAGTAAAGACCAATTTTCATTTAACTGCATGTAATAGACACTACTAGAAAGAATAATATGCACAGATACTGATATAAAAAATCCTGTATAAAACTGTTTAAAAACGTACTTGGAAGCTCCCAGTTTAGCACTGTTGAGAAGGTTAGCAGGAACACCCACTAAAAGTGGTTCTATAACAGAACAAGCAGACCCCCCCCCCCCTTCCTCTGCATATGAAAAGAACATTTACACAAACAGGAGCAAGCTGGAGTAGGTAGACATCAGTAGACAACTAAAACTTTGTGGCTTGGTTAGGAGTCTGAAAATCAGAGCAATGCTATTTAAAAATAAGCAAAACTATACATTAAAAAAAACTGTATGGGCTATATAAATGGATTATCTACAAAAAAATGTATGCAAAGAAAAATCTAGTGTATAATGTCCCTTTAAGGATAAAAGGCAGAGGGGTTTCAATTAATGGAGTACATTCAAATGAGGGGTCAGTTACTATTGGTGTCCCCAAGGGTCAGCTATTGGTCCTGTTTTGCTTAACATGTTCATAAGTGATATTGGAAGTGGACTTCAGGGAAAGGTTTGCTTGTCTGCTGATGACACAAACATTTTTAACAGAGAGTTGATGTTCCAGGAAGGGTTGATCAAATGAACAATGATATTAAAAAAACTGGAGGACTGGGAAAATAAATGGGATCTGAAATGTAATATTACCAAGAGCAAAATGATGCATAAATCTACCCCAAAGACTCTTAGCTAAATATGCATAGTTTAGAGGAGAGAAGGGAAAGAGGTGACATGGTAGAAACCTTCATATATATGAAGGGACTTAATAAAGTGGAAGCATAAAGCCTTTTTCACAAAAAATAAATGCCTAAACAAGAGTTTACAATCTTAAAAAGGGACACTCAAGTCAAAATTAAACTTTCATGATTCAGATAGATCATGGCATTTTAAACAATTTTCCATTTTACTTTTATTAAGAAAATGTGCACAGTCTTTTTATATTTATAGAATATACATATTTGCATTTGTGATTGGCTGATGGCTGTCACATGGTGCAGTGGGAGTGGAAATAGACATAACTTTGAATTTTGTCAGAAAAAAAAATCTACTCATCTTAAGTTCAGACAAAGATCTATTGCATTGTCTTGTTATTATGCAAATCTACTGTATGTACTGGTCCTGGAGGGTAGCAGATTCAGTAGAAATTTGAGGAAGCATTTTTTTACTGAAAGGGTGGTGGATTAATGGAATAAATTTCCAATTGATGTGGTAAACACAAAGCTTTCTTGGACATGGATAAAGTTATCCAAAGAAAAAATTGGGCTACAGTTTGGTATATTAATAATTAGGAACGCTATCTGTATAAGTAAGAATTTTTTTAGGGTTGACTTGCCCTTTAAAGTGAAGGTCAATTTTGATGAATTAGTGCCCGGTTTTTATTAATCCTATTAAAAACAAGGGCACTTTAATTCATCAAAATTGACATTTCACTTGTTTTCTTCAAAAACTTACCTTTTAATCCTGGCAGCCGCTCCAGCACTTCCTCTGCCCGTCACAAGCCGTCTTCACCTGTCCAAAATGATGAATCCGGATTCGTCATTTCTGACGTCTGCAGAGAATTCCGACGGCCTGGGGAATCGCTGGAGCAGCTGCAAGGATTAAAAGGTAAGTTTTTAAAGAAAACGAGTGAAATGTCAATTTTGATGAATTAAAGTGCCCTTGTTTTTAATAGGATTATTAAAAACCGGGCACTAATTCATCAAAATTGACCTTCACTTTAAAGTGTTAATTGTAAAGTATAAATGACAAAGGAACAGATTCAATAGCTCCTTTACATTTCTGTAAAGGGTTAAATTCTGTGAATTGTATGCACACAGTCTATGAGTAAGCGCCACTAGGGGGCGCAAAGCGATTTAGACAGTCACATTCTTGGCTGCATAGCAATGATGTCTGTTCATTTTTGTTTTTTTTAAAAATAAATTTTCTTGGTTTTATGCACCCTGGCAGTGTGTATTATTTTGCAACATTGTTGTCTATTGGCAGTTTACATAGTATAGTTTTTTTCTTCACTTCGTGCTTACTTGACCCCTTACGTCTCTGGTTGTTAAGCCCTTAAGGACCACCGCCGTACCCTGGGCCAATCTCACTAAAAGTGGCAAGATTGCCCTATTTCTGCATGCCCCATGAGTGAAGCAGTGCAGAAATATACTTGCAGAGTTACCGATGTAGAGAGGGACACTCTGTGTCCCTCTATGCATCGGGTAGCAGTGGTGCCGATCGTTGGTGGTGTGGTAGGATTAGGAGGGAGGTGGGTGGGAGGCCCATCGCTGGAGGGGGGAGAGAGGGATGGGACCACTACACTGCAGAAAAAATAAATTGAGAGTGTGGGAGGGAGGCGGAAGGAGGGATAGGTGGGGTAAATGAGGGGGGGGGGCAGCTACACTACAGAAAAAGTTTTTTTGTTTTTTTTAATAACATTTTTTATTGAGGTTTTCATATAATGCCAACAAATGTATATGTATACAGAATATCATCAAAACAAAATGTTGCCTTATTTCATAAGTTGTAGCGTACATAGTAAAGCTTGCAAATTATACATACACATTAAGATGAAACATACAAGAGTATGCAATCAGGTGTCAATGATGAGATGCAGTACATTTAAATGGAACCTCTTTTTTCTTAAGGGAGAAAGAAATGAGGTGACTACATTACAGACCTCTAACGGGTCAGGTGAAGTGGTGAGTAAATGGTAAATGGTAGTTACTAGGAAGCCCTTCTTGGGCCAATGTATAAGGAATAGGGTGAGTCAGCAGACTAAAGCTGCTTTAAAGTTAAGGGAGCAGGGGACGTGTCTGAGTGTTTTATGGGTACAGTGGTGCTATTATGATGTGGATTGGTAGAATCTTTAATGGACTCATTATGAACTCGATGGGGTGGGCAAAGGGGTGTCAAATGTACAACTCTCCATTATTCTAACCGTATGATATGTAGCTACCATGTGTAATACTCTAAGTTATTGCCTGAGACATAAAAATTAGAACAGAGATTATCAAAACATATGTGTATTAAAGCTTAAAGGGATAATTATACCCAATTAAATAAGTGTGCCATGATTGTCTAAGAGTGTGGTCATTTTTACCTGTAATGGTATAAATGTGCGGCATAGGCTATATGACTGTGGGGGTAAAGTTAAATGGAACCACTTCCTTTGGGAGCGAATAACACCTAGATGTAAAGAGTGATATAAGGCTGGACGAATGTTAGCCTATAGTAATATAGGGGATATGTCATCTGGAGGGAAGCATAGAGAATGGATATGGAATGGAGGCGAATATACTACCATTGTGAGGTGAGAACGTTTACAGGTGTATATGGCTTTATATAGACAAACTAGAGTGTAAATGAGGACAAAAGAATGTGATATATAGTATTAAGGATGGGGCAATGAAATACTACTAGGATGAGCTAAACATAAGTATAAAATACTGGGAGGTATGGTTTGTGGTTTAAAACCAGTAATGACAAGATATGAATAGAGTACACACTGGAATGAGTAGATAGGGGAAAGGGAGATGAAAATATTTTGCTTCATGTATATAGTAAATATAAAAGAGTTTAAATATCAATGCATAAAAATTCCAAAAGAGTTGTAAGAGGTGAATGCAGGCAGCACAACTTTGGTAAAAAGTAAAAATAAGTTTTATTCAATCATTTAAAATTGATACAAGCACAGATACAAGTGTTACCCAAACACACAGGGGAAAAAGACTGCCTTCCGACGCGTTTCCTGCTCAAACTAAGCACTTCATCAGGGATGGCAGGTGTCTCCCTTCCAAACTATTTATTGGAGTTGAACGACTTAACCCTTTATGTACTAAATTCAAGAATTAAATGTTCAGTTCATCTTTTCAACAAATGTTGTTACTGAACAAGGATCAAATGTCTTCAACTTCAACAAATCTCACCATTTTCCAACATAAATGTTACATTAGTTACTACAATATTTACATTAATTTACATTAATTTTCCAATTTGTTTGCAATTTAAACAATAGGGGAAGTTGCTGTGCAGGAAGAAAGTACTTCTCAATGTGTTGAACCACTTCTAAGTGAATAGTACCCTCTAAGAGAAATATTTATGACCTATAAATGTATCGGTTTGTTTGTGTAGCCATATTATTTAATAACAAATTATAAATACGAACTGTTTTTGTTCATATATTAAGTTTCCCTATATATAGATTCACGAACCTACCCAAAACACATCTCACAAAATATACAGTTTCACAGTGTCTAAATTCAGGTGAATCATATTACCTTGATACATCAAATAACAGAATGAGTTAGTAGTGATGTTAATCGATTTATATAGATTTTAAGTTTAGATGTAAAGATAACTTGTATATTTATTTCACTGGGAGCTAGCTCTATGATTACCTTTGTTGCATAGATTAATAGAATGAATTAATAGTGATGTTAATCGATTTATATAGATTGTAAGTTTAGATGTAAAGATAACTTGTGTATTTATTTCACTGGGAGCTAGCTCTATGTCTCTATAATATGTATAAGTCACCACATATAGAGAATAAGACTTCCTATATA
Source organism: Bombina bombina (assembly GCF_027579735.1). Taxonomy (NCBI): domain Eukaryota; kingdom Metazoa; phylum Chordata; class Amphibia; order Anura; family Bombinatoridae; genus Bombina; species Bombina bombina. The sequence goes on from NC_069505.1 coordinate 316,504,471, forward strand.
TTAATGATAGAATTGATCATAAATATAGTAGGAGGCAAAAAAACAAATAGCAAATAGTATTATAAACAAATATGCAGGTTAAGGAAAATTGAGATAGACTATCTGAATAAAATCTTTCTATTGCTGTAATATATATACACTTTTTCATTATAATTAATTAATTGCTAGTGTATAGCTGCAAATCCCAGATTTTATTCATTCCATTGGGAAATCCAGTTCTTAACTTGTGAATCCAAAAGGCCTCTTTTTTATTTAGTTTCGCTAGTCTATCTCCTCCAGATATTCTATTTGGCACTCTGTCTATGATTTGAAATTGAAACATTTTAAGTATCTCTTCTTGCATGTTTTTGTTATAATTAGTTCCATGTCTATGTGTTGCAAAGTGTCTAGCTACTGGAGTCTTAGGTTCCTTTGCCTCAATAGACAATAGATGCTCACGTATTCGTTCTTTTACAGCCCTTATTGTTCGTCCTGTATATGAATATTTCACCCTTTTTCACGTAATCACAACTTTTACAAGGTCTACCACCACATTTAAATGTACCTCTTTTAGGATTTAGCCAGGTCTCTCTATCTCTACTATGTACATTGGAATCTGAAAAGTTTCTATTTACAAATTGGCCTATGGTTTTTGCTCTCCTCGAAACAAATTTTACACCATCCACAGAGATGTTTTCAAGTGCTGATTCTTTTTCCAATATTGGCAAGTATTTCTTCACAATATTACATATTTTAGGATATTGATTACTGTATTGTGTGGAAAATACTATTTTATTTTCAGAGTTAGAGCTCTTACTTTTGTCTTTCAACAATTCTTCTCTATCCATTAGGCGTACTTCTCTAAGTGTATATTCTAGCTGATTCTTATTATACCCTCTATTTATAAGGCGCTTCTTAAGCTGTTCTGCATGTGTGTTGTAGTCATCTGTGTTGCTACAATTTTGACGTAAGCGCATAAACTGACCTTTGGGTATTGCCCCTTTGAGATGTCTTGAATGGTTTGATTCTGCCCTGAGAATTCTGTTACCTGCTATGTCTTTTCTATAAGTTTCCATACTCACAGTCATATTAGTTTTATCGATTTTAATTTTGAGATCAAGGAAGTTAATACTATCTTTGGCATAGCTCCAGGTAAACTTAAGGTTCATGCTGTTGTAGTTTAAGGTCTTAACGAAATTTTCTATCAGTTCGACACTACCACTCCATATAATGAGCACATCGTCAATAAATCTTGTGTAGAATTTAATGTGATGCTTGTACTCATTTAACTCTCCAAAGATTTTAAACAATTCAAAGTAACTTAAATAAATATTCGCATATGAGGGGGCAAATTTTGCCCCCATGGCTGTTCCTTGCTTTTGCAGGTACATTTTGCCTTCAAATACAAAATAATTATGTGTCAACAGATAGGTCACAACTTCTGTGAGGTAGCTTATGAAGACAGTGTCATAGTTAGTGTAGAGTTTTAAAATTTCTTCCAAGGCTAATACTCCCTGCTGATGTGATATACATGAGTATAAAGATACTACATCTATAGTTAGGAGGATATCAGTGTCACTCAGTGCGAAACCTAATTTTCTAAGCAGTTGTTTGGTGTCTCTAAGGTAACCAGGCATATTGACTACCACTGGTTGTAAGTGGCCGTCAACCCATTCCCCTAATCTCTCTCCCAAGGTGCCTATGGTGGAAATTATTGGTCTTCCCGATGGTCTTGTGGGGTGTTTATGGATTTTTGGCAAGTGTTTAAATGTTGATATTACTGGAGTTTTTATGAGTAGGGAATCAACTATTTTTTCATCAAATATGCCTAGTTTTCTGCTCTTTTCCAACAACAGATCTAGTTCTTCAATAAATTTTGCAGTGGGGTTAAACGTAAGAGCTCTATATGTCTCTGTGTCACTTAACTGTGACATTGCTTCATTTACATAAGCAGTTCTATCAAGGATTACAATCGAACCACCTTTATCAGAATTAGTGATCACAATGTGTTCGTTTTTTTGTATATTTTTTAAGGCCAACCTCTCTTTGGCAGTAAGATTGTCTTTCTTTCTACTTTTACTAAATTCTAGGTGGTGCAGTTTAGTGAGCTCCTGTTCTACTATTGTGTGGAATATATCTATATTCTCACCTCTTGATTGTGAGGGATAGAAATGTTTATTGGCAAATTTTACATCACTTTTAGGTATTATCAAATTTGCATCACTATTGCGAATACTATCTCTCTGGAGAGTTACTAGATCTGTTACATCACATAGATCATTAAAGCTTAAAGTTTCTACATCATTAGAAATTGAAGTAAAAGGGATAGTCTGCATACTAATGGGTTGTGTACTCTCATTATTGGTATCTGCTATATGACAAAAGTGCTTTTTAAGTGTCACCTTTCTCATAAACTTATTCAAATCAATCAACGTGTCAAATAGGTTAAAGTCACTGGTTGGTGCATAGCCAAGTCCCTTTGATAGAACCTTGTATTGGTCAGCATTTAGTTCCACTTTTGACAAATTGATTATGCTTTGTTCTTCTGTGACTTCCCGTTTTTTGGCCCCTTGGTCGATCTACTTGGGTATCTCGGTGTTGACATTCTTTGTTCCGATGCTTGTCCCATTCTGGGGCCAGTAGTCTGATCTTCTTTGACCATTTCTGAAAAAGATCTTCAAGCTGCAATCTCTTTGGGTTTCGCACCTAGTAAAGTGCCATCTGGATTATCACTATTAATTACTTCATCAACTTCCATTGTGCTTGGATTTTCTAGTTGTTCAAATTCTGCTGTAGATGACATCTCTCCAGTATCATTTGTTGAGGTATCTGTAGCTATGCTGCTTTCACTGAATGTTACTCTTCTACCTTCAGAATTTTTTCTTTTATTATTTTTCTTTTGCCATTTATGTTTTCCTTTTTTTCCTTGAGTATCTTTGCTATTGGTATTCCAGGTGTATACTATATTCAGCTCATAGTCCTTAAAATCTCGCTTGTATTTTTTAATTTTCCTCTCCATTATTTCTTTATCCAATTTTCCAAGTGTATCATTAAATTGTGCTTCAAATGCTGCAAATCTTGAATCTTCTTTCATTCCATATATTTTGGCCTGTAAATCAGTGAGTTCCACCAGTAGTACTTCTCTTTCCATTTTATTTTTGTTCAGCAACTTTCCCATAAGTATCAGAGAACAATTGGTTAGGGTTTCGTTCCATTCTTCCATAAACAGGACATCATCTTTATCATTGGCTGGATATTTCTTCATCCTGAGTCCCCTTGGAACTTTTTTCTCCTTTGTATAAAGTTGTAGGAACTCTACCTCCCACCAAAGTCTCAGTTCTTTTATACTTAATTTTTCCTTCTTTGCAAACAAATTAATTAAATCCTCCTGTGTGTTTTCATGGGTGTCTGTGCTTTTCATTAGTGATTCCAAGTTTGTGCGCCTTTGTGCAATATTTCCATAGGCCATCTTGACAATATTTGACTTGAATTTCCAAAAAACGTAATGTCTTTTATTTTATGTGCTTAGATCAGAGTCTTACAGGAAATTTCATATAGAACAACCAACACTCATACACCAGACTCTAAACAGCAACAGCAATGGGTCCCATGGAATATTTAATGACAGTGGTTTCGTAATGTTCCAAGACAATAATAATCAGCAAGCACTATGTTATTAGGTAAACTCCAGTGGTGCTACACAATGGTATGTTTGTATAATCAATTTAATAACGTATTATTATTGAAAAAAACGGCATCCACTAGCATATATTCATCACAGATGTGGTATCCTTTTTGTAGCGTGTGTGTATTCAGATATATATCCTCCTAATTTCATTAGAGATCAGTACTTGTACCACAATACACAGTCCCCACACCGGTATCAGAACGACTGACTTAACAATCACAGTGAATAATATTATTAAATCCGGCCCTACTCACCGCAGGAAGGGCAAATTTCAATGTATGTGGTGAGTGATCTTGTCCGTGTCGATTTCTCCTAGTTGTCCACACACGCTGAGCACACCTGCAGGGTAGCTCAGTGATTGCCTGCTATGCAGGCTTTAGTTGCTTGGAAAGAAACACAGGTGATAGGTTGCATTCACCTCTCCTCAGCGTTTCCCTTGCGCTGATATAATGCATAAAAATTCCAAAAGAGGGGGGGCGTGTCCTAGCAGCGACTCGATGCAGTCGCACTTTTCTGTAGCTCTGGAAGAAAAATCAATAATCCGCCGGTTATTGCTTTAATTCTACAGCATCTGACATTAGTTTGAGTCACAGCACAAATCTACACAAGATCCTATAGTTGGTTGCTGTATTTATGATCCTGGAGACAGAATTGGACGATTGAGGCCTGTAGCGGCGGCGACCTCACAGGCAGCGTTCCCCCCCCTGGACCCCAGGGGTGTCTAGCCAGAACCGGTTAATCTACGCACCCACAGCAATATTGCCGTAATTAATAACCTTTCCCATTAAGCATCGGCACACCGACTTGGGCATAGTAATTGTACAGAGAGTGCTGTCGCAAACATCAATCGGTCATAATGGGAGTTAGTGACCTTTCTACTGCTACTGATCATTGCTTAGCTAAGTTGGAGGCTCTGCTACAAGCTCTAATAGATAAAGCTCCATCGGAGCAGGACTTACTCTATCTAATGGAAAAATTAGAATTTACTAAAGCTGCTGAGCCGGTGCTACAACAATCCGAGATCAGTGAGCCAGTGGCACAGCTACAGCCCGGCGACGATGAGCAACCTACCACGCTGGGGCTCGGAGCAGCCATGCAGTCAGGCGGTAGTCCTGCTTTCACACCATTATCGACATATGACAACGATAAATATAAAGCAGAGGAAATGCCACACCAGCATAATTTGCAAGACACCAGCCTCTCGCTATACACAGGCCAGCCGGGCGGAAGATGTAACACTACTACATCTCGGAGGGCGCCTGGAGCCACATTGATCCACACACAGATGGAGGTATTGGACCTTCCGCAACTAAAAGTCACTGCCAGCAAACAACGAAGACCTCTGATCGCTCTCGGGATTGGAGATCCCACGGACTTAGCAAGTTTGCAGGTACAGGTAGAACAGATCTTGGAGCTGCCGCGGAAGCCACGTGGGCATTGGGGGAGCCCGGAGATAGCCGCAAATATAGAGATTCTAAGCTCACCTACCTTTACCACAGATCTAGATTGTTTCTCAGATAGTATATGGCTTGTGGAGGGTCCTGACCTCCGATATAACCCTCCCGGGACTGAGAACCAACCCACACTACCCCCAGGCACTATCACTACCAGATTTCCTATACTGCCGAGGGGAGAGACCCAGCTCTGCCAGATTGCCGGCTGTGAAGGGGATGGTGCTTTTCGTGACAAGTGGAGGTACTCGGGGGGTTGATAACTCTACTTTAATGCACATCTACCAATAAACTTTACTTGGGACTCTCTTAAAGACTCATATATAAGATTTGCCGCGCTGTTTGGTTTTGCTACCAGCGATTGTTTTGATGTTTTCCGGTTTGCATATATGCTTGAATATAGATGTTTTACTAATTTAATATGTAACTCCTATCCCATTAACTCTATCCTTATTTTTCAGAAGCCCGGGAAGAGGGAGGTTGTTCAGAGGCAGGGGGAGATGAGTATTTTTTTAGTCTATAACTCTCGGGTTGAATGTGGCATTAATGGCGGGCACATTAAACATAATGTATTACCTCACTCGCGGCTGGCGGCCGCGGTAGCGGGTGGGGGTCATGCCTATATTTTATAGCTGGGACATCGCCATTTATCTGTCAGTAAACACCCCTAACAACCTCAACATTGAACATTCCCCCTACGATTGCAATATTAATATTTATATCATTGGGTAGGTGAAAAATACCTCTGATAAAGCATTATTATTACCCACTTAAGTGCTGCAGGGCTCCAGGAATCAACTACCCTGCCTATCTATCCCCCTTTAAAATAGCCTGGACACCCCTGTGTTAGGACATGTTTAAAAGCCTCTAAGGCTATATACATTGCTTAATTAACTAAACCTTACTTTCTACATGGGAATAGGATAGCTGTGGGTGCAACTACATATAAAAAGGACATCTCTTCTGGTTAGTTGTGTCTCTTGACACAAGTTCTTGTGTGTTGTTCTGTCTCTTTTATTTGATGTGACTCCCCAAAATTGTATATAAATGTCTTTGTATTAGACCCATGAGTGGTCTAAGATGCTAACACTAGGGGATCTGAAGGAAGTACACTCAATTAGACAATGTGTTTTTAAATAATGACCCCCATATTTGAATATCGACTGCAGATTGTCATTTTGTTTTAATTGTTCTATGGCTCTAGCAATCAACAGAGGGGATAAACTTGTTACTTCATGGAATCAATGACATATTGTATTATAATATTTCTAAGGTATGCTATGGTGCATACATTTTATGACGTGTACTTTTGTTTGATATAAATAAAGCTTTTTTGAAAACCAAAAAAAAAAAAAAAAAAAAAAAAAATTCCAAAAGAGTTGTAAGAGGTGAATGCAGGCAGCACAACTTTGGTGAAAAGTAAAAATAAGTTTTATTCAATCATTTAAAATTGAATTAAATATCAATGCACAGACCCATACCCATCAAAAACCCGAAAGTGACGCTATAGATGTGTAATAAACATGAAATCTCTCATTTTTGTCATGTATCCGCTATGGTGTATAAGGGATCTAAATCCCAAAAGCAATAATAAAATATAGGAATATAAAAATTATAAGAGACAATTGATTAAATATATAGTGCGGTGGGGCTACTTCTGGACTCCACAGTATGTAGTAAATAAGAATAAGAGGTAATATAGTTACGATGCTTATGCGTAGTTTGGACCTCTGATATACTAAGGTGAGGAACGGAGAACATAGAATACAATCAACTAACAGCAATTAGTTATATACATATACATATATGTGTAAGCAAAGCTATGCTTAGTAGTAGTCACATTAGTCTATACAGTAGAATTATAAAACTTTTAGCAAAAATATGTAGGAATCTACGGCAGAATTCCTAATGGTTTTGAGAGCTCACACTTCAATATACAAAAATCAATATAACATAACAGATAGCAGTAATATAACAATGCTTTAGGGAATTAGGATGACCAGTGCAATAAAACTATGTAGTGTTAGGAGGCTGAAGATGAAGAGCTGCAGGGGTTAAACTAAGCATTGAAGTAATTAACAGTCCTAATGTATTGGGAGATACCAGCAAGGGAATTCTCAGTCTTCTTGAGCGTTGATAAAACTTAAGAGGCCCAAGATACAGTGTAGGCCATTCAGAAGCCTTGAGGGGTTGCACTGAGGCGGTGAAATATAGGTATGGACATAAATGCGATGTATAGTAAAGTATATCACATAGAGCTACAAACAAAACTCAAATAACGTCAAACCTGCAGAATATACAAAATCCAAATAACGCCGTCAGCAAAACACTGGAATGTACTGGGCTCTACAGGTCTAAGGTAACACCCTAGTCAGCCAATTCCCGATCTAAGTCCGCAGAGAACTCTATGCTGAAAGTCCTGTAAGTTGATTAGGACTGAGCATAGTCTGCGGTTTGAGGAGCTAAGTGCGGTTCCGGATGGAATTATGGAGTGAACTGCCAGCCAGAGGTGTAGCCAATCCGAAGCCTGGTCACAGCAACCAGCTGCATCTCCCCAATGTGAGGCCAGAGACAGCAGATGAATTTCCCTGTCCTGGTGCAGAAACGGGCTGAGATGTGTTTTTTTTTTTTTTTTTAACATTCTTTTTTATTTGTGTCTGCCAGAAAAGAGATAAGCAAAAACCAATACACTTGAACATGAAACTGCACCACGCAGGGTGCGAATAAGCATGGAAAGAAAAATATGATTAAATTGCATCATTCACAATATATGGCGATATCAAAATAAAATAACCAAAAATAAAACTCTTTTGTTTCTTCTGCGTGTATGTATCGTAATAAAACAGTCAATTTTTTAAGCTCTGGCAGCTCATTTTATCATAAACTTTAAAACAAACAACACAATCATACGACATCCACCACAAAACAAGAAAAAAAAAAAAAAAAAATTATAAACAATATCCCTCTCAAATTATGATTTTAGTCTGCCCCTCTTCCTTCCACTGAAGATCTCCTGCCGTATCAGCTGTCTACCGAAACTGATTCCTGACCTGGCTTCTCCAATACTTTCACTTATTCTACCTATAACTCACAATCCAATCTGCCGGAAAATCTCCCAATAATACCAGATCAGAAAAAAAATCAGTACTTAAGAAAGGATATAGAATTGTCTTTTGCACATCCTCTGGATACATTTTAATAATAGGTAACCATCCCAGTAAAAATCTTTTGCATTCTTTTTTGCTTGCGTCCCAAAGATGGAGAGATTCAAATATAATTTGCAACTGGATTTCTTTAATAAAAAATGAGATTCCTGGCATATTTTTGGCTTTCCAATTACTTAGTATAAGTTGTCTTACAAGTATAATGATTGTATTTATAATTTTACTTGATGGGACTGTCTTTTGACTAGATAGAACTAGCAGAAATATATCCTCAACTTTGAATTGTATGTTTGTTGAATACATTCTATTAATCCAGAAAATCACTTTCTTCCAGAATTGTTGAACTCTAGGGCAGTGCCAGAACATATGTAAAATATCCGCATTCATAAAGACACATCGCGGGCAGAAGAAATCTTTGCCTGTAAACATTTTAGCCATTTTCCAAGGTGTACAGTAATAATTATTAAGTAATTTCATATGGCCTTCTCTCCAGCTAGTTGGAATACGGCATTTGTTTAATGTTTCACAACTCTCTTTCAATGTATCATGATTTATGTTTGGAATCTTAGATATCCATTTTACACATAATTTTTCCATTAGAGAATCACTTTGTTTAGCAAGCATGATACTATATAGTAATGAGATAGAGGGGGGCTTGATATGAGCAACGACCATAATTGCTTTAAACTCCGACCATGCGACTGTCTCACCACGATTCCATCTCTTAGAAGATATAAAATTATGCACTTGCAAATAGGGATAAAAATTATTACTTGATAGATCAAATCGAGCTTTCAAAATATCAAAAGAGATTATTTGTCGATCTTCCGTAAAAAATTGCGAAACTAACTTGAGATCTTTATTGAACCAATCTCTAAATACCTGCTGGTTGTTTCCAGGAGGGAATTCGGGGTTGCCTATTAACGGTAAATAGTCCGAGAATTCTGAATCCTTTTTTTTTTCTCCCCCTGTCTGTTTATGTGATGTGATTTTTCAGTATTTTATTATGCATATTCGATTCCATAAATTGATTATGGGTGCAAGAATAGGATATAGGATGAGAAATCCACCTTTTTTGTTTGTTTACTTGTTTGTTTGTTTTTTTCTTTGTATTGCCGAAATTGTAAGATTGGCAGAGCTCATTTTGTGTTCGCTTTATTGCAATATCCTATCTGTTTTTTCCATATTTTTTTTTTCTTTTTTTTCTTGTTGATATATGATGATGTTGTATATAATGAAAAAAATCAATAAAAAAAATTATTAAAAAAAAAAAAAAGTAGTCCGAGAAGGTGTAATCGAGACGTATAAGGGAACATATTTTTTGCCAGGCAAGAACTACGTTATTTATTGATATTAGACTTTTGACATTATGCGGTGTTTCTTTTGGATGAGTATGTAATAAAGCTTTGTGAGAAAAAGGAAAGACTAGAGTATTTTCCAATTCTGATGTTGCAAACCACCTTGTTTCTATGAGCCAATCAAGCGCAATTTTGCCCAAGGCTGCAATATTATAGAGCGCTATATTAGGTAAAGCTAGCCCGGCTTCTTTACGAGGTTGCATCAATTTTTCTAATGCGACTCGTGCTTTTTTCTTATTATACCAAATAAATTGTGAGAAACTAGAATTTAATTTCCATAGATCGGCAGATTTTGTAGAAGAAAAATAAGCCGGGGAAAAATTATAGTCTTAATAAGGTTCACTCTCGCAATCAGCGATAGTGGAAGAGCAGCCCAAAGTTTCAAGTCAGCGTAACTTTTTTGAAGTAACGGGACGAAATTAAGACCATACCATCTTGCGGGATCTCTATGGAGATATATTCCCAAATATCTAAGAGCATCCACCTCCTTGAATTCCAGATTATCTTCCACATGGCTTATTTTATATAACCACATTATTTCACTTTTACTATAATTCACTTTATACCCGGAGAATGAACTAAAGAGATTCAGGCAATTCATCACCGTCGGGATAGCCCTGGGTGTGTTATGGAGGAAAATTAGTATATCATCCGCATATAGTAAAGTTTTAAGAACAGTCTGCCCGATAGAGATACCTTCTAATATATTCCGTAGCCTTATGGCAAGAGGTTCTAGTACAAGATTGAACAGGAGAGGAGACAGGGGACACCCTTGTCTCGTACCTTTTTTCAATTTTATCCCTGGGGTAAGATTATTATTGATTAGGAGATAGGATATTGGAAATTGATAGATATTACGGATAAACCCAAATTTTCCGAGAGTCTGAAATAGATATTCCCATTCTATAGAATCAAATGCTTTTACCGCGTCAAGGGTTAAAAGTGCGCAATCGTATTTGAAATGTCTATCTGGGTTTTGGCGAGTATTCCATATATAGTCTATTAAGGTTGTCACTTTCCGTATATTTTTAGAGACATTTCTAGAGGCCATAAACCCTGATTGATCTGAATGTATCACTTCATTAAGGCATAGCATTAATCTAGCTGCTAAGATAGAGGATAAAATCTTATAGTCCGCATTAAGTACGGAAATTGGTCTGTAAGACCCTGGATCCTTGGCGTCTTTCCCTTTTTTAAGAATCAGAGAGATGTTAGCGGCCGCAAAATATTCTGAAGGTATCTTCCCATTTCTATAATAATTATTAAACAATTTTTTCTAGGGTAGGTTTAATTTCTTCTGCGAGTATTTTATAATACTCTGCATGCAGGCAATCCGGCCCTGCAGCTTTATTCAATTTGGCCTTATCAATTGCTTCTGATATCTCGTTTTCTGAAATGGGGGCATTAAGCCTTTCCAATAGATCTTGTGAGACTCTAGGGATTTTTATTTGAGACCAAAATTTTTCTTGGTTCTGTATATGATTGGTACTCTGCATATATAGTTTTTGATAATACACAAACAATGTTTTGTTGATATCAGATACTTCCGTATATCTGTTGTCCTGATCCCTGATTGCTAAGATATAGTTTTTTTCTTTCTACCCTTGACTAATTTAGCTAGAAATTTAGCTGAATAACCAAAATGTCCCTTGAAACGAAGATTTAATTTTTTCTCCTCTTCTAAGGATTTTTGTCTAAAAAAAACATCCCGCTCCTGTCTAGCACTGGAATACTTTTTCCAAAACACTGAATTTGGCTCTCTAACATATTTCTGATAACTATTCTTAACCTGTTTAGCGAGTTGGATTTCTCTCCTTTTATCTTTGCGGTTTCTTTTACACATATAGGCCTTAATTTCTCCCCTTAGATACGCCTTAGAGGCTTCCCAAAACGTTTCAATTTTCTGGAAATATGCTATATTGAAAGTACAATAATCTTTCCATTTCTGTTTTAACCACAGATTAAATCTAATATTCTTATGCATATATCGTCGGAATATAATAGTTAGATTCCTGTTCGCCTGGTTCTCAAAAGATTGAAATGATAGTGAAACAATCGCATCGTCGGATATCGCTATATCGCCTATTGTGGCCTTGACCTTCTGCAAAGAGAGAGCTTCCGCAGCTAGTAAATAATCTATTCTTGAAAATGTCCTGTATTTTTTAGATTCACAAGTGAATACACGCAGGTCTGGATTTTGGAGTCTCCAGACATCAGTTAATTTCAACTGATGGCAAAATGTTTCCATGTATTTAGCTTGACAGTTATATACTGCTATGTTTTTTTTTTTTAAATCTATCTAATTCAGGACAAAACGAGAGATTAAAATCACCACCTATCACGAGATTATCTGATATAAAAGGTAGTAGCTTACTCTTCAATTTTTCCCAAAAATCCTTAGAAAAATTATTTGGCGCATAAATATTGCAAAAGACAAATCTTATCCCCTTTATTCGTACTTGTAAAAGAATATACCTAGCCCCCTGATCTATTTCCATCTGTATAATTTGATATGATAGGCTTTTATTAAACAGTATTGCAACCCCTAATTTCCTACCACTACATGGAGTAGCGAAGACCTCACCTATCCAACTACACCTCAGTTTGGGAATTTCTATATCCTTTAAATAAGTTTCCTGAATAAATGCTACACTTGGTTCCAACACACCTAGTTTTTTAATTATCATCTTACGTTTTATTGGATTAGTAATACCCCCCACATTCCAAGACAAAATCGTAAAATTTCGTAATGCTTCTAGCATAATAAAATAATGTACAAAATTTTAAGCTGATTGCAATCCCACATATCTCTGTCTTTCCTAATGTTTCTATTGTAAGATCCAATTTCTAACAATCCAACTCTTACCCAGTAACATACTACTATGGTCCCTACTCTATACAGGGAGCCTTGCAAATATCAATATAAAATAGAGATCCATACACAAAATCATCTTCAGTGAATATTTCAGTCCAACTTGCGAATATTCTACACAGAGACAAAGCACTGAGAGAGGAGAGAAAAAAAAAAAAAAAAACAATAGTAAAAAATTAAAATCCAGATCTTCGCGGGGGCAGAGCCTGGCCACGAATGCTGATGGCTGCACACTGAAAGTGCTCTGATACCCATACACTCTCAGCATAAGGCTAAACATAGCAAATAGCTTTGATTCACATATAAATAAGACCCACTAACTCAGAACATAAGATTGCTTCGGTTCTCAAACTTTTTTTATTACTCGCAGCTTGACTGCCGGATGTGAAGCGTGGTGCAAAGTGAGGCCTACAAGAGAAGGAAGTCGGAGCACCGGTCTCAACTACCTTGCGCACCAACTACAGCATAGCGCAACACAGCTAAGAGCCCTGACCGCAACGGACATACCGGACTGTTAGGGGGTTGTCAGTGCCCCTTGACTCACAAGCTGGTTGCGGAGGCCCTCATAGGAAAACGAGCAGAGGCAACTGCAGAGAGCTACACGCAGACGGGACCCGCAGCTGCAGCTCGCCGACAGGCACAGGCCAGTTCCGGACTTAGATATTCACGAGAGGAGATAACTCGCTCACAGAGGGTGGCACAGAACTGATGTACGGTGAGTCGCATCTGTTAGCACTAACTGCACCGGGGCCTTGCATCTTAAAAGCCTGACGTTATTGACAGTAAGACACAGAGGTGGGGAACTGAAGGGATGATATAACAAGAGACACTCATACATATTGGGTTAAAAAAGGAACATTGGGGCAATACAGAACTAATCTGGTGAACAAGAAAAACCAGGAAAATATAGGCCTATATTTGAACACACTACGTTCTTATTTTTACTTGCACGTGGCCTCTGGACCTGCTTCCCTGTTGCAGTCCCCACATCTGTTTACCGAGTTGACACCACGCAGGGCTATTGGCGAAGCATAATCCTAGACCTGGCGAAATATGTCAACTAAAAGAGGGCCTAAACCACAGAAAGCCTTACAATCGGCAAGCATGGAAAACTATTTAATTTCAACAGACTCAGGGCAGGGTTCACAAAAAGACCCCTCAGACCTGTCTAACACTCAGGATACTGTCCATCATTCTAACTGTGACCCTAGACCAGAGCTTTCCAAACTTTTCATGTTGCTGACACACTTTTTAGACCTACATCATTTCGCGACACAGTAATTTAGTTGTACTAGCAAACAGGAGGTTAAACTAACTTGTTTTAAGAGATACGGACACATACATAAATGATATAATAACAAAATGTATTTATAAGTAACAGTATATAAGTATGTGCAAGAATTAAAAAAAAGTTTTTTACCACCAATAGCTACTTACTATATTACTGGGCTGTGTGAGGTTGATGGGATGAACACAGTTTCTGAATATTTAGAGGAATATTAGCTAAAGACACTCGCATTTCATCATCAAGCATTTTTAAGCTTCCACTTCCTATCCATATATCAAGAGCAGAAGCAGCAATGCACTACTGGGAGATAGTTGCAAAAAAACCCCTACTGACTTCAGCTCAGCGTTTAAACTGCCGCCCTCAGAGCTCAGTGAGTCTGATTGACTACTGCCTGCGATGCAAACACACTGCTATCCCACTCACTGACTACACATGCAGTCATGAGCCGATTAAGAAAACTACAAGTGCAGTCAGGAGCCAATGTGCCGCCAATGGGAATAGTTTCAGTTCCCACTGAGCTGCGCCAATAGGTTAAGATGATCTGTGTCCCCAAAGGTATCAATCACGTGTCAACCATGTGATATGCATAGCAGGCAGGCGGAAAGTCAGAAACCAAAATTTTTTTTTACAAAAAATGTGTGCTGAAGCAGGGACACACCTACACACTGCTGCTGACACACTAGTGTGTCCCGACACACAGTTTGGAAAGCACTGCCCTAGACACTCTGGATATGTCACGAAAGAAGATATCAGATATTTGTCTTCTAAAAATGACATAAAAGCAGCCATCCTAGAAATGAAAAATATGTTTGGGGAACTCAAAAAGGATATCACTAATATTGATCATAGGGTCACATTAGTAGAGGAATCGCAAGAAGCACTGCGCTCAGATGTGCAACAAAACGCCAGTTGTGTGCAATCACAGGACGCTACCATCCTCAACTTAAATGAAAAGATTGAGGACCTAGAAAATAGGAGTCGTCGGAACAATCTAAGGATTAGGGGTGTCCCGGAAACTGTAGCCCCAACAGAAATAAACGACTATATACAGAGACTCTTCAAATGCATCAAAGACAGCCCTGGGGAGGATGACATACATGTTGAAAGGGCCCATAGAGCCTTAAGGCCAAAACCACCAGCAAGGGCACCTCCCAGAGACATTATTGTTAAGCTCTTATCCTACAGGGATAGGGAAGATATAATCCGGCACGCCAGAAACCAACAACCATTAATGCATGAAGGAGTAGAGATTCAAATATACACAGATTTATGCCCTGCTACCCTGCAAAAGCGAAGAGAGATGCGCTTCATCACGCTAGGCCTCAAAGATCACAGGATCCCTTACAGATGGGGCTTCCCGACCTGTCTAATAGCATCTAAGGATGGAACCACAGCTACATACCGCACGATAGCTGATCTTCCAGCCTTCAATCAAGCTCTTGGAACTCAAATCAGGCCGCTGGGCCCTGCAGCAGAGCCACTACCCATGAGAGAAAATCGTAGAGAATTGGAGGGCCCTCATGGCAGAAGGCTCCCTTGAGTCTGTCGCCTCCTTACAGGGGAGTCACACCACCAGCACCTTGATTGAACTGCTGAGTCTCCAGAGATTTGGAGGCGGCAGATGCCACATCCAAGACTATGCCTTTCTCACAGGACAGCTAAGTATTTGAATATATACTGTTTTACTTGCTTATGACTTATGTTCGAGGTCTGCTTTTGAAGGCCTTGCAGTCACAAGATCTATTTATTGCAGTTATGTCTATCTATAAACATTGGAATCTGTTGTTTAAAACCACCTGATGCACTATACAGGAATAATTTAACACTCCTGACATTTATAGGAGAAAAATGGACAAATCCAATACACCACTGAACTAGATATTGTTGGGACAGTACAGTATTAGCAGATCCTGTGCTATAAGCTTCAGAAATGAGATACACACTGTTGCTGTTTTTGCTAGATTATCTCTGGTTGTTTGTACATGATAGCTTATAATGTAAACATATTCCCTATTATATGTCAGTTAAGTACATTGAAATTTAACCTTTACTCATCTATTAAGCGTTAGTGATGGTTTATGTTTTAGATTTATTCCAGTGGTAGCACCGCTGAAACACAGAATGTTGTGGCTGAACTCATACTTAGACACTAGCCCCAGACACAAGGATAGTCTTAATTACACTCAGATATGACTGGATGCACCAACAGCTCAAATGCTGGCTATAGATATACTCGGTGGATAGATGAAATAGACAATATGATGGTAGTACCGATTTTATGCCCCTTGGAATTTACCACTGTATAAATACATATATAGCCACTGTTAAAACCAAACTGTCATATGATAATGGAGATAATAGAATCATAGGGTGCACGCCTACTTCAGAAACTCGCATAGCCGATTTTAGCCTCTTCACGCAGGCATTGACCACAAACTTAAAGCGGCATGCTCATACTCACTAAGTGCCTTCATCCTATAACAAGACACATTAGACCCTACAGAGATGTTATTATATAACTACATGACAGAGTCAGTAAGAGCCCTCATGTTCCACCAAGGTCTTCTTAAACTGAGCCAAAGTACACCGTAACGCCTGTTATCTCACGTACTTAGACAAGTCACTCTATGCCGCTAACTGGCACTAAATGCAGCCCCATAGAACAGTGTAGTACATCTTTGAGTCAGCCACACATACATAAAATATAACTAAAAATAGATAAGTTGCTGAGTTAAATAAAGTTAATGATATAAGTTATGTATATTGAATGCTATGTTTGCCTACAATTCACAATGTTAATAAGAATAATTTGTTTGCTGAGAGTGTAGGGGTCAATACCCCTGCTGTTTGTCTATCCCAATTCTAGTTGGATAGAGTTCGACTTTACAGTCATTCTCTCTACTTTTCTACTCTACCCTTTTTTCTTTCCTTTTCCTTTCCTCTCTCCTCTTACGTTTATTTAACCAGTGATATAATTCCTCATACATTGCAGAACTCTATTTCTTCTCTTTTTGCCTGTTTTTCCTCTCCCTTTTTCCTGCTTGCTTTCTAAACAGACCGCATAAGGTCATCTCTATAAACTAGTTTTTCCTTCATTTAACCACTTACTCTCTCCACCTTTCCCTTTTTCCTCCCCTCGAATCTTCATCTTCATCTACCCTCTACCCTTCCCATTACTCCTCCCTCCCCCCCCCCCCTTTTTTTTTTTTTTTTTTTTTTTTTTTTTTTCTCTTCCTCTCTCCCCCCCACTTCTCTTGACTTGAGCAGCTTTAGGTCACCAACTAACACGATGAAGAGCATGAGGGAACACACCTTAGATTTGGTCACTATAAATGTTAAGGGATTTAATAGCCCCAGAAAAAGATCGATTGTCACTAGAGACTTACATAGAATGGGGGGTGATGTTGTGTGCCTCCAGGAGACGCACTTCTCTAAATTTAGAGAACCTAAATGGTATAATAAACAATTCCCAACGGCTTATTTTGCTTCCAGCCCCATCAAAAAAAATGGGGTGGGGATCCTCTTTCGAGCGGGGGTGCCTTTCCGGATGGAGCAGACCATAAGAGACCCAGAGGGCAGATACTTGATTTTAATTGGCACCTTGAATGGCAGATATTTGACTCTTGTCAATGCATACTTTCCAAACACAGCACAAGATACTTTCTTTAGAAAGTTAATGAACGAAATTCTAGAGACCCAAAAGGGAATACTCTTTTTAAGTGGCGATTTTAATGTTTCGTTCTGCCCCAGGCTGGATACATCAGACGGACTATCCAGCGCTAGACACAAGGTGGTCAAACAGATAGCTAGATATTTGAGAGATCTGGTTCTTCATGATGTCTGGCGCACAATGCATCCTAATACTAAAAACTACTCCTTTTACTCCCATCCCCACGGGAAATACACCAGAATCGATTACATTTTTACCGACTCTACAGGACTCTCCAGCATTACTGGCAGCACTATAGGTCAGATCACTTGGTCTGATCATGCCCCGGTGAGGTGTACCGTCAAATGGCCTGAGATGCCGATCACTCCATTTATATGGCGCCTGGATGAGTCCCTGCTAGATGAGCCCCTACTAAGACAGAAATTGGATAACACCATTGATGAATACTTTCACAATAACTCAGGAGGCGACCAATCTGAAACGACAGTTTGGGAAGCACATAAATGTGTTTTAAGAGGAGAACTCATTAGACATGTATCAGCGCTCCGCCGAGAGCAGAAATTCTGCTACAATGCGCTACTTGAGAAAGTGACACATGCCGAAGCTGAACATAAAGAAAGGCCGACTGACATAGCAGCACAGGCTGATCTTAAAGAAGCTAGATCGGCTCTATTGCAACACCTCCAGAAGGAGCAGCAAATTAAAGCCCTGAGGCTCCGACAACATTACTTTGAACAGAGCAACAGGGCAGGGAAATTCCTTGCACGAGCTCTGGCCCGCCAACGACTTAGGACTTATGTCTATGAAGTTGAGGACCACCACGGTGATACACACCGAGAAGGGCCTGCTGTAGCAGACACGTTCTGTAACTTCTATGAAACCTTATACAATATACGTACAGAGGAGCCAGCAGAACAAGACCAAATTCCCGGTACTACCCAGGAAAGAAATATCTTAAACTACCTACAGAGTATAGATATGCCATGCATGTCTCGGGAAGAAACGGAGCAACTTGAAGCACCGTTCACGATAGAAGAGATCCAGCGAGCAATTAAGCTCCTCCCAGGAGGCAAAAGTCCTGGGCCAGATGGCTTTGGCATGCGTTACTAAAAAACATTTCGGGATAGATTAGTACCACACTTACTAACAGTATTTAACCAATTGTCAGAAAATCCCATCCTCCCAAGCTCTATGCTTGAAGCACATATCTCAGTTATACATAAACCTCTGAAGCCTGAGAATCTGCCCAGCAGCTACAGGCCTATTTCACTCCTTAATTCGGATGTAAAAATCCTAGCAAAAATGATAGCCAACCGCCTTGCTAAACTACTACCACAACTGATCTCTACGGATCAAGTGGGATTTGTTCCGGGCAGAGAAGCTCGGGATAATACCCTTAGAGTACTGCAGCTAATTTCTTATGCAGACCTTCACTCAGCTCCGTTGGCACTTGTGTCCACGGATGCTGAGAAAGCATTTGATCGGGTAGGTTGGTTGTTTATGCGACACACTTTGGCAAAACTGGGATTTGGCAATGGCATTATAAATACAATCTTTGCATTATACTCAACACCGAGCGCTAAAGTGCGTGTTAATGGTATGCTCTCAAGGCCTTTCAGGATCTCTAATGGAACGAGGCAGGGGTGTCCACTGTCACCCCTGTTATTCGCCCTAGTAATCGAAACTCTAGCCTGCAGAGTTCGCAGTAACTCTGACATAAGGGGACTGGTTGTAGGTAATAAAGAACATAAGTTGGCCATGTATGCGGACGACGTTCTAGTAACGTTGTCGGTTGTATCCATCTCGCTTCCAGCCCTATTGACGGAGTTCGCAGCATTTGGTCAAGTCTCGAACTTCCAGCTTAACCTATCCAAATCCAAAATCATGAACACAACCATACCAACGGATACCTTTGAGGGAGCTTGTGATAAATGCCCACTAAGTGTGGCGAAACATCGCTTAAAATACCTCGGGATATTCCTGACCCCGATGATCTCTGGCATGGTGGATATGAATTATAAGCTAATTAGAGATTCAGTGACAGCTGATATGACCAGATGGAGTAACAAATCCATCTCGTGGATGGGTCGTATCCATGCGGTCAAAATGAACGTCCTACCCAGGATCCTATATATCATGCAGGCACTTCCTCTCGCAATGGCATTACCTTTTATCCACCAGATCCAGTCAGAAATGGAGACATATATCTGGAAAGATATAAAACCTAGAATCCGGAAGGAAACAATGTATCTACCCAGAGATAGGGGAGGGGCGGGAGTCCCATTACTAAAGGCTTACTTCCAAGCAATAATGGTCCAGAGATTGGTACATTGGTGTCACAACAAACCAGATAAAGCCTGGGTAGAGTTGGACCGAACGCTTCTGCAAAGGGGAAATATAGGCACCCTTGCTTGTATATCAGCAGAGAATCGAACACCTCTGATCAAACAATACCCCTTATTAAAAGATGTGTACTGCACATGGGACTCATTGATCAAACGAGACAGACGCATCTCATCCGTCCCGTCCCCGGTAACCCCGATATTCGATAACCCAGAAAATGCCTTTGCAAATAGAATACAACCACAGAAAAATGCATACACTCTGGCAGATGCTGCTATATCTAATGCTTTTCACCAAGGCAAGATACTGACCCAAGATAAGCTAAAAGAGTGGGATACCTGGCTGTTCTCCTCTTGGTTTAGGGTAGCACAGTTTCACCATTATGTGAATGGACACAAAGACAAATCCCTCTTCACGAGAGAAAAAACATTACTGGAACATATTTGCACAGTGACCCAAACACCTGGCCACCTGATATCTCGCCTTTATAAACTATTGCTCACAAGCAGTGATGAGCACATACCTTCCAATACAAAAGCATGGAGTGCAGATCTTAATTTAGACATAGCCTCAAAGGATTGGTTGCAGATTTTTAATACAGCCAAAACAGCTTCAGTCTCGATGAGATTACAGGAAATGCACTTTAAATTCCTAAGCCGGTGGTATCTAACTCCACAGAGGTTAAGTAAAATTTACCCACAAATGAGCGGAGATTGCTGGAGAGGCTGTGGGGAAACCGGCTCAATAATGCACATCTGGTGGACATGTCCAGGTATACAGGAATTTTGGACAAGAATGTTCGCCGAGTGCAGCCGGCTTCTTGGGATCATATTGCCTCCAAACCCAAACAATTTGATATACCATGCTCTCCCCAAGATAGCAGTGGAAGCGAAACGTAAGTTGTTTCTAGTAATGCTAAACAGAGCTAAAAGCTTAATCCCGAAGTACTGGAAGTCTGTCAATGTGCCAGACTTGAATGAATGGAAAAATGGAGTCAAAGACCTGCTTGATCATGAGAGGTACCACTACCTCAAGACTGGAAAACTTGTACTACATGAACATATGTTAATGATCTGGGAGGGCAAAATTGTCTGAAAGCCTAATGGGACCTAAACCAATTCGACTGATATGAAGTGCTGTGTCCTGGTGATGTACATGATAAGCTATTAATGAGGGGAAAAATGATTGGGGAAGCATGGGGATGATAACCTTGGAATTATCCCGACTCTGAAAATAGATCACTCATAATGCCCATCCCCACCTCTCCCCTCACCCCTACACCACCCCTCCCCCCCCCAATTTTTTTTTTTCCCAATCCCTAACTACCCTCCTCTTTCTCCTCTTCTTTCTTTCTCTCACCTTTTCTCACTTATAAAAGGTATGACCTCATACCTATGAATGTTTCTATAACTTGACCAACAGATATACTGTACAGCTATGCTGTATCATACTATGCAATTAAATGTGACCTGTGTACCTGAAATATGTTTTCTAAGCACAATTAGAGATATGTTTGCACTGCATTATATATTCAAGATGATATATCTGTAATGTTTGTCTTAATGATGCATCTACTTTCTCACTGTTTGTCTTTTAACACTGGTCACTCAATAAAGCTTTTTTGGTTTAAAAAAAAAAAAAATCCAGATCTTCGCATTCACAACACTCACACACATTCCTGAAAAAATAAACACTATAGTATGAGAGTACCTATCTCACTTGGTTATCATTTAGAATCACTGTATTCTCTTGCTTTAGAGGGTTCAATAAACATAAGCTTGTTACTATTGTCATCTACTATAATTTTAGCGGGGTAGATCATACAAGCTTTTATACCCTTATTTATCATAGCCGTGCAGATGGGAGACATAGCTTTTCTTTTTTGAACTGTTTCGTTAGAAAAATCTTGAAATAACATGATTTTTTTTATCATTTATGGTAAAAGTATCAAATTTCCTATAGAGCCTCAACATTTCAACTTTATCCTGATACTTAAGTAATTTAAATATACATGTCCTGTTTCTAGCTAAGCCGTTAACAACAGTTCTTTTTGGTCCTAACCTATGTGCCCTCCTCCTTTTTTTTCTCTTTTTTTACTTTTCCCCACCTCACTCCCAGCTAGATTTGGAGTTTTGTCGGTAACGACCCGAAAAACTAACGCCGGCTTTTTTCTGGCCGCACCATAAAAATAACTCTGGTATTGAGAGTCCACATAAAGGCTGCGTTAGGCTCCAAAAAAGGAGCGTAGAGCATTTTTAACGCAGCTTCAACTCTCGATACCAGAGTTGCTTACGCAAGCGGCCAGCCTCAAAAACGTGCTCGTGCACGATTCCCCCATAGGAAACAATGGAGCTGTTTGAGCTGAAAAAAAACCAAACACCTGCAAAAAAGCCGCGTTCAGCTCCTAACGCAGCCCCATTGTTTGCTATGCGGAAACACTTCCTACGTCTGCACCTAACACCCTAACATGTACCCCGAGTCTAAACACCCCTAACCTTACACTTATTAACCCCTAATCTCCCGCCCCCGCTATCGCTGACCCCTGCATATTATTATTAACCCCTAATCTGCCGCTCCGTAAACCGCCGCTACTTACATTATCCCTATGTACCCCTAATCTGCTGCCCCTAACACCGCCGACCCCTATATTATATTTATTAACCCCTAATCTGCCCCCCACAACGTCGCCTCCACCTGCCTACACTTATTAACCCCTAATCTGCCGACCGGACCTGAGTGCTACTATAATAAAGTTATTAACCCCTAATCCGCCTCACTAACCCTATAATAAATAGTATTACCCCCTAATCTGCCCTCCCTAACATCGCCGACACCTAACTTCAATTATTAACCCCTAATCTGCCGACTGGAGCTCACCGCTATTCTAATAAATGTATTAACCCCTAAAGCTAAGTCTAACCCTAACACTAACACCACCCTAAGTTAAATATAATTTACATCTAACGAAATTAATTAACTCTTATTAAATAAATTATTCCTATTTAAAGATAAATACTTACCTGTAAAATAAATCCTAATATAGCTACAATATAAATTATAATTATATTATAGCTATTTTAGGATTTATATTTATTTTACAGGTAACTTTGTATTTATTTTAACCAGGTACAATAGCTATTAAATAGTTAAGAACTATTTAATAGCTAAAATAGTTAAAATAATTACAAAATTACCTGTAAAATAAATACTAACCTAAGTTACAATTAAACCTAACACTACACTATCAATAAATTAATTAAATACAATTCCTACAAATAAATACAATTAAATAAACTAGCTAAAGTACAAAAAATAAAAAAGAACTAAGTTACAAAAAATAAAAAAATATTTACAAACATAAGAAAAATATTACAATAATTTTAAACTAATTACACCTACTCTAAGCCCCCTAATAAAATAACAAAGCCCCCCAAAATAAAAAAATGCCCTACCCTATTCTAAATTACTAAAGTTCAAAGCTCTTTAACCTTACCAGCCCTGAACAGGGCCCTTTGCGGGGCATGCCCCAAAGAATTCAGCTCTTTTGCCTGTAAAAAAAAACATACAATCCCCCCCCCCAACATTACAACCCACCACCCACATACCCCTAATCTAACCCAAACCCCCCTTAAATAAACCCAACACTAAGCCCCTGAAGATCTTCCTACCTTATCTTCACCCTGCCAGGTTCACCGATCCGTCCTGAAGAGCTCCTACGATGTCCTGATCCAAGCCCAAGCGGGGGGCTGAAGAGGTCCATGATCCGGCTGAAGTCTTCATCCAAGCGGGAGCTGAAGAGGTCCATGATCCGGATGAAGTCTTCATCCAAGCGGGAGCTGAAGAGGTCCATGATCCGGATGAAGTCTTCTATCAACGGCATCTTCAATCTTCTTTCTTCAGGATCCATCTTGCAGACCTCCGACGCGGAACATCCTCTTCTCCCGAGGCCTACTAGCCGAATGACGGTTCCTTTAAGGGACGTCATCCAAGATGGCGTCCCTCGAATTCCGATTGGCTGATAGGATTCTATCAGCCAATCGGAATTAAGGTAGGAATATTCTGATTGGCTGATGGAATCAGCCAATCAGAATCAAGTTCAATCCGATTGGCTGATCCAATCAGCCAATCAGATTGAGCTTGCATTCTATTGGCTGATCGGAACAGCCAATAGAATGCGAGCTCAATCTGATCGGATTTTATTTTTTGTAACTTAGTTCTTTTTTATTTTTTGTACTTTATTTAGTTTATTTAATTGTAGTTATTTGTAGGAATTGTATTTAATAAATTTATTGATAGTGTAGTGTTAGGTTTAATTGTAACTTAGGTTTGGATTTATTTTACAGGTAATTTTGTAATTATTTTGACTATTTTAGCTATTAAATAGTTCTTAACTATTTAATAGCTATTGTACCTGGTTAAAATAAATACAAAGTTACCTGTAAAATAAATATAAATCCTAAAATATAATTATAATTTATATTGTAGCTATATTAGGATTTATTTTACAGGTAAGTATTTATCTTTAAATAGGAATAATTTATTTAATAAGAGTTAATTAATTTCGTTAGATGTAAATTATATTTAACTTAGGGGGGTGTTAGTATTAGGGTTAGACTTAGCTTTAGGGGTTAATACATTTATTAGAATAGCGGTGAGCTCCATTCGGCAGATTAGGGGTTAATAAGTGTAGGCAGGTGGAGGCGACGTTGAGGGGGGCAGATTAGGGGTTAATAAATATAATATAGGGGTCGGCGGTGTTAGGGGCAGCAGATTAGGGGTACATAAGGATAACGTAGGTGGCGGTGCTTTGCGGTCGGCAGATTAGGGGTTAATTATTGTAGGTAGCTGGCTGCGACGTTGTGGGGGGCAGATTAGGGGTTAATAAATATAATATAGGGGTCGGCGGTGTTAGGGGCAGCAGATTAGGGGTACATAAGGATAACGTAGGTGGCGGCGCTTTGCGGTCGGCAGATTAGGGGTTAATAAGTGTAGTTAGGTGGAGGCGACGTTGTGGGGGGCAGGTTAGGGGTTAATAAATATAATACAGGAGTCGGCGGTGTTAGGGGCAGCAGATTAGGGGTACATAAGGATAACATAGGTGGCGGTCGGCAGATTAGGGGTTAAAAAAAATTATTTGAGTGTCGGCGATGTGGGGGGACCTCGGTTTAGGGGTACATAGGTAGTTTATGGGTGTTAGTGTACTTTAGAGTACAGTAGTTAAGAGCTTTATAAACCGGCGTTAGCCCAGAAAGCTCTTAACTACTGACTTTTTTCCTGCGGCTGGAGTTTTGTCGTTAGATGTCTAACGCTCACTTCAGAAACGACTCTAAATACCGGAGTTAGAAAGATCCCATTGAAAAGATAGGATACGCAATTGACGTAAGGGGATCTGCGGTATGGAAAAGTCGCGGCTGAAAAGTGAGCGTTAGACCCTATTTTGAGTGACTTCAAATACCGGCGGTAGCCTAAAACCAGCGTTAGGAGCCTCTAACGCTGGTTTTCACGGCTAACGCCAAACTCCAAATCTAGGCCTCCCTTTCCCTCTGCTCCTTTTCTAGTGAAATCTTATAACTACAACAATAGAACAGTACTATCCGTAGTCCAGCAATCAAACCAAGCTGTAGTCCAATTTCAGCTTTTCTTAGTATTTAGGGAATTATCACTTTCAAAGAAAATAACATATATCTATATTCCAACTGTCTCTTTAATTAAGAGAGAAAGAGAAGGTCTCTTATGCAGAGTTGTTATCCAAGTTACACACACAGTCCCTTCCTTTTCCTATCTTTCTTGCTTTTCGCAGCTTTTTTCCTTCTCCTTAACAGGGACACAGACCATGGACAAGTTGTACAAGAGAACCAGGATAATTTCTCTCAGCTACAACCAAAAAGAAAAAACAGTCCCAGCATATAAAAATGACACATACAAGTGTAGTGGGGGATCGCCTGTAACAGTTACAAAGCAAAAGTTGTTATACGATACCTCAACCCTATTCCGGTTTACTACTCAGGCCTTCCAAATCTCTTGTCTTGAGCCTCTATATTTTTGAGGGTTCTGGAGCAGGCTATGATCGGTAGATACTATTGCTGTATATTCGGTTCAGCTCCGGCATCCGACTAGCATGGGCAGAGTAGAAATCACAGATCCCTCCGCGACCAGGACTCGCTCCTCTGTCAGCCACCTCTCTGTTTCCTCTCTGTTTCTGGAATCGATGACCTGCCATGCCCTACCAGGAGGGCACAGGTCTCTTCTCTCTTTCCGAATCACCACTGGTACTATCAGGTAGGTGCCGGTAAGGGGAGGAATTGTAGCGTGCCTCTTGGCTATTTTGACTAGCTAGTACTGTCTAGTTTGATTGTACAGGGGATCCCCAGATCTCTTCATATACAGAGGTAGTAGCGTCTCCGCAAACAGGCTACGGCTGAGAGCTGTGGCAGGTTCCACAGCAAAGGTGCCAACGAGGCTGCAGGGATTACAGCCAACAGGTGGTCTCAGTCAGTGGAGTAGTTCTTCTCAGGCCCTCGGTACACGCCGAAGTTGGAGAGCGTGAGAGAGAGCGCCACTTCCGCCGTCAGCAAAACACTGGAATGTACTGGGGTCTACAGGTCTAAGGTAACACCCTAGTCAGCCAATTCCCGATCTAAGTCCGCAGAGAACTCTATGCTGAAAAAGTCCTGTAAGTTGATTAGGACTGAGCGTAGTCTACGGTTTGAGGAGCTAAGTGCGGTTCCGGATGGAATTATGGAGTGAACTGCCAGCCAGAGGTGTAGCGAATCCGAAGCCTGGTAACAGCAACCAGCTGCATCTCCCCAATGTGAGGCCAGAGACAGCAGATGAATTTCCCCGTCCTGGTGCAGAAACGGGCTGAGATGTGTTGATACTGAGATCCGCTCAGCGGTGCGCCGCTCCTCCCTATAGCTCAAGGTAAGAACCACAGGTTTCTTCTCAGCTTTGCCTGAAGAGTATGATCCGGCTGTAGATGGTATCTTATCCATGCTCCCATACCTTGAAGTGAGGTCTAGGTACGTTCCTGACTTCTCTTCCAGAGGCATCACGGATTGCATTAATTCTGATTGACCCGCAAATAGGGGATCAGCAGCAGATCTCGAGTTAGCGGGTAACTTGACTTCCGTTGTCTGGGGGCTGTACTTTAAAGCCTCATGGAGTGCGTTAAATTGAGTGTCCATCTTGTGAGCAATATTTATAAGCAGTGAGTGCAAATTCTCATCGTTCTCCCCCATTATGTATTTGCGGTTGAGAAAAACAGCTCAGACCGGGAGGAGGTATTAGTGCTAAAAGTACTAGGCCGTCACCTCGCCTCTCTAACTGTCTAAAGTAGCTCCAGCTGGGAGGATTTCTGAGATACTGGTATCAGTAAATGCAGCGACTCCTCCAGAAACAGTATCACATTGTTAAAACAGTAGATGTACAGCCATAGTATAGATAATTAGCAGATTATCCCTTAAGGTATTGAGAGCTTCCATTTTTTCATCCTATCATGGCCACTATCAGGACACGCCCCATTTATTTTTATTATGCAATAAAAAGAAAAAGAAAAATCATAGAAAACTGGATACTGGCAGACAGCTGCCAGCACCTAAAATGGCGGAAATTAGTTAGAGGGGGGAGGGTTATAGAGGTTTTTGGGAGGGATTAGGGAGGTGGGAAGGTAAGGGGGAAATCATACACTGAAGAAAATAATAAAGAAAAATAAGGTCTAAATCTGCATACTGGCAGACTGTCTGCCAGTTAATTAAAAATCACCTTGATGTTCGTTCATTTTTTTTTACTCAATTTGTTTATAAGCTTTTTTATTTTTCCTTTCAATTATTGCTTGTTTTACCTTTATTGTCCGCCTACCATCTTGCTTATTTTGATTGACAGTTTTTTTACGATTTAATCTCCAATAGCTGTCCCCCTCCCCTCCCCGGGGCGTTCAGCCCCTTTTTACTAATGTCATTCTTTACTTATGCGCATGCGTTTTTGAAGCAGGGGAAATATAGAGCGCTTACAGTCTTCACAAAGTTCTAGCGAGTATCACGATCGCATAGTAATCAGTGAATAAATGTATTCATTCATTGAATACTATGTTTCTATGTTATGGGCTGTAATATTGTAACGCATGCGCGATTGCAGTGACTGCACGCATGCGCAGTTAGTTCTCTGTATTGTGCACAAGCTTTGCGGTGACGTAGTGAATGTGTGGGACTGCTTGCTACGTCACTAGTGCAGAATAAGGAAGTAGTGGAGGGGAGGACTAAACATCTAAAACGGAGGTATAATATACTTTTAATTTATATAAAAACGACAAATTAAAATTAAAAATGAAGACAGATGAAAAATCCAGTGTGAATGCTAGGATAAGATACAGCGGATTTGCCTGTAGTCATCCTGGGCCATTTGAGGGGAACATTTGGAAAGTCTTTTCTGGCCAAATTTAACATAATTTCGGGAGATCGTGGTGGACCTGAAAGGAGTACCGGAGGCACATGTAGGAAACACCGCGGCTGCGGCCTACACCGGAACTTGCGACTGGCCGACTCTAACCCTCAAAATAAAACTAAACAGTAAGTCTACTGAACTGGAGGTGTTATTATATTCTTAGACCTTGTTTAAACTTAGAGCTGGCGATTCTTGGCTCCTAAATTTGAACTTAAAGTGAGAGGGCCTGGAGGAAACTTATGTGGCAGGCTGGAAATATTATTATTATTAGTCCACTCTGGTCCTTGTAAGGAGAAATACAGCATTAGCACTCTTACCATATATTAACACACTATAGGACATTTGGAGGTCACTTATACAGCTTAAGTGACATAGAGTGTGGTGTGCTACTTTAATTCAGTGTGGGCTTGAACTCTATAACTGTGTGGAAAGAGAAACAACACTACTGCCTGTCTCCATATTTTTTTTTTCTCTCCCTACATCTAGGCCTAGCTAAATCTCTTACAGCCCTAATATAAAGGCCCTGAAGAGCTGACTACAATATCTGTATACTCATCTCTCTAAACTCTGTAGTTTCTACTACAGCTATCTCCACTAAGACTTTATATGTTATCCACCAATAAAATGCAGGGATAGGGGGGTTAGTGGCCAGAAGCCCTCCCTGTGCTAGCTGCTTATACTGAACAACAAGCTGAGATCCAGTAACCAAGCTTATACCTCTAATTAACCCTACCCCCCATTGTTTCCCCTGGGTAAATACAAAGATTAGCTAACTCTGCCAGCAATGTCTCAGGCCCAAAAAAAACAAAAATAAGACATCAACTAGGGCTAAAAACTCTGTTGCTGATCATTTCAAACCTAAGGACTCAACTGCTACTAGGGGCTCTGTATCGCCTCACTCATGCCAAGAGAGCTCTGATAGTACTAATTCCTCCATATCCCAACAACAGGAGGAAGAAATGGAACTTATAACCAGGTCAGATATAGTGTATACTTTATCCAAGAGGTTAAATGACCTGCAGGATAACTTGACATCTACCATCAAATCCGCAGTTGCAGACCTCAAAAAAGATCTCGCAGAAATGAGAGAGAGGACTGAAGTGCTTGAGCGCAAGCAGGAGGACTTGGCGATTGAACAGCAGAATATAATTGCCCACTCCCAAAACCTTGCAGATTATGTCTCAGAAATGGAACAGAAGGTGGCGGACCTAGAGGACAGGTCGCGCCGCAACAATGTCAGATTTAGAGGCATTACTGAGGAGACTCTGCAGCCTGACATAGAGACATTTGTTAAGAATTTTTGTGTCTCACTAGCACCCCCCTCAGATCCAAATGATATGCTAATCGACAGAGTCCATAGGATTCCTAGGGGCAGAAACGCTCCCAAAGATAAGCCTAGAGATGTAATTGCAAGGTTTCACTTCTTTACTTATAAAGAGCAACTCGTGAGGGCAGCCTTTTCCAAACCTCAACTTCCTGAGCATCTGAGACAGATACAAGTAATTTCAGACTTACCACAGTTCACCCTGCAGAAAAGGAGCACCTTTCGCCAGTTTACCCAATCCCTCCATTCAAGAGGCCTAAAGTATAGATGGGGCTATCCAACTAAACTCATCATTCACCGAGAGGGATCTCTGGTTACAGTGGACTCCCCAGCGATAGGCGAAGATCTTTTGAAACAATGGGATCAAGCAGATAATCATGCTGCCCACACTCCTTTAAGGCCCTCACAGCTAAGGCCTATAGCTGATCAATGGAACCCCCTTCCTCAACGTCCCCAGTCCAGTAAAAGGAATTCAGTTCTCAGGGATTCCTCTCCAGGATAACCTGATAAGTATCCATTTTAACTGTTGTACTTTGCTGAGTATGCTTTTTTTTCTTCCAGGACTATTTTCAGTGACAATTTTTCTTTTTTTAGTAACTGTCTCCCTGGAAGTCACTCTGTGATGCCAGTCGCAAAACCATTCCTGTATACTGTCTACTTATGCTATGGGAGACTCTGGGAAAGAATGTAACTCTTTGCTGGGTATATTTTTTTTTTTTTTTTCTGTGTTATAACGTATTGTTCTTAAATTTGTTTAGGCAATAAGTATATCATATGTTTTTTTTTGTATAATACTTTCAACTCATAGTGGATGAATCTAGGATTTGCTTTTCTTGCTAGTTCTTACAGTAAACTCCAATTGGGTTCTTACCAAGGTGGCTACAACTTCCTCGAGAAAGGAGGTAAAGTCCTGGCTCTGAAAAGCAACCCATTGGAGACCCACTGTGTGTGAATCCTGAGATATGTCAGTTTGTTGTTAGTTTTTTGCTGATCACCTAAGGTGTTTAAATTTTTTTTCCTTTTAAAATGTGATTTATATGCCTCACTGTCATAGTTACTTCTTCTTCTTTTTTTTTTTTCATAGTAGTGGTCTTGGCTCTGCTTTTGGATCCAGATATAGTAACATGTGGTCTAATATTTAGCCCTTCTGGCTTGTTATACCTTAAATGTGAATTGATTATAGACTGTTATTGTGTCTGGCTCCGGGGTGGACCCAATAGCTAGATGCTGCTGAGACCATGCATTATGTAGATACCCACTTTTCCTTACATACTAGATTATTTTAGAATATCCAATGCGAAACCTTTGCAACCTAAGTATTAATATAGATATTTGCTCCTTACCGGGAACTTAAAGTTTAGCCTATATACTTTCACTTATGCTACAAAGTCCCGGCTTTGATTTTTCTGACTTACTTGCTTTATTTATTTATGGTTAATGTATATACCAAATGTCTATAGAGCACATATAAGTTGGTTTTAGATTTTTTTAGGTAACATTTTAAATGTTTCACTTGTCAGATTATAGACAGAAAGCTTTAAAATGTATGTGTTGGTCCCCTTGCTAGAAGAGACGGTGTACATAGGACATCCTGTGACATCTGATATAGGACTATTTTTGCATAAGTGCTCACCTATGTTGTGGGAGATTTTGGGGAAGAGTGTATTTTCTTGGTTCACTGTTTATAATTTTTTCATTTTTCTTCCACAGTTTTTTGTAAAATGTTACAATGTATTGTTTTTAAATTTGTCCTAGCAATAAGTTTACTATATGTCTTTCTTATATAATATTGCTGACTCACAATGGAAGTACCTAGGATTGGTTTTCTTTGCCAGTTTCCATAGCATATGTCATCTGGGTCCTTACTAAGGAGACCATAATCCCCTCGAAAGAGGATCCAAAATGCTGGCACTAAGAATAACCAATTGGGGATCCATTGTGCGAGTTTTTGAGACATGTTTGTTGATTGCTAGTTTTTAGTTTACCAAATTGTTCAAATTTTCTCAAAGTGTAATCCATATGTCTCACTGACACAGTTATCATTTTCTGTCTAGAAATTTTTGGATAGTTAAGGTTTTGGCCTTGCTCTTGGATATAGATACAGCAACATATGTCTTTATATATAGCCCTTTTGGCTTGTTATGCCTTATAAGTGATGTTGCAGTGTCTGGCTCCGAGGCGGATCCAACAGCTAGATGCCACCGAGATTATGCACTATCTAGATATCTACTTCTCTTTTCAACACTTATCACACTAGATTAGTCTAAGATAGCCAAAGGGAAGTCTTTGTAACTTAAATATTAAGATAGATATTCACCCTTCACCGGGAATTTATAGATTTGTCTTTATATTTTTACTTATATCACAAAGCTCAGCTCTGAGCCACTTGCTTTATTTATTTATGGTTAGGGTGCAAATTGAATGCCTTTATAGCACTTATATGTTGGTCTCAGGTTTGTTTGATTATGTAATGTTTTAAGTCTTTGTAACTTAATATTAAGATAGATATTCACCCCTCACAGGGAATTTATAGATTTGCCTTTATATTCTCACTTATATCACAAAGCCCAGTTCTGAGCCACTCACTCTATTTATTTATGGTTAAGGTGCACAGTGAATGTTTTTATAGCACCTATAAGTCGACCTCAGGTTTATTTGACTATCTAATGTTTTAAATGTCTCATTCGTTAAATTATAGATAGATAGATTCGAATTCTATGTTTAGGTCCCTTTGGCGGAGTAGAAGGTGCATATAACCTGGTGTTCAATTGTTGGAAGGCATTAGCCCTGGCACTGAGTCCAAAACATTTGAGTATTATGTTTTTAGATCTTGTAGCCTAAATGTACTTTTGCTCATTTTTATCTTACCCTCTAAAAATAAGGTTTAAAGTCACCTTTCTTATATGTACTAGGATACTATTAGATTTTTTAGGGACATTTAGCCCAGTGACAACCGCAAAATCACACTCTCTTCATAGGCCATGTCCTATTTTAGGTTAATAAATTGCCACTAAATACACCACTGTTTTAGCACTTATGTTTTTAATATAAAATGCTATACATTGGACACTGGCTTTCCACATAGATTTAGTATAGACACATAGGTTTTATAAGTAAGCATATGACCACACTTAGGATATTTCCCTTGGTTTCCCAAGACACCTCGCTAGATCTAAAATAACCCTTGCCCCCGAATCCCCTCCCCCCTTCCCCTCCCCTCTCTCCCCCACTGGATTTCACTTATTTACCATTTAAGGGAGGGCATCGGCTCTCCTCCTGTCAGGGTTTAGGGTGTATTGTTTCCTTAATTAGTGATTAGCCAATCACATCCTTCTTACTTCCATAAAACACCTGAACACTAAGCACACCTTGCTTAGTATTTTGTTATTCTCCTTAGAGTAACACTGAGCCTCGCAGTACTCTGTAGTTTCTACTTTGAACCTTATCACCTCTACAACTGGACCTTTCTCCTTTCCAGAGCATTCAGTAAGGATATCTCCCAGCTCATTCCAGCCTGTTACAACTTTCTCAAAGTCTCACAACAAGAGATTGGCAAGTATTTACTTTTCCACAAGCTGTCTGTGTATTACCGGATATCGCATTCAATACCATCACTTTTGCTTACGTTAAATTATATTATCTCTTATTGCTCCCATCAAGATTAACCGGAATGAACTTCCTTTAGTTATATTCTGTTACTGTTCCGTTACCTTTATAAATTGTTTTGTTTTGGGCTCCATCGGAGATTCGTGACGTCACACGCTGTCAGTCAGCCGGCACCAGCGTGTCTCTACTCCTGCTGCATTCGCAGCGTACAGAACCCGGAAGTGTTTGTCACTGCCTACCACTCTCACAGATTGCAAGGTACAAATTCTAGATATGCTCTATAATATTTACCTGACTTTCTCCATATTGTGATGCAAACAATTACGTTTGGATAAGACTTTATTCCTGAGTTCTAACTTTTTACTTAACCTGTTGCAATATCATTTTCCTTACTTACAACATTTGGAAAGTTTCACCTATTCCTTTTCCTCATATATTGTTGCCAGATTGTTTACCTACATTAATCTTGATATTGTTCCTATCATTGCACATTATACTGTAGAACGTATTCTATGCAGGGAACAATTATTCTTAGATTAATTGCACAAACATCTATTTGAGTTTACCTAGTAATAGTATTCTCATTTGACACTGTGCTACAACTTTATAATTACATTTCATCCTCACCAAGGGGTTTGATTATTACATAATACTAAGCCTTAAAACAAAATGGAACCTGCTGATATTCCCCAAGTAGTCTATAACCTGAGTCAAAAGGTAGACAAAATGGGGCAGGCTATCCTGGACTTACAGGTTGAAAATCAGGTTCTCAGAGAACTCATAAAAGAGGTAAAAGAACAACAATCCCCCAGTTCTGAACCACAGATAAGCTTGCCAGAATTATTTAATGGGGATAGAAAAACCTACAGGCAGTTTAAGAATGCATGCTACTTGCTCTATAATTTAAAACCAAAAACTTACCCCACTGACAGGGTAAGGGTTTTGACCACAATATCATTTTTAAGATCCGAACCAAGAATTTGGGCAGATCATTTGTGTGAAACAAATGATCCTTTACTAAATTCACTAACAGATTTTTTTCAAGCTATGGATGAGCTATATAGAGATACTGATATACAATTTACGGCGGAACAGAAGATGAGGAGCTTAAAACAAGGAAAAAAGACAGTGGAAGAGTATACCACCGAATTTAAGCTGTACGCATCTGACTCAGCATGGAGCTTGGTCTCCCTCAGAAACCAATTCAGATTGGGATTGTCTGACCCCGTTAAGGATGAGCTAGCTCGTATAGAGCTTCCAAGTACCCTGGATGCCTTAATGAAAGTCGCAACCCAAATCGACCGTAGGCTCAGGGAACGCAAAGCGGAACGTGGTCATTCTGATCCAACATTTAAAGCCAGCACCTCCACCTATGCACATACAAAATCCCCACCTACAGAGCAAGTTACCCCCATGGAAATAGGGGTTATACGTGGTCCGTTATCTCCTGAAGAAAGGATAAGGAGAAGGAACAACCACCTCTGTATGTATTGTGCGAATCCCAGTCATACAGTTACGGACTGCCCTATACTACGAAAAAATAAAAAGAGTAAGCTTGTCCATATTAACAATACTCAAGGTTTAGATAAACAAATATCTTATTGCAAATTATCTCTCCTTTTACAGTGGGACCTTAGGAGATTGTCTACTTCTGCCATCATCGACTCTGGAGCCTTTGGCAACTTCATTGATAAATCTACTGTATTAAAAAATAAAATACCTATTGTGTTGAAGAAAATACCAGTCTCACTCAAAGTTATTGACGGCTCAGTGATAGCAAATGGTCCCATAACACACAACACAATACCTATATTAATCACTACTGAGGATGGTCACACCGAATATGTAACATTCGATGTAATTCCATCACCCCATTTTCCAATAGTATTAGGCTTATACTGGCTGCAAACACACAATCCTCAAATTGATTGGACTACTTTAACTGTCAACTTCCAATCAAATTATTGTGAAAACACTTGTTATCCACATCATAAATTACTTCACACAGATTTAGAACACATACAAATACCGGAACCATACCAAGACTTCAAAGAGGTCTTTAGCAAAGTTGAGGCTGAAACTCTTCCTCCCCACCGAGTATATGATTGCCCAATTGAACTAATTCCTGGTGCAACATTACCTGTCGGCCATTTATACCCATTGAGTCACCCAGAGTTGATTCATTTAAAACAGTATTTGATAGAGATTATACGGAAGGGTTTCATCAGACCCTCTTCCTCACCCGCAGCAGCCGGTATGTTCTTTGTTACCAACAAAGACTCATCCCTTAGGCCGATAATAGATTATCGAGTGCTTAATAAACGGACGGTAAAAAAACGTTATCCGCTACCTCTCATTCCGGAATTAATTGAAAGATTAAGTAACGCTACCATTTTTACCAAGTTGGACTTGCGCGGGGCATACAATCTCATACGTATAAGAGAAGGCGACGAATGGCTCACAGCATTCAGAACTCGGTATGGACTTTATGAATACCTTGTGATGCCATTCGGTCTTTGTAATGCCCCCGCAACGTTCCAACACTTCATTAATGATATTTTCCGGGATTTACTAGACATATGTCTAGTAGTATACTTAGACGACATTTTAATCTACTCCAACAACTTAACAGAACATATAAAACATGTCCGTTGGGTATTAGCCCGGTTACAAACGCATAAACTATATGCCAAACTAGAAAAGTGTTCTTTCCATAATACCACCATTTCATTCCTTGGGTACACTATCTCACCTGACGGTATTCAAATGCAAACCGAAAAGGTTGAATCAGTAAAAAATTGGCCAATACCTATGGACAAAAAGTCTCTCCAAAGGTTCTTAGGATTTGCCAATTATTACAGAAAATTTATAAAGAATTTTTCTTCAATCGTAAGACCACTCACACAACTCACAGGTTCTACTCAACAATTTCATTGGAATCAAACTCATTCCAGAGTATTTGAATTCCTGAAACAAGCTTTCACAGAAGCACCCATACTTAAATTCCCGAATGTTGATTTACAATATGTACTGGAAGTTGATTCCTCAGACTTTGCGATTGGCGCAGTACTTTCACAACAGAAAACATCCAAAGATCCTTTACATCCTATCTCCTATTTTTCAAAGAGTATGACATCTGCAGAGAGGAATTACGCCATTGGAGACAAAGAATTACTCGCCATTCGCAAATCGTTAGAATTTTGGAGACACTTACTTGAAGGTGTGAAGATGCCCTTTATAATTTACACGGACCACAAAAATCTCCAATACCTGCAAAATAACAAAACTCTATCGGCCAGACAGGTAAGGTGGAGTCTTTACTTCGCAAGATTCGACTTCCAAATTTTATATCGCCCTGCAAACAAAAACGGAAAAGCGGATGCTCTCTCTCGACAGTTCTCTATACCCATTCCTAATGAAAATCCCACATCTATAATTCCTTCTGAACGTTTCATCGGATTAACTTCAGACCTCCTTACT
Source organism: Bombina bombina (assembly GCF_027579735.1). Taxonomy (NCBI): domain Eukaryota; kingdom Metazoa; phylum Chordata; class Amphibia; order Anura; family Bombinatoridae; genus Bombina; species Bombina bombina. The sequence goes on from NC_069505.1 coordinate 316,541,133, forward strand.
GATATAAAGAACTCTTCGAATAAACCACCCACTGACACTAAGGTTCCTTTGGAACTGAAAGACGGATTATACTACTTCAAGAACATGATTTATGTTCCTAAAGATTTGAGACATCACATCCTCCAACACCATCATGATTCACCCTTAGCTGGACATCCAGGTGAATCACGCACCATCGAACTTATAACAAGGACATACTGGTGGCCTCAGTTGAGGGAAACTGTCTCAAGCTACATAAAGAGTTGTGTTACTTGTCAAACTTGCAAAACAGAACGGAAACTACCATACGGACTTCTAATATCCATCCCAACATCTGACAGACCCTGGAAGCAAGTAGGAGTCGACTTCATTGTGGATCTACCTCCATCAAAAAACTATACCACTATTATGGTAGTAGTTGACAGTTTCACCAAAATGTCGCATTTTATCCCATATCATAAACTTCCCACTTCAGCAGAAACAGCTAAACTTTTCATACAACATGTGATTCGACTTCATGGAGTTCCAACAGTTCTGATATCAGACAGGGGATCCCAGTTCACATCTAAATTTTGGAAAAGTCTCTGTCAATCTCTTAACATAACCCATCAATATACAACAGCTTTCCATCCACAAGCAAACGGACAGGTTGAGAGAATCAACCAATGGTTAGATGAGTACTTACGCTGTTTTTGTTCTTATCAGCAAGACAACTGGATAACATACCTACCCTTCGCGGAATTCTCTTACAACAACCTAACCAACTCATCCACAAAATTATCTCCGTTCCTTGCTAATTATGGGTACCATCCAACCATCACTTCAGTTAGTACTACTCCTTCAAATTCTCCTTTGGTTGATGAATGGAATAATGCACTCCTAGACAATTTTCGGGTTATCAAAGAAAATATTTCTAAAGCTCAGAACACCCAAAAACACTATTATGATTTGCGGCACAGACAACCACCTTCGTACCAAATTGGAGACCAGGTTTGGTTGTCAACGAAAAATCTGAAGCTACATCTCCCTAGTAGGAAAATAACGCAAAAATTCTGCGGACCTTTCCCCATTACTAAGGTAATAAATCAGAACGCAGTTACCTTGGAATTACCATCATCTATGAGAATACATCCAACTTTCCACGTTTCCCTTCTCAAACCCTACCTTCCCACAAGAAACACTACACCCCAATTGCTGCCAATTAGATCCATCCAAGACTCGGATGTCTATGAGGTGAAAGATGTACTTGATTCAAGGTTTTCTAAGGGAATTCTGGAATATCTGATTAGGTGGAAGGGATATTCAGAAGACGATGATACCTGGGAACCCGCATCCAATCTTAATGCACCTCAACTTGTTTCCCAGTTTCACAGGAGATTTCCAGATCGCCCCAGACTCCAAGCTGAGGATCAGCTTGTTTGAGGGGGGAGTCATGTCAGGGTTTAGGGTGTATTGTTTCCTTAATTAGTGATTAGCCAATCACAACCTTCTTACTTCCATAAAACACCTGAACACTAAGCACACCTTGCTTAGTATTTTGTTATTCTCCTTAGAGTAACACTGAGCCTCGCAGTACTCTGTAGTTTCTACTTTGAACCTTATCACCTCTACAACTGGACCTTTCTCCTTTCCAGAGCATTCAGTAAGGATATCTCCCAGCTCATTCCAGCCTGTTACAACTTTCTCAAAGTCTCACAACAAGAGATTGGCAAGTATTTACTTTTCCACAAGCTGTCTGTGTATTACCGGATATCGCATTCAATACCATCACTTTTGCTTACGTTAAATTATATTATCTCTTATTGCTCCCATCAAGATTAACCGGAATGAACTTCCTTTAGTTATATTCTGTTACTGTTCCGTTACCTTTATAAATTGTTTTGTTTTGGGCTCCATCGGAGATTCGTGACGTCACACGCTGTCAGTCAGCCGGCACCAGCATGTCTCTACTCCTGCTGCATTCGCAGCGTACAGAACCCGGAAGTGTTTGTCACTGCCTACCGCTCTCACAGATTGCAAGGTACAAATTCTAGATATGCTCTATAATATTTACCTGACTTTCTCCATATTGTGATGCAAACAATTACGTTTGGATAAGACTTTATTCCTGAGTTCTAACTTTTTACTTAACCTGTTGCAATATCATTTTCCTTACTTACAACATTTGGAAAGTTTCACCTATTCCTTTTCCTCATATATTGTTGCCAGATTGTTTACCTACATTAATCTTGATATTGTTCCTATCATTGCACATTATACTGTAGAACGTATTCTATGCAGGGAACAATTATTCTTAGATTAATTGCACAAACATCTATTTGAGTTTACCTAGTAATAGTATTCTCATTTGACACTGTGCTACAACTTTATAATTACATTTCATCCTCACCAAGGGGTTTGATTATTACACCTCCTTTAGCTACACCTAATACACTGGTTACAAATACACATAAATTCATATTTGTTTTCAACTCACCGTTTGCACAGTATCTGCTATCTCAATCCGAGGCCTTTATCTTTTATAACATCTGGCCTCACCAACCCCCTCCCCCTCAATAATACCTAAGTTTACGGACGTAAACTTGTGGATCAATTAGAATCCCTACGTTTCTTAAGAATACTGTTACTCTCTGGTACATCTGAACTCTCAAAATCCATATATTATATCTCTTTACATTTTTAACTTTCCTTCCATATGTTTTTTCTACTTTAGCCTTTTTACTTTTTTTTTTTTTCTCTCCCCTTGCCCCATTTTCCATAATGGAGACCTCCATATGATTCCTCACTCTAAATGCTAAGGGCCTAAACTCGCCTGATAAACTCAGTATGTTAACAACATACGGCAAAAGATTAAAGGGACATGTCCTATTTATCCAGGAAACTCATTGGATAATAGATAGACCCCAAACATATAGATCGACTCTATACCCAAGCCTGATTACGGCCTCTTATACCGATAAGACAAGAGGAGTTGCAATACTCCTACATAAAGACCTCCAGTTTGAACAAATATACTTAGATAGAGACCCTGGCGGCAGATTCATTATCTGTGTGTGTAAACTCAATGGTACCCTTTTTACCTTAGTTAACTTATATGCCCCAAATCAACAACAATTACATTTTCTATCAAAAGTCCTTAATCTAGCAAAATCGGTGAGACAAGGTCATATCGTAATTGGAGGAGATTTTAATGTCATCTGGGACCCTAAATTAGATAAAAAACTTGTAATGGGTAAATCCATTGACCCTTATACCAGTTCTACAGCAATTAAATTTAGATCCTTATCCGCTAGACATGAATTATACGATGTCTGGCGATCATGTCATCCTGAGGACAAAGATTTCACTTTTTTCTCCAATCCGCACAAATCCTATTCTAGACTGGATTATTTTCTAGTTGATTTTTGGCTCCTCAATGAGGTCACAAACTCACAAATACATATCTGTACATGGTCAGACCACGATGCGGTTTCTTTTGACATTTTTCCATCAGGGGCTCGCAAGGGGGGACATTCTTGGAGGTTCCCAAATTTTCTTTGGGAAGAACCAGGATTTAAGGACTCACTTACAAAAGCGATTAATGACTATATACAGTTCAATATACCAGGTCAAACTTCCTTCCAAATCTTGTGGGGTGTATTCAAGGCATATATAATGGGGGTCTGCATCTCTGAATCAGCTAGAGTCCGGAAGAACAGAGGAGGTCCTTTGGGCCAGCTGGCCATGAAACTGAGGGACATGGAGAAAATCAACAAGGATAATCCTACTATCTTAATTTCTGATGAAATTAGTGCCCTCAGAAGACAAATCCTCCAACTAGAGCATGATAGAATCAAAGCCAATCTGGCAAAATTTAAGCAAGTAATGTACCATAAAGGCAATAAGGCAAATGAGCTTTTAGCTCGAAAACTTAATGCAAGAACTGCCCACTCTAGGGTTCAAGCTCTAGAGATTAATGGTTCTAGAATTTTAGCTCCCGAGGATATCGGAAATGCTTTTGCTGATTATTACTATCAACTCTATAATCTTACGGAAGCAGAAAACCTTGATACCCCCTCTATCGATAGGATACAGGAGTTTCTAGACCCCCTTAAGCTTCCTACACTCACAGAAGAGGCAAGGAACTCACTCCTACATCCGTTCTCTACTAAAGAAATTTGCAACGTCATTACCCAACTTAAACCGAATAAGTCTCCAGGACCCGACGGTTTTACGGGCTCTTTCTATAAAATGTTTAAACAACATCTATCATCCCTCCTCTGCCCCTTCTTTAATGAGGTGGCCGAGGCAGGAAGTTTTTCAAGAGAGTTCTTGGAAGCATCTATTATCGCAATTCCCAAACCAGGAAAGGATCCCCTCTACTGTGCCAATTATAGACCTATCTCTCTGATAAATTTAGACGTCAAGATGTATTCTAAGCTTTTAGCCAATAGGATTGTTCATCTACTCCCGGATATCATACAAATAGACCAGGTTGGCTTTACATCTGGCAGGCAAGGTCCTGACAATACTCGTAAACTTTTACAGGTGTTCTCTGAGTCAGCCCGCCGGGAGGTTCCCATCGTGGCCCTGTCTTTAGACGCGGAAAAGGCATTTGACAGGGTCTGATGGGATTATATCTGGCAGGTACTTAAATCTTTTGGCTTTCCTCATCAATTCATTGGCATGGTTCAGGCGCTATATACTGCACCATTTGCAACGGTCAGAGGCGTAGGTTTTAGATCTAGAGCCTTCTCCATTACCAATGGGACTAGGCAAGGCTACCCTCTTTCACCTCTGATCTTTGCTATGGTTATGGAACCTCTAGCCCAAGAGATCAGGCATTCTCAAGGCATAGAGGGAGTCAAGATAGGTGAGCGAACAGAGAAAATCGCCCTCTTTGTCGACGACCTGACCATCTTGTTAACTAACCCGAGCTCTTCAATTCCGGAAGTTTTCAGGACCTTAGAATCCTATGGGGTTCTCAGTCTCTATAAATTAAACATTCTCAAAACGGAAGCTCTAGCAATTAATCTTGATTCCGGGCTCCTCGCCATACTTAAGACCCGCTTCTCTTTCACCTGGCACACAGATCTTATTAAACACCTGGGTATATTTTTAGGCCCTGATATAAATAAGGTTATTAAATACAATTTTGAGCCATTGATTGTAGAAATTAAAAGTCTTCTACAGAGGTGGGATTATAGAGAAATTTCCTGGATGGGACGTATCTCTACTCTTAAAATGGCTATTCTTCCAAAAATTCTGTACCTATTTAGGTGCATACCCTATACGATACCAAAAATCTATCTATCTCAGATTCAGTCTATATTCATTAACTATGTCTGGAGAGGAAAGATTCCGAGGGTGGCGAGCCGTATTCTTCAACTACGATAAACAAAGGAGGCATAGCTTTTCCCAATATATATCTATACCACGACGCAGCCAGGTTAACTCACATTGCGGCCTGGAGCAATGAGAAAGAGAAACCGGCATGGTTTTTGCTTGAGACTGAGGTTATCCCTAGAAAATTCCTCCTAAAAGATCTAATATGGATTCCTAAGCATAGGCTCCTGGATGCAGCGCTCACGAATAAAATAATCTTAGACAATTGCCGGACATGGCATAGACTTAGACATCACAAAGGACTGGCACCCCATCCTTCTCCTATTCATAGTCTCCAGGGACTGATGATAGGTCTCCCAGATATACATAGACAGGATTGGCTATCATGGAATTTTATCTGTGTTGGGGACCTCTATACCCAGAAGAGGCTATCAACAACTAAACAAAAAGTCGCGCAGGTGAAAGAGGCTCCGAGATGGTTAATGTTTGAAAGTTATAGATTGTTAGAATATTGCCAGGCTTGGGGTTTCCCCAAGACACAGCTGAGAGAAAGTACTACTTGGGAGAAACGATGGCAAGCAGGGACTAAGCCTATAAAATCACTTGCAAATCATCATCTGCTACTCCTCAGCAACTACAGCGAAATCATACCCTGGCAGATTAAGGCGTGGGGACGTGAAATAGACGTCCAAATTACCCCGATGGAAGTGGAACATGCGACAACGATTACTAAATCAGCTATACATTGCATAACTTTCCTTGAAATTTACTTCAAGGTTCTCTTAAAGTGGTATCTAACCCCCCATAAGTTGTCAAAGATATATCCTACAGCCTCCCCGCAATGCTGGAGGGAATGTGGCCAACAGGGCACAGATTTACATATCTGGTGGTCCTGCCCAAAAATTTCCCCCTTGTGGAGAGAGACTTTTCTATTGCTCTCTGACTTGGGTATCACATTACCCAAATCCCCAGCATTAGCCCTTCTGCATATCGGTCTTAGGGAACTACAAAAACCCCAACAAATCCTTGGAGTTGCAATTTTATTGCAACCAAGATGTGTATAGCCAGGTCATGGAAAAAACTTGAAGCTCCAACTTTAGCTCAGATCACTCAACTCATAGATTATTTAGCGTCAATGGAGAGAGGTTTTTATAACACGACTGACCGTATTGACAAGTACTGGACGATCTGGAGTAGGTGGGTTCTTAAACCTCCTTAGACGCCCAAATGCTTATTATTGTCTTTTTGGTCCCATGGTGGATCCATTATCCCTCTGAGAAATTTCTCTATTTCCCTTTCCCTTTCCCCCCCCCCCCTTTCCTTTTTTTTTTTTTCTTTCTTCTCTCTTTTTCTTCTCCTTTTTTTTTCATATCCTACCACTGCCTTTTTTCTCTTTCAATTTTTGCTGTTAATTCGAACCTGATGTCCCTACTTAGTAACTTTGTTAGGGACTATCTGTCTCCACATTAGGACTTAACGACAGAGTGGGACAATGGGAACAGACACGACCAAAAACTCTTGTGATGCCCTACAATTAATTAATTTGATAAACTAAACTTTATTTTTGAACACATACTAAAGGACATCACCCTATCTCTTGAGATATTTCTCCTCAATTCAGATGTAAGAATGAGAGTAACCTATTAGTTGGCAATTATTCCTATGTCAAAATTCTGTGCCAGTTTGTATTATGAATACCCTTGTATTTTATAATTGAAAAATTGTTCAAAGTCTGTTTTTACGCTGATTGTTTTATTTGCATCTTCTTTGTACTGATTTATGCTTAATAAAGTTTAAAAAAAAAAAAAAATGAAGTTAGCGACTTTAATGCTGATAGGTTAATATGGAAATAGATGCACTCCATTATCATAAAACTGACCTTCACTTTAAGATGGGGGTGACCAGTGGGGGGTGGGGGAGGGAAAAGAGCTGTTTGGGAGGGATCAGGTAAGGATCAGGGGGTGGGAAGTGTCAGGTGGGAGGGGAATCTCTACACTAAAACTAAAATTAACCTTAGCCTAAATAACCCCTTCACTGCTGGGAATAATACAAGTGAGGTGCCAGCTTCTAAGCTTATATTCCTGCTTTTTCAAATAAAGATACAAAGAAAACAGAAAAAAATGATAATAGGAGTAAATTAGCAAGTTGCTTAAAACTGCATGTTCTATCTGAATCATGGAATAAATACTTTGGGTTTTATATTCCTTTAAAGGGCCATACAAAAACAAATGTATATTTATGAATCAGATAGATCATACAGTTATTTTTTAAATCATAATTTTTTTTTATTGATGAAATAAAACATAACAGAGTCATAAACATGGTAATTACATCACAAGGGTCGAAGGACAAGTACATTTTTATATATTTATAAACTATTAGGCAGGTGAGAATAAGTTGCAATAAGTTAACAGGTAAAATGCCTAATACATTGAAACCTCAATAAAAAAATTTTCATAATAAATTAAATGTACCCCTGAATGAAACATATATTTAATGCAAAAGAAACGTAAATTTAGTAATGCATCTTTATAAGCCATAACTAGAGGTACTATGTATTACTGATATAAAATAGTGTCTGTTTCCACTACAGTTCAATCACCTATATATTCAAATTTATATTGACTATTTAACACTATAGTGACTTAAATTTTGCTCTGGTGGAGGAGACCTCAACGACATGTCTCAACCTATAAGTGTAGGAAAAGAAAATAGGATAAATAGAGGAGTAGGGGATGTGAGTAAAGTAGAGAGGGGAGATAGAGTGTGGGGGGGGGGGGAGAAAAGGAAAAAAAAACACACCAGAAGGGAACCTCTGGCTTAATTAGGGTATCTTTCAGACCATAATGACCAAACCTCAATATAGTTCTCCTTTACCAATTGAGTTGAATGCACATCTTTCCATCTTTCTGATATAGCTCATGAATGAGATAATAGTTTGGAGACATGGTGCAGAAGTTTTCTTCCATTCCCTTGCTATAATTAGTTTGGTAGCTATCAATAAGTAAGTAAGGAGCATTTTCCTAGAAGTGGCCATTCTAGGTAGTGCCAAATGCAGGAGACCCACCGCTGGGAAACACATGAGGTTATAATGCAGGTCCCTCCAGTACTCCAAAGATTTCTTTCCATAGGGGTCTTATTTTAGGGCATTCCCACCAAATCTGGACCACAGTGCCCATTTGGCCACACTTTCTCCAACACAGTGAGGAGGACTGGAAAATCTTATGAAGATAAGAAGGTACTAAGTGCCAGCGTACGACAATCTTATAATGCAATTCCCACATTGTGGCACAATGTAATGTTTTGCGAGTAAATATAAGCTCTCTGTACTAGGTGGCACTATCCACTATAAGGCCAATCTCTCTCTCCCAGGCCATATGTTGACTGGATTTGGTGTGTATTGAGATACTAGTTATAAGTAAATATATGTGCGAGAGTAAACCTTTGTCCTTTCGTTTTTTAACCCAATTTTGCTCCCATAATTTTAGTCCTCTCAATTCCCCTCTCTGAAAACCCCATGTCTGGACAATGCTGAACATTCTATGCACTTCAAAGCAAAGCTTAATTAGGACAATTAATCTGTTCATAAAAGTGTCTGCGTTCATAAGTGTATTATTCTCATATAGGTCTTCTATACAAGACACTGGGGACTTTGCCCAGAATGATCTGTGTGAGTCAGGTAGACAGTGAATTATGCTGAACATAGAGTGTACTGGGGAAGGGTGGGGTGCAATGTTAGTTATGTGCTGGATATTATCCCAATTTTTTACAGTTCCAGTCATTATCGGGTGGTCAATGTGGAGGTATTTTCAACAGTATGGGGGAATCCACGGTAAGTCAGTTAACTGGATGTGATCTAGAATTAGTGCCTTTTCATCTTCCTGCCATCGCAGCAGAGACTCTCCATGACTTCTCCATGACTTCTTCAGAGAGCATTTAAAGGAAGAAAGATTAGGGTAAAGCCTGACAGCACGAGGGAGAGTGTTCCACAGGGTAGGTGCTGCCCGACAGAAGTCCTGCAGTCTAGCATGGGAAGAGGTGATAGTCGTGGATGCAAAGAGCAGGTCATTGTTGGATCTTAGTGGGCAGGCTGGAGTATACTTGTTTATTAGAGAGGATAGGTAGAGGGGAGCAGCAATGGTGAGAGCTTTGTATGTAATGGTGAGAATTTTGAATTTCATTCTGCTGTGAATGGGGAGCCAATGAAGGGACTTGCAGAAATGTGGATTAGCCCGGTGTTAGGGGTAATATGAACCTGATGGCAGCCATCTTGTTCCTCGCAGCCATCTTGTGATGATTAGCATCCATTTTGTAATGATTAGACTTTTATTATACTGGGTTATTATGTAGTGAGAACTATGTGCATATTATGATAGTTTCCTTAGCTGTTCGGCCTTGTCAATGTACCCTGGCCCTACGCCCAGAATAAGATAGAATAAGATAATGTCAACAAGATGGTTCAGAAACCTTGTTGTCTCCGCAGATGGTAGTTTATTATGACTATGTAAGTATTGTTATGAGAAACTCATATTCCAGCTTTACCTTGTATTTTGCTCTGTATAACTGTGTAAGATGACGCGGTCCTAACGTGTCATCCCCTTAACCCTGTATGTCACTATAAGAAAGGCTTTCACTGTGCAATAAACAGAATTGGCTTTCGATCATAATGCTGTCTGAGTCATTCTAAGGGGCCCTTATCAGATAATCTACATATGCCTCAGGTGGTACACTGGCCCCGTGGCTTCGGCCTGACCTGACACTTACCCCCCTGGGGGGACACCTAACAATTTTGGCGTCAGTTTGTGGGATTCGCAGTGAGTAAGTATGAGTGCTTTTACCATGCTTTCCTTCTGTGAATCTGAACCTAAATTTAGTCTGGCAATAGGTGTTGATAATATATGATAAAGGGTTAAAGGGGTTCCTGTGGTTGAAGCACAGGTTTACGGAGGTTATAGTCCTGCCGGCAGTTGTGATACCCCTCCAGACAGGTAATCAGTCCTGTGCTGGGATACGACAGGTATTGTGAGTCCTGTCTGTGATAAGAGCGCAAGAAATATATGAATGCCAGTTGACGGAGAGCTTTTAAGATAAGCTCCTCCGGGCAAGTTGGCAGTGAGTGAGTCTCACCTATGTTAAAGTTTCCCATATTCATTCCCATAATAAAGTTTTGTTACCCACCTGAAGCTCATGTTGATATCTGATGCTTGCTTTGCTTTGTTTTGTTTGTGTTTTTTTGATGCTGTGCGTAGAAAATATTAAGTGGCTATGCATGTTATTATTGTGGCTATTATTGTGTTGAGAAATGGGAACTGCTTAGAGATAAGAATGCACAGAGAAAATTACATGTATAAGGTAAAAGAAAAGGAGAGTTAATAGTTTCTGCAAAAGACAGAAATATTGTTAAAACACTGTCAGTGAGTACTGCTGTGTGGTAAATAGAGAAATCTCTGTGTTAAAAAATGTAGCAGGCAAAGAAGGGGGGCCACCACTGAGCACGCATATAGATCAGAAAAAAAAAAAAAAGAGGAAAGAAACTGTTACAGCAGCTCCGTTTGTAAGACTTTTTGTTTGCTTGCAGTAAGGAAATTTTGTATATTGAGATGCATAATGTGTGATGGTCTGTATGTTCTCACTGTGGTATGCGTGTAACAGATTTACTTTGAACCAAAAACAGAATGTATTATTTGAAAATGATTGTCCCAAGCCGTGCAAAAGTGGCCATTTTGCGGGGTTTCGCAAAAAAATACATTTTGGACTTGGTGACAGGGTAATCTAGTGTTTTTATATATATATATATATATGTATGTCGTACGCTATGAAATAGATGTTTTTCTGAGAAAGGAAAAAAGGGAATGAATCTCTGGTATGCGAGATGAAATGAGCTTGTCTGTATAGCTGTACAAATGTAAAACTGTTTCTTTCTGTTTCTCTGCTGGGAAATCAGACGTTTTTAGAAGATATTTGGTAAATGTTATTTTATATACCTGTATTTTAAAGTCACCAGCATGTTTTAAGTATGTGGTATTCATATGCAGTTTTAGTTTTAAGTGATAATTGTTTTTCGGCATGTAAAGATATGATATTGTTTTTGCAAGTGAAGTAACGGCTTTGAAAGTGGCTTTGAAAGTGCGATGGTGTGTGTGATTTTTTGTCACGCTCTGGTAAATATAAAACTGTTTCGGGTATGATTAATGGGTTAACGTATGTTGTATTTGTAAGGTCTGTGCACAGAGTTAGTGCACCTAATGAGATATAGTTGTAGGCTGTAGTTGAAAATGTATCTAAAAGTGCGTCAGTTTTTGTTGCAAGTAAATTAATCTGCAGGTCATGCTACAGTACAGAGGTGAAATTTGTGTGGTAAATCATACAAGCAGCCTAAATTATGGTTGGGATATACATATGAGATTTATGTGATGAATGGTTAGTCCTTAAAGGGACAGTCCACTGTGACAAGGTGTTGCTATTAATGTATTGTCCATGACTTGTTATACAAGCTGCATATAGGAGAAATTGCATTTGCAAGTTTATTTGTATATATATGAAGTAGCTGGTTTTATGCTTTCAAAACACAGTTGATTGCAATGGGTTGAATTTTAGATAATAAGAATATCTCATTATGTTATATTTGTCTGTAAAACCAGAGCTCAGTGCGTAGACGGAGCAATACAAAATTGTCATTTTATTATTTAAAGAACCAGTGCAATAACACTGTATTAGTAGTTTGCTAAATATATTTTAAGAGACCTTTCTTTGTATATATTTATTTTAAATCTGCTGTTCAGATAGCAGATATTTCTTTTGCAGTATAACTTAATTCTCTCTGCAATGTAAACTGAAGTGATAAGTTGTCTACAATTTTAGTGTAGGGATCCGTGAGATCAGCGGACAGAAAAAAAAAACGAGAAAAAACAGAGGAGTGAAAATATTTAAAGGGATACAGGCAAACTGATATAACATCTGAGAATTTAAGGGAATATTTACATAAAAGACGATGAGGTTTACTGTAAGCCTAACACTAGTATATTTCACTGTGTTAGCAGTTTCAATTAAAGATTATTTTTAGTTTGGTTAAAATGTCCCTTTAACTAGCCTGCATCCCACTGTGAGTGCGTTCTTATGCTGCTTATGCTTGTTTAGGCTATTTAATGAACGTCAGTATGCATTTTTTATTATAAGGATCATTGGGAATAATTTAAAGGGGAAATTGTAATAGTATTCTTTTGTAGAAAGCTTATTTTTGTGTTATATACGGTTGTTATATTTGGCTGGACAACTGCAGAATGGTGAATATCAATTTATACACAATATTAAATCCAATAATTTTGTTGTTGTGGTTAAACTAATTAGCATTTATCAAGTTTTAGTGTGAATTTTATATTTTCAAGCAGTAAACAGTGTTTCTCCTTTAAGTAAAAATGAAACTTTGAGCTTGCCTCACTATCCTTGAGAAGAATTATAACACTGTGCATGTTTTGCTTTTCTTTAAAAAAAAAAGTTTCTCTGTTTGGCTTTGTTGCAGAGAGAACGATTTGCACTTAACATTTAAAGCGGCAGTACTGGTGTTCTATGTTATAAAAAATGATAACTATAAATTGCTCACTACAAAGAAACAAGTATTTATATTATATTCTGTCACAGAATATAGCTTAAAAATTATAATTTTATTTCTGTGGCTGTCAAACTGTATCTCACAGATAGTTCAGAACTCTTTGTTATTTAAAATAACCCCCACTGCGTTCAATAAATAAATGAGATATTATTTAATGAAGTGATTTCAGTGACACTTTAAAATATATATAGTTATTCGGTTATTAACTAGTCTACCACTATTATTGCAATGACTTTGATTGCTGCTTAACAGCTAAGCCGTGGTCTATAAGGTGTCTACAAATAAACACCCCTAAAACAAATGATGCACATTTTATCTGATTCTACTGCATTTATATAACTTGCTAATTTATCTGATCACAGTTTTAGTTTTATTTATATGGCTTACGTGTATTTTGTCTCTTGGGCCTAGATTTGGAGTTTTGTCGGTAACGACCCGAAAAACTAACGCCGGCTTTTTTCTGGCCGCACCATAAAAATAACTCTGGTATTGAGAGTCCACATAGAGGCTGCGTTAGGCTCCAAAAAAGGAGCGTAGAGCATTTTTAACGCAGCTTCAACTCTCGATACCAGAGTTGCTTACGGACGCGGCCAGCCTCAAAAACGTGCTCGTGCACGATTCTCCCATAGGAAACAATGGGGCTGTTTGAGCTGAAAAAAAAACAAACACCTGCAAAAAAGCCGCGTTCAGCTCCTAACGCAGCCCCATTGTTTTCTATGCGGTAACCCTTCCTACGGCTGCACCAACACTCTAACATGTACCCCGAGTCTAAACATCCCTAACCTTACACTTATTAACCCCTAATCTGCCGCCCCCGCTATCGCTGACCCCTGCATATTATTATTAACCCCTAATCTGCCGCTCCGTAAACCGCCGCTACTTACATTATCCCTATGTACCCCTAATCTGCTGCCCCTAACACCGCCGACCCCTATATTATATTTATTAACCCCTAATCTGCCCCCCACAACGTCGCCTCCACCTGCCTACACTTATTAACCCCTAATCTGCCGACCGGCCCTGAGCGCTACTATAATAAAGTTATTAACCCCTAATCCGCCTCACTAACCCTATCATAAATAGTATTAACCCCTAATCTGCCCTCCCTAACATCGCCGACACCTAACTTCAATTATTAACCCCTAATCTGCCGACCGAATCTCACCGCTATTCTAATAAATGTATTAACCCCTAAAGCTAAGTCTAACCCTAATACTAATACCCCCCTAAATTAAATATAATTTAAATCTAACGAAATTAATTATCTCTTATTAAATAAATTATTCCTATTTAAAGCTAAATACTTACCTGTAAAATAAATCCTAATATAGCTACAATATAAATTATAATTATATTATAGCTATTTTAGGATTTATATTTATTTTACAGGTAACTTTGTATTTATTTTAACCAGGTACAATAGCTATTAAATAGTTAAGAACTATTTAATAGCTAAAATAGTTAAAATAATTTCAAATTTACCTGTAAAATAAATCCTAACCTAAGTTACAAATAAACCTAACACTAGACTATCAATAAATTAATTAAATAAACTACCTACAATTACCTACAATTAACCTAACACTACACTATCAATAAATTAATTAAATACAATTGCTACAAAGAAATACAAGTAAATAAACTAGCTAAAGTACAAAAAATAAAAAAGAACTAAGTTACAAAAAATAAAAAAATATTTACAAACAGAAATATATTACAACAATTTTAAACTAATTACACCTACTCTAAGCCCCCTAATAAAATAACAAAGCCCCCCAAAATAAAAAAATGCCCTACCCTATTCTAAATTACTAAAGTTCAAAGCTCTTTTACCTTACCAGCCCTGAACAGGGCCCTTTGCGGGGCATGCCCCAAGAAGTTCAGCTCTTTTGCCTGTAAAAGAAAAAATACAATACCCCCCCCCCCAACATTACAACCCACCACCCACATACCCCTAATCTAACCCAAACCCCCCTTAAATAAACCTAACACTAAGCCCCTGAAGATCATCCTACCTTGTCTTCACCATACCAGGTTCACCGATCGGTCCAGAAGAGCTCCTCCGATGTCCTGATCCAAGCCCAAGCGGGGGGCTGAAGAGGTCCATGATCCGGCTGAAGTCTTCATCCAAGCGGACCAGAAGAGGTCTTCCATCCGATTGAAGTCTTCATCCAAGCGGCATCCATCCGGAGCGAAGCGGCAGCATCCTGAAGACCTCCACCGCGGAACATCCATCCTGGCCGACGACTGAACGACGAATGACGGTTCCTTTAAATGACGTCATCCAAGATGGCGTCCCTCGAATTCCGATTGGCTGATAGGATTCTATCAGCCAATCGGAATTAAGGTAGGAATATTCTGATTGGCTGATGGAATCAGCCAATCAGAATCAAGTTCAATCCGATTGGCTGATCCAATCAGCCAATCAGATTGAGCTTGCATTCTATTGGCTGATCGGAACAGCCAATAGAATGCGAGCTCAATCTGATTGGCTGATCGGATCAGCCAATCGGATTGAACTTGATTCTGATTGGCTGATTCCATCAGCCAATCAGAATATTCCTACCTTAATTCCGATTGGCTGATAGAATCCTATCAGCCAATCGGAATTCGAGGGACAACATCTTGGATGACGTCATTTAAAGGAACCGTCATTCGTCGTTCAGTCGTCGGCCAGGATGGATGTTCCGCGGTGGAGGTCTTCAGGATGCTGCCGCTTCGCTCCGGATGGATGCCGCTTGGATGAAGACTTCAGCCGGATCATGGACCTCTTCAGCCCCCCGCTTGGGCTTGGATCAGGACATCGGAGGAGCTCTTCTGGACCGATCGGTGAACCTGGTATGGTGAAGACAAGGTAGGATGATCTTCAGGGGCTTAGTGTTAGGTTTATTTAAGGGGGGTTTGGGTTAGATTAGGGGTATGTGGGTGGTGGGTTCTAATGTTGGGGGGGGTATTGTATTTTTTCTTTTACAGGCAAAAGAGCTGAACATCTTGGGGCATGCCCCGCAAAGGGCCCTGTTCAGGGCTGGTAAGGTAAAAGAGCTTTGAACTTTAGTAATTTAGAATAGGGTAGGGCATTTTTTTATTTTGGGGGGCTTTGTTATTTTATTAGGGGGCTTAGAGTAGGTGTAATTAGTTTAAAATTGTTGTAATATATTTCTAATGTTTGTAAATATTTTTTTATTTTTTGTAACTTAGTTCTTTTTTAGTTTTTGTACTTTAGCTAGTTTATTTAATTGTATTTCTTTGTAGCAATTGTATTTAATTAATTTATTGATAGTGTAGTGTTAGGTTAATTGTAGGTAATTGTAGGTAGTTTATTTAATTAATTTATTGATAGTCTAGTGTTAGGTTTATTTGTAACTTAGGTTAGGATTTATTTTACAGGTAAATTTGTAATTATTTTAACTATTTTAGCTATTAAATAGTTCTTAACTATTTAATAGCTATTGTACCTGGTTAAAATAAATACAAAGTTACCTGTAAAATAAATATAAATCCTAAAATAGCTATAATATAATTATTATTTATATTGTAGCTATATTAGGATTTATTTTACAGGTAAGTATTTAGCTTTAAATAGGAATAATTTATTTAATAAGAGATAATTAATTTCGTTAGATTTAAATTATATTTAACTTAGGGGTGTGTTAGTATTAGGGTTAGACTTAGCTTTAGGGGTTAATACATTTATTAGAATAGCGGTGAGATTCGGTCGGCAGATTAGGGGTTAATAATTGAAGTTAGGTGTCGGCGATGTTAGGGAGGGCAGATTAGGGGTTAATACTATTTATGATAGGGTTAGTGAGGCGGATTAGGGGTTAATAACTTTATTATAGTAGCACTCAGGTCCGGTCGGCAGATTAGGGGTTAAAAAAATTTTTCCGAGTGTCGGCGATGTGGGGGGACCTCGGTTTAGGGGTACATAGGTAGTTTATGGGTGTTAGTGTACTTTAGAGCACAGTAGTTAAGAGCTTTATAAACCGGCGTTAGCCCAGAAAGCTCTTAACTACTGACTTTTTTCCTGCGGCTGGAGTTTTGTCGTTAGATGTCTAACGCTCACTTCAGAAATGACTCTAAATACCGGAGTTAGAGAAATCCCATTGAAAAGATAGGATACGCAATTGACGTAAGGGGATCTGCGGTATGGAAAAGTCGCGGCTGGAAAGTGAGCGTTAGACCCTATTTTGAGTGACTCCAAATACCGGCGGTAGCCTAAAACCAGCGTTAGGAGCCTCTAACGCTGGTTTTCACGGCTAACGCCAAACTCTAAATCTAGGCCTTGGTGTTGTAATGAGATTTATACAGCCTGTGATAAGAGGCAGCCCTCAAAGGCTTAAAAATTAGCATATGAGCCTACCTATGTTTGGTTTAATCTAGGAAGGTTGGTTAACATTAAAAGTCCTATCTGAATAATGAAATTTTCATTTATCCTAGAATGTCCCTTTAACAGTGGCTACCGTGGTTATCTGATCGTTCCCAAATAAGCGCAATTTTATTTGTGCAATCTGCAACTGAAGTTTCTTGGGCATCTGCTGTGATTGTTTTCTTTGTGTGATATCAAAGTTTTGTACATAGTGGATGTTTTTAATTGTTTGTAGTGTTCTGAGAGTGTTGCATTCCAGTGAATGTCAGAATATGTGTTGCATTCTAAGTTAATTGTGGTTGTTTGAAATTTGTGTCAGCAGCTAATGTTTTGTTTTGTGAAAGACAAGAACGATTAGTTTTCACTGTTTGTTTGTTATGTTTTTCTCTTTTCTGACTACGTGTGGAAGCGTGTGTATGGACAGCATAGTGAATAGTGAAGTGTATTTCATTTTTGCTTGCTATTGAGAATTGTCTCTGCATGAGTGGAGTGCATGATTTGCCGTTTAGTTTCTTGTTATGTTGTGTTTGCGTGTCACATGAGATGTTTCACGCAAACATGGGGGAAGTATTGATGAGTATTGATGAATATCTTTATGTAATGGGGGTGATTGTTTTTAGGAGGTGAACCTAAAACGTTTTGAATCTCCTCGTACAATGTTATTGTCTAACCACCAGCTGTGCCCTAAATTTCCTTGTCTTACCCCTATGCAGGATGCACTACGTCCCTAGGATTGTCTAGAACTTTCCTTCATTGGGAATCTGGCCACGGAAAAGCATCTACCTTGATGGCCACCCCAGTCATAGCCTGTACACCCACACCCCACTCCTTTTTTTCCCTCCCTGGTGGATTAGATCTTTTTATTGTCTTTCTGTGTTAATTTCAGATGCCTAAAATGTTTTATTTTTCTATTTGGTTCTTAACACTCTATTTGTATTTGCAGGATGAGAGTATGCAGCTGTCTTCAGAGATTGAAACACACTAACTGAATTATTTTTGAGTTTCCATATTTAGGTAAAATCTGTACAGGCAAAATTCCATAAGTGCACTCTTCAAAAGATTAAAGATTGAAAGCAAGTAAACCTTTAAAGAAAGAAAAGATGAAGATGAAAGACCTTTTGTCAAGCTTGTTTTAACCACCATACTGCAGTAAAAAAGTTGCTGAACTATCTTTGGATCCATTCTTGCTTTGCATGCTGGTATCAGCCCCAGAACTGGACTCTGGGTAATCCATGACTGTTTCCTCTGATGTGTGTCTTCAGGACATAAAGACTATCCTTCTCTGGACTGTGCCTTACCGCTCGATATGGAGGTCCTGTTATGCTGTTACAGGGTCAACCAATTAAATTAGGGGAGTATTGTTTAACTCAATTCCTTATATTGCTTGTTTTGTATTCTCTTGTATTTGTTTTATTTTTATTGATCATATTGGGTATAAGACATCATATGCTTCATTGGTATTAGTGCACATGGTAGTTTATGTGCTTAACAAAGTAACCCTTTAGATAAATGTAACTGTGAACTTCGCAGTATTGTACTCTATTGAATGGCCCACTGAGTATAGAAAATAGGTTTAAGAAAAATGCTGCAACATAGCATAATATTTTAGACCCTTCACCCTTTAGAACATAAGGAGGACACGTCTAAGCTAGAAGTTTATAGTAAATATACAGAGAAATGTTTGTTCAGGGAATAGCATAATTATAGTTTATGAAAGCAAATGTATTTTTCCCTTTTATTAATTAGTATGGTATCTGCAAAGTGAATTTTGTCATTCCTGATGTTTGTCAAAGAGAGTAATTCTTACCATAAAGATGTGTTTACCTTTAAAAGAGTTTGTAGTTTTAAATGATGTTCTGTTTGTATGCATTCCTCATACAGGAGTGTGAGAGAATTTCGGTTGCATAAAATAATTAGTAAACTAGTAGTGTTTATATCAGATGAGATTGTTGAATATTAGGATCATGGTTGGAGAATTATAATCATTATAGATATCAGCCATCCAGAATAAAGCAACACAAGGTTCTTTTATTTTTTAGAAGTTCAAAGTGACAGTGTAAAGAAATTCATTTATTTTTATTGACTGTTTTCTTTTTTCCATTCTTACTACAGGGCAGGCCTTAGCATAAGTTTTAGCATAACCATTCAGGCCCTTGATGAAGTCTGACAGGTTTTCACTTGCTTAGTATTCATGAAGTATCATTTAAAAGTGTATTGGGAAGTTGTAAATTATTCTCTGAGAAATATCAATGTATTTAGTTTGTATTATATATCAACAATGTTTTGTTTGATTTTAAATGACATAGGATGAAAGTGACGTTTTATTTGGACATAATTGTGATTGTATTGTGGTGTGTACTCATCCTGTACTGTTTCTGTTTGCTTCCTAGACTCCCTGTGACTCGAGTGTTTGCTTGCCATGGGTATCCACTGGTTGCCTTGTCTACCCCATGAACAAACCATCAGATTTCCAGTATCTCCCTGCGGAAGAACCGTGGATAAGCACCCCTACTGCAAATGAACTGTTGGAGAACTGTATTATAGCAAAGTGTCAAGGTGCAGCGCTCTCAAATGGACAAAGACTGTTCTTAAAGTGATCAGAGGCCACCTAGAGGCAGTTGTGCTGTTGCTATGTCATGCTTTACTGTGGAAAAGGAACCGTTGGACATATTGGGGGGTGCTAGCAATGCAGGTGGAGAAATAAACGATGCAGCGTTGTTTGGGGGTAGATGGGAGGCTGGTTGGGTCTCTGTGCCGGTAGACCGGTAGTTTTGGGAAGGCTGGAAGATAGATGGAGGGTATTGGAGGGGTTGTACCTATATGCAGTGACAATTAGCCTATAAAAGTATATCACGACATAGGAATATTTTTCTCTTTAGTATTCTTATAGAGTTCTGTTACCATAATATAAGGCTTTACTAATTTTCTATGCCTGTCTATTTTTATGTTATTCTGTTAGAATAAAAGGATGGTATGCTGGGGTAATATGAACCTGATGGCAGCCATCTTGTTCCTCGCAGCCATCTTGTGATGATTAGCATCCATTTTGTAATGATTAGACTTTTATTATACTGGGTTATTATGTAGTGAGAACTATGTGCATGTTATGATAGTTTCCTTAGCTGTTCGGCCTTGTCAATGTACCCTGGCCCTACGCCCAGAATAAGATAGAATAAGATAATGTCAACAAGATGGTTCAGAAACCTTGTTGTCTCCACAGATGGTAGTTTATTATGACTATGTAAGTATTGTTATGAGAAACTCATATTCCAGCTTTACCTTGTATTTTGCTCTGTATAACTGTGTAAGATGACGTGGTCCTAACGTGTCATCCCCTTAACCCTGTATGTCACTATAAGAAAGGCTTGCACTGTGCAATAAACAGAATTGGCTTTCGATCATAATGCTGCGTGGTCTGAGTCATTCTAAGGGGCCCTTATCAGATAATCTACATATGCCTCAGGTGGTACACTGGCCCCGTGGCTTCGGCCTGACCTGACACTTACCCCCCTGGGGACACACCTAACACCCGGGAAATGTGGATTAGCCAGGCTGAGGTATTTAGGATGGATTGAAGGGGGAGAGGCGGGAAAGAGGAAGGCCAGTAAGTAGGTTATTGCAGAAGTCAAGTCAGGAAATAACAAGGGAGTGGATTATTTGCTTTGTGGTGTTAGCGCTCAGAAAAGGGCAAATCTTGGAAATATTGCATAGGTGGTTGCGGCAGGATGTAGAAAGCGATTGGATGTATGGGACGAAGGATAGATTTGAGTCAAGTGTAACTCTGAGGCAGTAGACTTGGGTCGATGGGGAAATGGTGATGCCGTCAACAGGGATAGAGAAGTCAGCGTAGAGCTTGAGGGGGGATAAGAAGGAGCTCAGTCTTGGACATGTTAATATTTAAGTGGTGAGAGGCCATCCAGGAAGAAATACCAGCTAAGCAGTCGCTGACATGAGAGAGGACAGAGGGAGAGAGAGCAGGGGTGGAGAGGTAGATCTGGTGTCATCAGCATAGAGGTGATATTTGAAGCCATAACTGTTGATAAGTTTACCCAGTGAAGAAGTATAAATGGAGAAGAGTAGAGGACCCAGAACAGATCCTTGAGGTACTCCAACAGACAGAGGCATTGGAGAGGAGGACTCGTCGGCAAATGACACAGAAAAAGGAGTGAATCCAGGAAAGAGCAGTGTCACAGTGGTACAATGACAAGAGGTATATATATGAGCAGCCACCAATCAGCAGCTAGCTCCCAGTAGTGCTTTGCTGCTCCTGAACCTACCTAGTTAGTTTTAAATAAAGGATAGCAAAAGAACAAAGCAAATTAGATAATAGAAGTAAAATTGGAAGTTGTTTAAAAGTGTATGCTTTATCTGAATCATAAAAGAAAAAAATTGGGTTTCATGTCCCTTTAACTACAATCTTCTTTTTTCATATCCCTTTTTCTACAAAAACTGCAGACTCACATGGCATTAAAGGGACATAAAACCCAATATTTTTCTTTCATGGTTCAGATAGAGAATACACTATTAAAGAACTTTCCATTTTACTTCTATTATCAAATTCTCTTTGTTTTCTTGTTATCCTTTGTAGAAAAGCAAGAAGAAAAGCTCAGAAGTATGCACGTGTCATCAGCACCCTATGGCAGCAGTTTTTCAACAATGTTATACATTAGCAAGAGCACTATACGGCAGCACTATTTCCTGTCATGTAGAGCTCCAGACGTGCACGCTACATATCCAGATATCTCTTCAACAAAGAATAACATGAAAATGAAGCAAATTTGATAATAGAAATATATTGGAAAGGAAACTTTAAAAAAAAAAATATTCTCTATCTGAAAAATAAAAGAAAAAAATTGGGTTTTATGTCCCTTTAAACATAATGTGCAGTGGATTATAGTTCATACCTGCAGAGCTTTTTGCAAACTGGTGAGACAAAATTCAAAAGGTGTGAAAACTGAATGATAAGCAGATTTTGGAACTTTGTGAAGTGCTCATTTAACATTTTACAATTGATAATTATCGATAACTATATAAACTCAGCCTGTGTTAGGAAATAACTAATATGAAGGGTAACCTTAAAAAGGTATTGAATAATAAAATTAAAATTAAATTTCTTCTGACACTTGGATAATCTGTATACTATGGATATACCATATGTAGGAATAGGAAAACACTTTGGGTTAGATTACAAGTGAGACGCAAGCAATTTTGCATTTTTGGAAAACCATTTCCATTGCGCTGATATTACAATTTGAGCTTCAATCCTTACCGCTATCTCAGAGCTGTGGTTAGCTGTTTTCCGAAACAAAAGGACTTTACATAGAGATACATACAGATACATCTCTAAAGATGTATTTGTATGTATATAGATATGTCTATATATGTGAAGAGATATATATATATATATATATAAATGTACAAAGAAATAGATTCCAATGGCACTACAAGATATATTTTATACCTTGGTTTAAATCCCCTATATGAAATACGCCATAGATATAGAGTTATTGTTATGGGTTGTAGTAAATACATATATAGTTAAAATCTTTATCATATATGAATATTGTATAATATGTTTTATCATGTTTTCATCTACATACTGGTAAAGGGTTCTAATGGACTATATATGTCTGTATGTGTGTACATAAATATGAATGTTTTTATATGTGTATATATGACTGTAAATACATATATACACATATAAATACATTAATATATATACCAGAGTGCGTGGAAGTTTTTAAAGAACCCCCTCCTGAACACAATACACTAATAGCACTCTAGGTATAGAAAAAAGATGTATATCACAATATTTTATTCAAATAGACAATGAGGTGCAAATGCTTTTAATAAATCATAGATATAATAGGAAAATACATACTTAAAACACACTTAGTTACTTTCAAAGGTAAAGTACATATTACAGGTGGAGTGAAAAACCTGTTGTATAGCGGACTGGAGCTGACGCATACGTTTCCAGCAATACCCCTGTATAGCTGGTTAAACATATTAAAGTAAATTATGATGTGTAGTCTGTAGCAGCACACGTTATTAGTAAAAGTTGAATAGTATAGCAAGCTTATAACTGCATTAAGCGTTTTACTCGAGCTCTCAGAATGTATGAATAAGCTTCTTAATAAAGAAATAGAAACCAATGCTATTAGTGATAAATTAGCAATGTCCTGATCTAGACTGATATAATGCAGGATACACTGTGTTAATAATCAGCAAAGAGACTGTTTGAAATGTATAGTTGCATATATTGCATATGTTATAGTAGCATGGTAACAGTTTTTTTTATATATATATATATATCACTTATTGTTTATGAGAAGACAAAGCGATATACAATAATATCACTTTAACAAAGACTGGGATTACAGCACTCTTTTTAAAAATAACACAACACTCTGATGATATAGTATCAAACTTGTGAGTTTATTACGTGTCAGATATACCCAGAAGATCACAAACTTGACTTTTTGAATATATTGTTCAACACACAAAATACAGTACAGTGAATATAAAAAATAATTCCATATCTTCTAGAATTCCTCCTAGAACATAACAGGACCGGTCCCAATTTTTACCACACCTCTACAGATGTAAACTCGTATAGTTAGAAACAGGATAAATTTGTTGAGACTTAAATGAGTCATCAAACCTTTTAAAGTTAAGGTCAGTGATTCAGACCTATGTATATCCTTTCTAACTAAACGTGGCATTTAGTGAGAAGTTTAAACGTACATATTTTTAACATGCATACATGATAATATAGCACTGGCATATGTCAATATATTTTTTCATAGACCAATTTTGTACAACTAAACTGAAAAGCCATTGTTATATTACACATTACAATTGGAGCTAGCATTAGAGTATCAAAAATAAAGCTGCTGCACTGGAAGAGCTGTTATTATATTCAACGGCTTTTCCTTTCAGATTTGCTCAATTTGTTTAAAGCTGAAATTCCTTGTTCAAAGCTGTTGTTACTGCAGAATGTAAGCGTGCATGCAGATTAAAGCCAAGCATAGAGTTGTATCAGTTAATTAGAAAGTTCACCAAACCAAGTTGGGAAAGCTGTTGTTATTGCTGAATACAAGCATGCATGCAATTTGAAGCAAAGCGTGGAGATGTGTCAATATGTTAAAAAGTTCACCAAACCAGGTTGGGATATCGACACTGCACAGCTATGAAGCTTTGGCGGTCAGTGAAGCAAAGAAAGTTGTAACCAAAAGTTAGAAGTAGAGAAAGCAAGTTTTGTAACGGAATAGGTACAGGAGGATACTTATGTTTAGTATACTGCACCCCTCTGTCGACTGCACCTTTCCTTGTTGGATTAGCACTCTCGTCTAGTAGTCTGTGCCAAGATTTCCGTGCTTTCGATGGATGTGCCCCCACCTATGCTTGCCTCCACCTAGGTTCCTGGGAGATGGAGGAGGTATTCCAAACAGAAGCATTTAATGAGCACATCCACTTGTGGCTTCACTATGTGGATGATATCCTACTAATTTGGGAAGGATCAGAGAATGACCTTAAAGAATTTGTGTCTTTGTTAAATAAAAATGAAAGAAATATCACTTTAACACTTGTTTTCAGTAAGACTGAGCTATCCTTTCTAGATATACAAATTACCGTGGTCAAAAATGTTCTAATGACTGAGAACTTCAGAAAAGAGACTGCCACAAACAGTCTGCTTGAAGCTCACAGCCACCACCCAGTCCACCTTAAGAAGGGAATTCCGAAAGGACAATTCTTGCGTCTGCGCAGAAATTGTTCATCATTAATGAAGTATGATGAACATGCTGCACTGATGGAAGAAAGATTTAAAATAAGAGGTTACTCTAAGAGAGCACTTTCACACGCAAGGAAATCAGTTAAGAAACTAGATAGGAGTCAACTCTTGTTTCCCAAAGAAAAAAAGAAAGATGGGAAAATAAGATTGATAACAAAGTTTAATTGCCACTGGGGGAGTGTTAGGAATATACTTCAGAAGAATTGGAGTATCCTCTTAAATGATGACAATGTTGCAAAAGAAGTAGGTGATTTCCCTACCCTTACGGCTAGAAGGGCACCTAATCTAAAAGACAAACTTGTTAAAAGTAAATTTGTTTCACCACAGAAGAATTGGCTAACTAGTCAAAAAATAGTTGGTAATTTTCCCTGTAAGAGATGTGTTGCATGTCGATTCATGCATCAGACAAAAGTGTTCTCAGTAAATCCAGATAAAATCTTTAAAGTGAGATATTTTTATAACTGCAACACTGAAGGTGTTGTTTATTTACTGTCTTGTTCTTGCCCTTATTTTTACGTTGGCAAAACCAAAAGAGTTCTGAAAGATAGAATATTAGAACATCGTGACGACATAAAAAATAAGGTTCAAAGCAGTAGTGTCGCTAAGCACTTTGAAATTTTTCATAATAGTATTCCAGACAGTATGAGAGTCATGGGTATAGACAAAGGCATTACCAGTGGAAGAGGGGGTAATAATGACAAAATTCTTTTACAGAAAGAATGCAGGTGGATTTTTAACCTATCTACCACTGGTCCAGGCGGAATGAATGAGAAATTGGACATGGCTAGCTATTTGCAATAATTTAAATGCGTTTGGCTCATAGTGTCCAATACATATAACTTCTAATTCCTCCGATTATGATGATTTTTAGAGTTGTCCCAAGAAAGTATACCTTTTATCTACAACAATTGTAATAACACATTTACGAGTTAATTTGTGAATTTATGTATAACGTTTACCTTTTAAACTTTACCTATGGGCGGTCTTTTCTGCGCAACTGTATAAAGTAAGTGCATTGTAAGTCCGTGAAACATGCCCTGAGGAAGCCCCGTCTATCTTTCTATGACGAGGGGGTGAAACGCGCGTCGGCTATTGGCTCACCGGACCCATGTGATCAACCAAGCCGAAGGAGCTAGCGTTTGAGCAAGCTGTTCTCGATAAGCGGCAAGTTTGAAAGCTGAATTCCCAATTGTGATTCAAAGCAGGTTCTATGTTCTGGGAATACTACCCATTAAAAGACGACAAGCAAGGAAGCCTGTGAGGCGTTTTTAAAGAAAAAAGGAGGAGAGAAAGAAATAACAGTTTTCTACTTATCCATCGAAAGCACGGAAATCTTGGCACAGACTACTAGACGAGAGTGCTAATCCAACAAGGAAAGGTGCAGTCGACAGAGGGGTACAGTATACTAAACATAAGTATCCTCCTGTACCTATTCCGTTACAAAACTTGCTTTCTCTACTTCTAACTTTTGGTTACAACTTTCTTTGCTTCACTGACCGCCAAAGCTTCATAGCTGTGCAGTGTCGATATCCCAACCTGGTTTGGTGAACTTTTTAACATATTGACACATCTCCACGCTTTGCTTCAAATTGCATGCATGCTTGTATTCAGCAATAACAACAGCTTTCCCAACTTGGTTTGGTGAACTTTCTAATTAACTGATACAACTCTATGCTTGGCTTTAATCTGCATGCACGCTTACATTCTGCAGTAACAACAGCTTTGAACAAGGAATTTCAGCTTTAAACAAATTGAGCAAATCTGAAAGGAAAAGCCGTTGAATATAATAACAGCTCTTCCAGTGCAGCAGCTTTATTTTTGATACTCTAATGCTAGCTCCAATTGTAATGTGTAATATAACAATGGCTTTTCAGTTTAGTTGTACAAAATAGGTCTATGAAAAAATATATTGACATATGCCAGTGCTATATTATCATGTATGCATGTTAAAAATATGTACGTTTAAACTTCTCACTGAATGCCACGTTTAGTTAGAAAGGATATACATAGGTCTGAATCACTGACCTTAACTTTAAAAGGTTTGATGACTCATTTAAGTCTCAACAAATTTATCCTGTTTCTAACTATACGAGTTTACATCTGTAGAGGTGTGGTAAAAATTGGGACCGGTCCTGTTATGTTCTAGGAGGAATTCTAGAAGATATGGAATTATTTTTTATATTCACTGTACTGTATTTTGTGTGTTGAACAATATATTCAAAAAGTCAAGTTCGTGATCTTCTGGGTATATCTGACACGTAATAAACTCACAAGTTTGATACTATATCATGAGAGTGTTGTGTTATTTTAAAAAAGAGTGCTGTAATCCCAGTCTTTGTTAAAGTGATATTATTGTATATCACTTTGTCTTCTCATAAATAATAAGTGATTTATATTATATGGGTCTGCACCACAAGCATTGGTAAAACTAAAAGATCCCAATTAAAGGAATTTCTTTAGATAAACACTCCAATAAATTTCAAAACTTTGCAATTTTTCCATTTACAATCTTTATTTTATATATATATATATATATATATATATATATATATATATATATATATATATATATATAATGATCGGTTGTAATACACAAGCAACACTAATAAAGTAGTATAATAGTACTGGGTTAGTGAAATCTGTATTCTAAGATACAGGGGGATGAAAAAATGTATCAGCCGTGAGCTAGTTGCAGTACCAGACCTACTCAGCAGAGGGCCATGGTGTAAAACAGTTTTTGGCATCTCCCCTGAATATAACTCAGTAATAAACAAAAGTAATAATACACGTGCTTCTCTGTATAAGATTGTGCGTATACATCCACACTGATAATGAGCATTGTAAGAATTGGCCTCATATTCCAAAAAATAGGAATAAATAAGAAATAATTATAAAAATGAGAAAAGTAAAGTTAGTTCACTGTGATAGAATTTTACCTAACAACTGTCTAATGCATTTGAAAGCTTTAAAACTGTCCTCCTGAGTATCTGTACAATCAATAGGTTTAAGCTAACACCTTGGTTATCTCATAGAGGTGTAAAATTATGGTGCTATACTCAGCAATACACAAGACACTAAATTGGCTAAGATATGCAAATGCTAATTCGATTTTATATTCAAAAGCACAAAACAATACTGGAGCCTCCTCACTTAAAATGCATGAGTTGCAGGGAATCTTTGATTAGGTCAAAACAATTGGAGACAACTGCTAAATGTTTAGTTAATTGTTTATGTCCAAATGTCTCCAGTGTTTGACCCACCCACATTTAGTATAAAAATCCTACCTTAATTCAGTAAAGCCAGCAGTCTTTTGGGGAGCAGTCAGAGTGTGAGCTCCCTAAATCCTCAGCTTCATCAGATTGGTAACTATACTGGTATATTTCTGTGTCTAATAACTTGTAATAATTTATTCCCACAGATTGTTTACAATAATATTGATGTTTATTTCCCTAGGATTTATTATTCAGAAATAACTGACCTATTCTTTTTTGGGTCACTATCAATTTTTTTTTTATTATTCTGACTTAAAGGGATAGTTTAGTAAAAATTAAACTTTCATGTTTCAGATAGAGCAGGCAATTGTAAGCAGCTTTCTAATTTACTCCTATTATCAATATTTCTTTGTTCTCTTGGTATCTTTATTTAAAAAAAAAAATGCAAAAATGTAAGGAGCCGGACTATTTTTGGTTTAGCAGATGGGTAGCGATTGCTGTTTAAATGTAGCAACCAATCGGCAAGTGCTACCCAGGTGCTGGACCAAAATGGGCTGGCTCCTAAGCTTATATTTTTCAAATAAAGGTACCATGCAAATTTGATAATAGTTGTGTTTAAAATTGCATGCTCTATCTGAATCATGAAAGTTTAATTTTGACTAGACTATTCCTTTAACATTTGTATTCTATTTTCCATCAAACACTGGGGGAGACATAACCTTGTGGTCATTGCTAGGTTGTGTTATTGTGGCATAAAAGCTATAGCCCTCTTTTTCATTGCTAGGAGTTTGTTTGTTTTGTTTTTTTAGATTTTGTTTTTTATTTTCTTATTCATTTTGCATAATAAATATATATATCTCCTGATGGGTACAAAGTTCTGTATAAATAGAATGAGTATGTATATCCTGATAAATATGCTGTGCTGTATAACTATGTGAATATCTATACACTATATACTTTTTACCTCTGTGATTACCTTGTATCTAAGCATCTTCTGACAGCCCCCTGATCACATGACTTTTGAATTATTATCTATTGACTTGCATTTAGTACTGTGTTGTGCTAAATCTTAAATAACTGCGGGCGTGAACACGTTATCTATATGACCCACATGAACTAGCAGTCTCCTATTGTGAAAAGCTAAAAAAAAAAAGCATGTGATTAAGAGGCTGCCTATAGTGGCTTAGAAACAGGCAGACCTTTAGAGGTTTAAATGTTATAAAGTATATTAATATATCAATGCTGGTTGTACAAAGCTGAGGAATGGGTAGTGAAGCTGTATCTATATTTTAAAAGACTACAATTTTAGTGTAGAATGTCCCTTTAATAACACAATATGAGGCGTGGATAATTTGCATTTAGAGGTAGACAACATTGTGTAATATTTAGGTTTTCTCTTTGTAGAATAAATTCTGACTACAACAGAAAAGAAGAAGCATTTGGAAAATAACAACATGGAGAAGAAACTGCTGTTTGTTCTGGGAATCTGTATTCTGGTGATTCTTTGTTCCAATACAGGAACAGGTGAGTTAAAGGACCAGTCAATACAGTAGATTTGCATAATCAACAAATGCATGATAGCAAGACAATGCAATAGCACTTAGTCTGAACTTCAAATGAGTAGTAGATTTTTATTTATTTTTTTAAAATAAATTGCAAAGTTATGTCTATTTCCACTCCCCCTGTCATGTGACAGCCATCAGCCAATCACAAATGCATATAGTATATTCTGTGAATTCTTGCTCATGCTCGGTAGGAGCTGGTGACTCAAAAAGTGTAAATCTAAAAAGACTGCATGTTTTGTTAATGGAAGTAAATTGGAAAGTTGTTTTGAATTGCATTCTCTATCTGAATCATGAAGTCTAATTTTGAGTTGAGTGTCCCTTTTTCAATATCTGTCTCTTATAGAAATATATATTTTCAAAAGATGTTTAATATAAAATCTGAAGGGTTAGAAAAATAAAATAAAAATACACTGTTTGCTTCTGCAAAGCTTACAAATACAATTTATCTCCTGAAAAAGATTTAAAGGGACAGTAAAGTCAAATAAAACGTTCACAATTCAAACAGAGAATGTGAATTGAAACAACTTTCCAACTTCCTTTTATTTACTATTATCAAATTAGGAGTGTGCACATTTCTTTAGCCACAAATGGCAGTCTGCAACTATGTAGAACATTGCTATAAACATAGCTGCAAACACTGCTGCCAGGCGGCTAAAAAATGTACACGCTCTCAAGCTCACCTAAGATTACTTTTTAAAAAAGGATACCAAGAGAACTTTGCAAAATGGATACTAGAAGTTAATTGTGAAGTTGTTTAATATTGCATAATCTGTTGGGAATCATGAACATTTAGTTTTGACTTTACTGCCCCTTTAAATCTCATTCATTAGATAAATGTATTTTTTACTATGTACTTAAAGGGACAGTCTACACCAGATTTGTTATTTGAAAAGATAGATAATCCCTTTATTACCCATTCCCCAGTTTTGCATAACCAACAAGGTTATATTAAAGGGACATGAAACCCAACATTTTTCTTTCATGATTCAGAGCATACAATTTTAAACTTTCCAATTTACTTCTGCTATGTAATTTGCTTCCTTCTTATCATTTGCTGAAAGGTTTATCTAGGCAAGTTCATGAGAAGCTAGGTTCTAGCTGCTGATTGGTGGCTGCATATAGATATTTGTCATTGGCTCACACATGTGTTCAGTCAGCAACCAGTAGTGCATTGCTGCTCCAACAAATGATACCAAGAGAATGCAACAGATAATAGAAGTAAATTAAAAAGTTGTTTAAAATTGTATTCTCTATCTGAATCATGACAGAAAAATTTTGGGTGTCATGTCCCTTTTTTTTTTTTTTTTTTTTTTTTTTTTTTTTTTACCTCTGATTACCTTGTATCTAAGCCACTACAGACTGTCTCCTTATCTCAGTGCTTTTGACAGACATGCAGTTTATCCAATCAGTGCAGACTCCTAAATAACTCCATGGGAGTGAGCACAATGTTATCTATGACACACATGAACTAGTACTGTCTAACTGTGAAACTTTCAAAATGCTGTGAGCTAAGCGGGTAAAATGGATCATTGGGAACAATTTAAATGGGAGAACATTTTTGGGTGAACTGTCCCTTTTTTACAAGTATCTCCTTTACCCCTATTTTGGCATTTGAAATAGCTGATTTAGCTTGTGGTTTCCCAAACCTATACTGAATGTTTTGATACTGGTCTCAGCTATTGAATAGCCTAATTAAACGCAGCCAGCAGAAGAGATGAACTATCATGCCCCCCACTGAAAGTATAAGTAATAAAATGATATGTTTCTATTGTTCTAAGTATTGAGCTTTGGTTTTCTAGACAAATTATAAGATAAGGAAGCAAGTGTGTGTACACAAAGTGATAACATAATGAGATCTGATATTACCTGAAGCTCAACCCATTGTAATAGGCTGTGGTTTAAAAGCACAAAACCAGCTACTTCATACACACAAACCTGAAAATGCAATTTCTCCTACATATTGTACTCCGCAGCTGGTATAACAAGTCATTAAAAATACATTCATATAAAACCATTTTACAGTGTACTGTTAAACTTATTTATTTTATTTTTATAGAAAGTTGTTGGGTTTCATGTCCGTTTATGTATTTTGATTTGTTGAGAATTTGTATACTTTTAAGAATAGAAACAACTGAGATTGTCCTGATGTAATTTATGTATCTGTTGGTCAATTAGAATATTCTATGATTAAGCATGCATCCAAGTATGGGATTTACCCTCCATGCTTTTGTCATTTTAATTTTTGTATTAGTAAAAGTATTGTATATCTAATTTCAGCATCTATGGAGAAGTCTACGGCATCACAGTTTTTGGGAAAAATTAAAAGAAAACGCTCTTTACATGAAGAATGTTATGTGGAAAATTGTAATTATGAGGAAGTTCTGGAGTCTCTTGGAAACCGTAGAGATGCTGTGAGTATCCAATAAACTAACATTTAAACTGCCTAGAATTGGGGATATTGTATTGATTGTGCAATCATTCAATAATATGAGAGAACTTTGACATAAAGAGCATATTGTTTAACCTCTTCACGCCCTTAGGACATTCCATGCCAGTGCTGAGCTTTAACGCCTCTTAGGACGGCATGGAACGCCCTAACTTTTTAGCGTCCTTTCATAAAAGGAAACATCCAACTGGGGGATGTGCCTAGAATCATAGGCAGTCCCCCAGGATCCAATCCCAGCATTGAAATGACGTGATCTGTTACGTTCTGTTTCCTCTTAATGTTTACGTCAGAACTTTGTTCAGGACTCTTGCCTTGTCCTGAAGGGGTTAATAGACACACACGGCTCAACATTTTCTGGAGTTTACCTTGGATGGGGAGGCTAGTGGCTGAGTTAGTGGTGGTTACCAGAAACCCTATAATGAGGGTGGAGTTTGGTGGGCAAGGACAGGGTGGCTAAAGGTGCTGTTGCAGTAGTTCTAAGGGGGGGGGCATGGCTATGGTATCCTGGGGAGTCACTGAAAAGACAGCGGCATGAAGGGCTCATTTTTTACCCTACTCTTCAGTCTAATAGTAGTGCAATATAGAAGATCAGGAGTTCTTTTGCAACCTCTGTCCCTCAGCAGAACCCCCACTGGGCTGAGTCGGGGACATAAGGGGGTGGTGGAGATGTAAAACCTTGGGATGGCATCAAATTATGTCCAGAGACAGTAGGAGAAGTGCTAATCAGGAACTGTTGGATCTGGCACAGCTTGGCAGTCCCCAGTAAACCAGGGCTTTTATAAGGTTTCCTAAATGATGATCACCCATGATGGCCGTCAAATGATGCAGTGGGAAGGAAAATATCTACTACTCATGTGCAAATCAAACTAAGTGGTTTACATAGTATATTTATTGGTTTTGTATTTCTAGTGTGTTTAGTGTAAATACATATGTACACACATTATATATAAATACTGTGTATGGTCAAACCATATATTTCACATAGGGTTTTTTTATTAAATCTTTATAAGATAGTTATCTTATGAGTGTAACTATACCTATTTTAAGTGCAACTTTTTTTTATATTGGGGTATCTCGGAAATTGCTTGAGAAAAATTAGGGCATGCGCATTCTACTGACTCAAAAGAAAATAGGGCTGGTCTTTAAATTTTCCAGGGCAAATTATTTTTTTTTTTTTTATACTCGGGACGGCCCTACGTGCAGATCAGTTATATAAAGGGCCTTATTTATAAGTGAATAACCCCTTCTTCTCATTAGAACACACACACTTCGTTACAATCTTTTTCATTAAAGGACCAGTCAACACATTAGATTTGCATAATCAACAAATGCGAGATAACAAGACAATGCAGTAGCACTTAGTCTGAATTTCAAATAAGTAGTAGGTTTTTTTTTTTTTAACAAATTTCAGTTATGTATATTTCCACTCCCTTTGTACCATGTGATAGCAATCAGCCAATCACACATGCATATACGTATAGTCTGTGAATTCTTGCACATGCTCAGTAGGATCTGGTGACTCAAACTGTAAATATAAAAGACTGTGCACTTTTTTTTTTTTTTTAATGGAAGTAAATTGGAAAGTTGTTTAAAATTACATGCTATATCAATCATGAAAATTTTAATTTAACCTGAGTGTCCCTTTAACATTTTAATTAAAAAAAAAAAAAATGCATTTTTTTTCCCCCCACACTTAGGCCTAGATTTAGAGTTGGGCAGTAGCCGTCAAAACCAGTGTTGGAGGGTCCTAACGCTGTTTTTTACCGCCCGCTGGTATTTGGAGTCAGTCAGGAAAGGGTCTAACGCTCACTTTGCAGCCGCGACTTTTCCATACCGCAGATCCCCCTACGCCATTTGCGTATCTTATCTTTTCAATGGGATCTTTCTAACGCCGGTATTTAGAGTCTTGGCTGAAGTGAGCGTTAGAAATCTAACGACAAAACTCAAGCCGCAGAAAAAAGTCAGTAGTTTAGAGCTTTATAAACCGGCGTTAGCCCAGAAAGCTCTTAAGTACACTAACACCCATAAACTACCTATGTACCCCTAAACCGAGGTCTCCCCCACATCGCCGCCACTCTATTAAAACTTTTTAACCCCTAATCTGCCGCTCTGTACACCGCCGCCAGCTACGTTATCCCTATGTACCCCTAATCTGCCGCCCCTGCTATTGCTGACACCTTATTATTAACCCCTAATCTTCCGCTCCGTACACCGACGCAACCTACATTATCCCTATGTACCCCTAATCTGCTGCCCCTAACACCGCCGACCCCTATATTATATTTATTAACCCCTAATCTGCCGACCGGATATCACCACTACTCTAATAAATGTATTAACCCCTAAAGCTAAGTCTAACCCTAACACCCCCCTAAGTTAAATATAATTTAAATCTAAAAAAATTAATTAACTCTTATTAAATAACTGATTCCTATTTAAAGCTAAATAATTACCTGTAAAATAAACCCTAATATAGCTACAATATAAATTATAATTATATTGTAGCTATTTTAGGATTAATGTTTATTTTACAGGCAACTTTGTATTTATTTTAACCAGGTACAATAGTTATTAGTTCATAACTATTTAATAGCTAAAATAATTACAAAATTACCTGTAAAATAAATCCTAACCTAAGTTACAATTACACCTAACACTACACTATCAATAAATTAATTAAATACAATACCTACAAATAAATACAATGAAATAAACTAACTAAAGTACAAAAAATTAAAAAATATTTACAAACATTAGAAAAATATTACAACAATTTTAAACTAATTACACCTACTCTAAGCCCCCCAAATTAAAAAAATGCCCTGCCCTATTCTAAATTAAAAAAAGTTCAAAGCTCTTTTACCTTACCAGCCCTGAAAAGGGCCCTTTGCTGGGCATGCCCCAAATAATTCAGCTCTTTTGCCTGTAAAAAAAAAAAAAAACATAAAATACCCCCCACCACATTACAACCCACCACCCACATACCCCTAATCTAACCCAAACCCCTTAAATAAACCTAACACTAAGCCCCTGAAGATCTTCCTACCTTATCTTCACCTTGCCGGGTATCACACCGATCCGTCCTGGCTCCGATGTCTTGATCCAAGCCCAAGCGGGGGGCTGAAGATGTCCATGATCCGGCTGAAGTCTTCTATCAACGGCATCTTCTTTCTTCCGGAGCCATGTTCATCCCGCCGACGCGGAACATACATCTTCACCGACGAATGACGGTTCCTTTAAGGGACGTCATCCAAGATGGTGTCCTTCGAATTCCGATTGGCTGATAGGATTTCATCAGCCAATCGGAATTAAGGTCGGAAAATTCTGATGGAATCAGCCAATCAGAATCAAGTTCAATCTGATTGAACTTGATTCTGATTGGCTGATTCCATCAACCAATCAGAATCCTAATTAAGGTAGGAAAATCCTATCAGCCAATCGGAATTCGAGGGACGCCATCTTGGATGACGTCCCTTAAAGGAACTGTCATTCGTCGGGAAGTCGTCGGTGAAGATGGATGGATCCGCACTGGAGGTCTTGAAGATCAGCCGGTCGTCATCGGATTGAAGAACCTAGAAGATGCGGCTTGGATGAAGATGTTTGCCGGTCCGGATGTCCTCTTCTGCCCGCTTGGATCAAGACTTCAGCCCGGAGGATGGACGTCACTCTTCAGCCCCCGCTTGGGCTTGGATCAAGATTTCAGAGGCTTGGATCAAGACTTTGGTGAACCTGGCATGGTGAAGATAAGGTAGGAAGATCTTCAGGGGCTTAGTGTTAGGTTTATTTAAGGGGGGTTTGGGTTAGATTAGGGGTATGTGGGTGGTGGGTTGTAATGTGGTGGGGGGTATTTTATTTTTTTATTTTTTTTTTACAGGCAAAAGAGCTGAATTATTTGGGGCATGCCCCGCAAATGGCCCTTTTCAGGGCTGGTAAGGTAAAAGAGCTTTGAACTTTTTTTAATTTAGAATAGGGTAGGGCATTTTTTTATTTTGGGGGTCTTTGTTATTTTATTAGGGGGCTTAGAGTAGGTGTAATTAGTTTAAAATTGTTGTAATATTTTTCTTATGTTTGTAGATATTTTATTTTTTGCACTTTAGTTAGTTTATTTCATTGTATTTGTAGGAATTGTATTTAATTAATGTATTGATAGTGTAGTTAGGTTTAATTGTAACTTAGGTTAGGATTTATTTTACAGGTAATTATTTTAACTAGGTAGCTATTAAATAGTTATGAACTATTTAATAGCTATTGTACCTGGTTAAAATAAATACAAAGTTGCCTGTAAAATAAATATTAATCCTAAAATAGCTACAATATAATTTATATTGTAGCTATATTAGGATTTATTTTACAGGTAAGTATTTAGCTTTAAATAGGAATCAGTTATTTAATAAGAGTTAATTAATTTCGTTAGATTAAAATTATATTTAATTTAGGGGGGTGTTGGGGTTAGATTTAGCTTTAGGGGTTAATACATTTATTATAGTAGCGGTGATCTCAGGTCGGCAGATTAGGGGTTAATTATTGTAGGTAGCTGGCGGCGACGTTGTTGAGGGCAGATTAGGGGTTAATAAATATAATAAAGGGGTCTGCAGTGTTAGGGGCAGCAGATTAGGGGTACATAACTATAATGTATGTTGCGGCGGTGTACGGAGCGGCAGATTAGGGGTTAATAATAATATGCAGGGGTCAGCGATAGCGGGGGCGGCAGATTAGGGGTTAATAAGTGTAAGGTTAGGGGTGTTTAGACTCGGGGTACATGTTAGAGTGTTGGGTGCAGACTTAGGAAGTGTTTCCCCATAGTAAACAATGTAGCTGCGTTAGGAGCTGAACGCTGCTTTTTTTTTTTTTTTTTTTTTTTTTCAGCTCAAACAGCCCCATTGTTTCCTATGGGGGAATCATGCACGAGCACGTTTTTGAAGCTGGCCGCGTCCGTAAGCACCGCTGGTATCGAGAGTTGCAGTGGCAGTAAATATGCTCTACGCTCCCTTTTTGGAGCCTAACGCAGCCCTTCTGCGAACTCTAAATACCAGCGGTATTTAAAAGGTGCGGGAGAAAAAGCCAGCGTAGCTAACGCACCCCTTTGGCCACAGAACTCTAAATCTAGCCGTTAGACTTTTTGTATTGTATTTTATACATCATGATATATAATTAAATCAATGGTGTAGTTTTAATGTCATTGGTCTGCTTAAACAAGCAACATATAATGGGGCTGATTTTATCAAGCTCCATAGGGAATGCTCGCCGGAAACAGAAAATCTAAAGACCGCTGCTCCATAACCTGTCAGCCTGCTCTGCGGCCAGAAATCAACCCAATCGGGTTGATTGACACCCCCTGCTAGTGGCCGATTGGCCGCGAATCTGCAGGGGGCGGTATTGCACCAGCAGTTCACAAGAACTGCTGGTGTAATGATAAATGCAGAGAGCGTGTGCTGTCGGCATTTATCGATGTGCTGTGCAGCGAACATGATCCGCTATATTGTATCATGTCCGCTCGCACATTAATAAATATACCCCAATGTGTAGTTTTCTCACTGAAAAATAACCTAGAGTAGGGCTTCAGTGTGAGCAGCTGTGTAAAATGCCTCGTTTTGTGTTTCAGTAATAACAATATTGTATTTTGAGGTATATGTGATATATAGGAATATAAAACAGATATTACATTAGACAATAAACCATTTCCAAGGGTTAAAGGGACAGTTTATGGTTCAGACAGCATTCACGTTTAAAAAACTTTACTACTACTATCTTTGTTCTTTTTGTATCTTTTGTTGAAAAGTATACCTAGGTAGGCTCAAACGGCAGTACTGGTAGCTAGCTGCTGATTGATGGCTGCACATATATACCTCTTGTCATTTGTTCAGTTAGCTCCCAGCAGTGCATTGTTTGTTCAATAAAGGATACCAACAGAAGGAAGCAAATTCGATAGTAGAAATACATTGGAAAGTTCTTTAAAATTTAATTTTGTTTTATCTGAATCTTAAAGGGGGGGAAAAAGTTTCATGCCCCTTAAATAAGGACCCCCCAGTCAGATTGCCGGACTACCTATTCTCACAGAGCACCTGTGAATTTGCACTGACCCATAATAACCACACCCACAGAACACCTGTGACTCCACCCACATGCCCCCCTGTTATTTTATGGCATGAGCTTACCAACCACCCCAAAAAAAGAGAACTGAATTGCTGGAGCCATCTCTGGCTGCAAATCAATGTGATACCCTGAAACAAAAGTACAGAGCTCAAGAATAATGGTAAAATATACTCACACAAATAGCCTGGTTATTTCTGAACACACTAATCAAAGTATGATGTAAATACCTTGCAACGCTATAGATACCTACTGGGAGGTTTAGGACTGAATTTGAGCGGATTCATGTTTGGTGCTGAAGCCATAGCAGAAGGGGAGTGGGGTCACTGGTGTTCAGTGGTCTGGGTTAAAGAAACTCTCTGGTTTCACTTTAGAAAAAGTAAATATTAGTTTCATTTTAACAAAACGAATAGCCGAATGCACTGATTTAACTAACGTAATTCATGAATATATTTTCATTCTTTAAATTAGGTGTATTACCTGTAGAGCTCTGGGGTACTTTTTCTTGTGCCCTGAAATAATAATATAATTTGCAGCTTTTTGGCCCCTTAAAAATTAAAATGCAACATTTCAAAACGTAGCAATACACTGTTTATGTCCTTTAAATTAAATAAAGGACATAACTTAGCATTACATTTAGGCATACAATACAGTTGCCTAGGGCAACTCAATAGAATGCTAGAAAGGTATATACATATATTTGCATATTAACAAGTATTTTGCAGTACTGTGATATCTTTTCTCATTTTTGTTTTCTAATAATGTGTCGTGTCTGTCTCTTTATTTCAAAGGATGCTTACTGGAATCAAAGGAATGGAAAATGAATGCCGTCAAAAGTTTTATTCTGGGGTCTACAAATATATTTTTATTCAGATGCAATCAATTTTATGTTATAACTGAACTGCATGCTGGGATATGAGAAGCAAAATGAA
Source organism: Bombina bombina (assembly GCF_027579735.1). Lineage (NCBI taxonomy): Eukaryota > Metazoa > Chordata > Amphibia > Anura > Bombinatoridae > Bombina > Bombina bombina. The sequence continues at coordinate 316,580,452 of NC_069505.1, forward strand.
TAAAGATTATTTAACATTTTTAATTTTAGTGGAATTATTAGTATCCCACAAGCTACCCTGATACACACATTACCTATGGCTAAGTAGTCCTGTTAGCTATTCACAAGTTAGCCCTATCATGAATTCCTGTGTTTTTATGCTAGCATACCTCACAATACAGCAGCTATCCGAGATGGGAAGGATGGTCACAGAGATCCAGGGGCGAGTCGCAACACGTTAGGGAAGGACTTTGGTATAGTGGACCGAGCTGGGTATGTAGGGGCCAGATCAGACATAGATATATGGTCCTCTGCAAATCAAAATAGTCCTATTAAAAAGTGGGGTGTTTGGGAACTCGTTGCCAGCTAGCCTTTGGGGTTTGTGTTTTTTTTTTTTTTTTTTTTCCTGATTTAGATTGTGCATGCAACTTTCTAATTTACTCCTTTTTATCAAATTTTCTTTGTTCTCATGTTATCTCGATTTGAAAAAGCAGTAATGAAAGGTTAGGAGCCGGCCCATATTTAGTTCAGCACCTGAGTAGCACTTTCTGATTGGTTTGCTACATTTAGCCACAAATCAGTAAGTGCCACCCAGGTGCTGAACAAAAAATGGTCCAGCTCTAAAGCTTACAGTACTGCTTTTTAAAATAAAGATAGCATGAGAACAAAGAATTGATAATGGGAGTAAATTAGAAAGGTAAAATCTCATGCTCTATCTGAATCATGAAAGAAAATTTGGGTTTAGTATCCCTTAAGGCACATGTAAGTAAACATTAAAGCTTGATGGCTCAGAGCATCCAATTTTAGTGCACTCTTCAAGTTATTTCTAATACAGGGCTCAAAACATTTGTTCAAAATCTAGGCGCCAGCCCATAAATTTAGGAGCCAATAAAATACAGAACCCTATAGATGACAAAGTCCCAAGAAGTATGATACATGTACAAAATAAAAATGTCATTAACTTAAAACAAAGGATAACAATACAAATGTATCTATATCAGTAGTATTAAACATCTAAAAATAAAAAAACAGCGCTCTACCAGCTTTGTTATATAAATAACCCTTATAAATACCAAAAATCTTTAGGTATAAAAAAGTAATAATAAAAATATTGATTAAACAAAGATAATATTCCATGTAATGAACAGTAACTTCAATTCAGCACAAATATTCAATCCCAATATGAGTCTGGAGCAGCTTTCTTCAGGCCACAGTAGTGTTTATATCCTCCGTCACCATCCATAATGTACAAAAGACAAGTGCATTGGCGATTCACAGTATACGATTTATTGTAACACTTCAAGCATAGCACAATATGCAATTACTAAAAGTTAATATTAAAGTGTCACGAATCCCTAAAATGTTCCTTAGGGATTCAGATAGAGCATACAATTTTAAACATTCTCTTTTACTTCTGTTATCTAGTTTGCTTTGTTCTCCTGGTATCCTCTGTTGAAAAGTATGCTCGGGAGCTAGCTTCTGATTGATGGCTGCACACATATACCTCTTATCATTGGTTTACCAATGTGTTCAGCTGGTTCCCAGTAGTAAATTGATAATAAAACTAAAATGGAAAATTGTTAAAAAAAAAAAAAAAAAAAAAAAAAATGTAAGCTCTATTTGAATCATTAAAGAGAAAAAAATTGGGTTTCATGTCCCTTTGTTGTGCCCTGACAACATTAAGCACAACAAACTTATTCACAAAATGTATTGCTTTGGAGTAGATGCTAGGATTTTTTATTTAACCCCTTAATGACGGACCATTTTTCAATTTTCTTACCCTTAATGACAATGGCTATTTTTACATTTCTGCAGTGTTTGCGTTTAGCTGTAATTTTCCTCTTACTCATTTACTGTACCCACACATATTATATACCGTTTTTCTCGTCATTAAATGGACTTTCTAAAGATACCATTATTTTCATCATATCTTATAATTTACTAAAAAAAAATGATAAAAAATGGGAAAAAAAACACTTTTTATAACTTTGACCCCCAAAATCTGTTACACATCTACAATCACCAAAAAAAACACCCATGCTAAATAGTTTATAAATTTTGTCCTGAGTTTAGAAATACACAATGTTTACACGTTCTTTGCTTTTTTTTTTGCAATTTATGGGGCAATAAATACAAGTAGCACTTTGCTATTTCCAAACCACTTTTTTTCAAAATTAGCGCTAGTTACTTTGGAACCCTGATATCTGTCAGGAATACCTGAATATCCCTTGACATGTATATATTTTTGTTTTAGAAGACATCCCAAAGTATTGATCTAGGTCCATTTTGGTATATTTCATGCCACCATTTCACCGCCAAATGTGATAAAAAAAAAAAATAAAGTTCACTTTTTCACAAATTTTGTCACAAACTTTAGGTTTCACACTGAAATTATTTACAAACAGCTTCTGCAATTATGGCACAAATGGTTGTAAATGCTTCTCTGGGATCCCCTTTTTCAGAAATAACAGACTTATATGGCTTTGTGGTTGCTTTTTGGTAATTAGAAGGCCGCTAAATGCCGCTGCGCACCACACGTGTTTTATGCCCAGGAGTGAAGGGGTTAATTAGGGAGCTTGTAGGGTTAATTTTAGCTGTAGTGTAGTAGACAACCCCAAGTATTGATCTAGGCCCATTTTGGTATTTTATGCCACCATTTCACCGCCAAATGCGAGCAAATAAAAAAAAAAAAATAATAAATTACATTTTTCACAATTTTAGATTTCTCACTGAAATTATTTACAAACAGCTTGTGCTATTATGGCAGAAATTGTTGTACAAGCTTCTCTGGGATCCCCTTTGTTCAGAAATAGCAGACTTATATGGCTTTGGCGTTGCTTTTTGGTAATTAGAAGGCCGCTAAATGCTGCTGAGCACCACACGTGAATTATGCCCAGCAGTGAAGGGGTTAAATTAGGTAGCTTGCAGGGTTAATTTTAGAGATCAGCCTCCCACCTGACACATCCCACCCCCTGATCCCTCCTAAACCGCAATCTTCCCTCCACCACCCCACAATTGTTCCCGCCATCTTAAGTACTGGCAGAAAGTCTCAGTACTAAATGAAAGTTTTTGATTTTTTGTTTAAATAAAAATAATAGAATATTTTAGTTGTGATGGACCCCTGCCTTAGCACCAACCTCCCTGATCTCCCCCCCCCCCCCTCCAGCTCTCTAACCCTCTCCCCCTACCTAATTACTGGCAGCTGTCTGCCAGTACCCAGTTTGGCCCCACAAACCAAAGTATTTTAATTTTATTTATAACTTTTTTATTTTTATTTTGAATAATTTCTGTAGTGTAGCAGCCCCCCCACAATACCCCCACCCCCTCCCAGATCCTTTTATATGTTTAAAAAAATTTTTACTTTTTTTCCCCCTTCCTTTCTTCATTGGTGTCGGTGTGGCTAATGCGCGCACGTGCACGCACCCCCATGCACGCGCGCCTGTGTATGTGCGCGCGTGTCGCGCACGCTCCCTCCTCCCACCCGGACAACGGCACCATCACTACCGGTGCAGAGAGGGCCACAGAGTGGCTCTCTGCATCGGAGGCTTGTAAAGGGGTATTGCAGGATGCCTCAATATCGAGGCATCACTGCAATACCCTCAGAGCTGCTGGAAGCGATTGTGATCACTTCCAGCACTCTGTTAGACAACTGAAGTACCAGGTACGTCTATTGTCATTAACAGTTAGTTTTTGCATGACGTACCTGGTACGTCAGTTGTCATTAAGGGGTTAAATAAAAAATTTGAGATAGTCAACAAATATACAATATAACATATGTCCACTTACATCATTGGAAAATATATATAGTACATAATACAGGATGGTGAATACTGTAATTGATTAAAAATACAAGCCGCTTGTAAACTTGGCATCAAAACGGTAGAAGAAAATTAGCTATAAAATATGTAGTTAACAGCCGTGTCTGATGGGATGACAAGCTATGATTGTGTTCTAGGATGTAATAAGAGCAAGAGGGTTTTGAATTGGAGATATTTTAAACGCCTCTGTTCGATGTTCCAAGGCTCTGTCTATGTATATGTAAATAACTTAGGCATATGTAATCTATTTTTATTTTTTTTTTTAAATAGGGAAAAGGATAAATAAGATATAGAATGAACTACCTTGAGGGGTAGTCAGTGGGCAGGAGCCGCTCTAAAGATAAGGGGAAAGGGGTGTCGGCGTGTCTAGGGGGTTTAATGATATGTTAAAGGTTGCGTGGATTAGGATAGGTTCAAAGAGTATATACCCCTGTGATCTGGGAAGAGGAACCCTAAGAATCTCACAAATGAAGTTTGGGGGGGTCAAATTGTAAGCGGATGATAAAAGGTGGCCTTATAAAAGTCAGATTAAACAGTACCCCTGAAGGGATTTATAGTGAGGAATTAATAACTATGTAGTATGTGACCATGTAGAGCCTTAATACACACCACAGCTTTGCTAGAGGGTACCCCATGTGCTGGCAGGTGGAGTTGGGAGGTCAATAGATAAATACGTCTCTGAGCAAATATAATCTAGAATGTAGAAATCATGAGATAAAATATATGGTCCTCATTGGGTGCTTATGAGGTGGGTGTACCTAAAGATAATTGCATGGGTGTAATAGGTTTTCTGAGTGTCTCATGCCATTGATTTTTCCCACCTTTCACTATGGATCCATACAGCTCCCTAGATTCAGGAGGGTTTCTGGTGTTTTGGTACTGTAAACCCGCACGATTATACATAGGAATACAACTATATAGCAAAGAGTCTACTCTAGAATGGACATACCAGCAGTTTCAGCTACATATTCCATTTTGACACCCTTATAATTATGAGGATAGCATAATAAGACCATCATATTTATATCATTCAAACACCTAGGGGTACCTAAGACTACATGCTGACTGAATAATTAACACAGCGCCTATGCCACACATAAAGGTAATAATAAAAAGCTGATCATGCCTCCATAATTTGACAAGAAAATTATGAAAGGAGGACACAACGGTCTTAGGATCAATACTGTGTGTGAAGGAGAGAGCTCATATTGCATGACACAACCCAAAAAGGGTATAGACCTAGATATATAGGAGACCCAAAGACCTTAGTATACATAAGCTAGATGTAATATACTTTTAATATCAAGCCTGTTTAGATTAAAATGATAATAATCAAAGTACCTTGTGAGTATGCGTTGCGTGAGGTGCTGATGACAAGTTTAATTGGGGGAGTGGAAAACACCCTATCAAGCTGTAGCATAACAAGTAATAGATACTTTAAAATAAACAATTTATAAACTCTATCTACCTGACTTGCTCGTTAGATCCTGAAGGCTATTACATGCATAATGTATGTGTCCCTTCACCCCAAGAAAAAATAGAAGAATATATGCTAGGGTTTGATATTTGTTCAGTATGTGACTGTATATGTAGGACTATTATTTAAATGAGTGCTGCAATCGCCCCTATGGTATATCAGCCCCCTTACGTGGTATATGAAACATTGAGACTACCCAGCTACCGCCTGCGATATACAAACGCCAATACTTGGCCTCACAAGCATAGTTGGCTCTCTAGATGCTATCTACTATTGTGTCTGGCTCTCAAAACAAAGCTAAAGAGCAATCTAATGCATTATAGTGTGCTATTGATACAGCCTGTACAGTAGGTGATCCACCCCAATAGAACGAGACATGAGTCACTACTAACAAATAAACTACTTTGAGACAGTGATAATTGTAAGTGAGGCATAGTATACATCCAACAGGTCTGTATTGTTGAAAACATACTAGTATAAGAGACCATCTGCAGGGAAAATGATTAACTCGGAGCTTGTAGGAATTAAATAACAGTAGAGGTGAGCAACTATTAGGTAAATAACCCCCCCCCCACAAAAAAACATTTACTCTTGTAGCAAGGAGTGGAGTGCTAAAACATTTCTCAAAGTTAAGTTAGTGTGGGCAACACCACACAGGTAAGTGATTGTCAATGGAGTTTCTCCAACAGTGAACTGTGGCTATAGTAGAACTATAAACTGTATTAGGTACACACACCTAGGCATCCCAGAGATGAATAAATTCTCAAACTGGACGTCTTCATATAACTGCAGCCCATGCATGTGAAGACCAATATAAAGTAAATTAAATTAGCAGTCTTTTAAACATGTCGGATTGTGAGAACATCTGAGACTGACACTGGTCTAATCAAATGAGACCTCACCATAGCCTTATAGTTACCGGCTTCAACCGACACCAATTTTAAATAGCGATATCCCCATAAGCATGGTCCTGCATAGGGGACAGTGACTGTGTGCTGGGACCAAGAAGCTGGTATTTCCAAGTCTCTTGATCGAAGGCAGAAGATAGGTGTTGAGGGTGCCGGGTAATAAGTCTCTTGTAGATATTGCCTGAGAAACCGGAATTAAGGAGAGCTTTACCACCAATGTGAGTTCTATAATCAGGGCTCCTTCTGCAAGGCCGACACCCGGTCGACCGGCTGCATCAGACCAGGTAACGGCCTCACTCTGCAGATGTTGTGTAATCTTTGCTCTTCTTGAAATTCTCTGCTGTGGCGGATCAGGGGACATATGATGTTCTCGTAGCGTCATGTCAGAGAGGCATGGGATATCTCTGTGATGTTGTCTTAAGTATTGTATGTCCCCTCCACTACTTGGTGTCTCCTCCCAGTTAGGTAGTAGTGCCTGGTCTCGCCTCACGGATCGGCATATAGCAGTGAGGTCAGCAAATCCTCTGTCCATCTTGGATTCAAGGATCTCAAGCAGGGTCTGCATTTCTATGTATGGGATCTCCATAATACGATTGCGAGGTGTGGTGTATAGTTGTAGTTATTGTCTCCGTATTAAGGGTTGCAAGATGGCCGCTGCTCAGGGCCTCAACAGGTCCGTTCAGAGCTCCTGGGTCATAAATACAGTAAGATAAGTTTTCCTTCTGAGTGTTGAAGGCCAGCGTTTTTGTCTACTGTGGTTCTTCTTATAATTTGCTGCCTTTATCTGCTATAAAACGGCTAATTCGCCCAGGTTCACCAGGAGCTCCTGAAAATGCGACTGCACACCGTGAGTGTCCAGACACGCCCCCCGATGCTAGGATTTTTAAGTGTGTCGAATTTTGGTTTAAAGGGACAGTAAAGACCAATTTTCATTTAACTGCATGTAATAGACACTACTAGAAAGAATAATATGCACAGATACTGATATAAAAAGTATAAAAACTGTTTAAAAACGTACTTGGAAGCTCCCAGTTTAGCACTGTTGAGAAGGTTAGCAGGAACACCCACTAAAAGTGGTTCTATAGCAAAACAAGCAGACCCCCCCCCCCCCTCCCTTCCTCTGCATATGAAAAGAACATTTACACAAACAGGAGCAAGCTGGAGTAGGTAGACATCAGTAGACAACTAAAACTTTGTGGCTTGGTTAGGAGTCTGAAAATCAGAGCAATGCTATTTAAAAATAAGCAAAACTATACATTAAAAAAAAAACTGTATGGGCTATATAAATGGATTATCTACAAAAAATGTATGCAAAGAAAAATCTAGTGTATAATGTCCCTTTAAGGATAAAAGGCAGAGGGGTTTCAATTAATGGAGTACATTCAAATGAGGGGTCAGTTACTATTGGTGTCCCCAAGGGTCAGCTATTGGTCCTGTTTTGCTTAACATGTTCATAAGTGATATTGGAAGTGGACTTCAGGGGAAGGTTTGCTTGTCTGCTGATGACACAAACATCTTTAACAGAGAGCTGATGTTCCAGGAAGGGTTGATCAAATGAACAATGATATTAAAAAAACTGGAGGACTGGGAAAATAAATGGGATCTGAAATTTAATATTACCAAGAGCAAAATGATGCATAAATCTACCCCAAAGGCTCTTAGCTAAATATGCATAGTTTAGAGGAGAGAAGAGAAAGAGGTGACATGGTAGAAACCTTCATATATATGAAGGGACTTAATAAAGTGGAAGCATAAAGCATTTTTCACAAAAAAAAAATGCCTAAACAAGAGTTTACAATCTTAAAAAGGGACACTCAAGTCAAAATTAAACTTTCATGATTCAGATAGATCATGGCATTTTAAACAATTTTCCATTTTACTTTTATTAAGAAATGTGCACAGTCTTTTTATATTTATAGAATATACATATTTGCATTTGTGATTGGCTGATGGCTGTCACATGGTGCAGTGGGAGTGGAAATAGACATAACTGAATTTTGTCAGAAAAAAAATCTACTCATCTTAAGTTCAGACAAAGATCTATTGCATTGTCTTGTTATTATGCAAATCTACTGTATGTACTGGTCCTGGAGGGTAGCAGATTCAGTAGAAATTTGAGGAAGCATTTTTTTTACTGAAAGGGTGGTGGATTAATGGAATAAATTTCCAATTGATGTGGTAAACACAAAGCTTTCTTGGACATGGATAAAGTTATCCAAAGAAAAAATTGGGCTACAGTTTGGTATATTAATAATTAGGAACGCTATCTGTATAAGTAAGAATTTTTTTAGGGTTGACTTGCCCTTTAAAGTGAAGGTCAATTTTGATGAATTAGTGCCCGGTTTTTATTAATCCTATTAAAAACAAGGGCACTTTAATTAATCAAAATTGTCATTTCACTTGTTTTCTTCAAAAACTTACCTTTAAATCCTGGCAGCCGCTCCAGCACTTCCTCTGCCCGTCACAAGCCGTCTTCACGGGTCCAAAATGATGAATCTGGAATCGTCATTTCTGACGTCTGCAGAGAATTCCGACGGCCGGGGGAATCGCTGGAGCGGCTGCAAGGATTAAAAGGTAAGTTTTTAAAGAAAACGAGTGAAATGTCAATTTTGATGCATTAAAGTGCCCTTGTTTTTAATAGGATTATTAAAAACCGGGCAATAATTCATCAAAATTGACCTTCACTTTAAAGTGTTAGATGTAAAGTATAAATGACAAAGGAACAGATTCAATAGCTCCTTTACATTTCTGTAAAGGGTTAAATTCTGTGAATTGTATGCACACAGTCTATGAGTAAGCGCCACTAGGGGGCGCAAAGCGATTTAGACAGTCACATTCTTGGCTGCATAGCAATGATGTCTGTTCATTTTTGTTTTTTTTAACAATACATTTTCTTGGTTTTATGCACCCTGGCAGTGTGTATTATTTTGCAACATTGTTGTCTATTGTCATTTTACATAGTATAGTTTTTTTCTTCACTTCGTGCTTACTTGACCCCTTACGGCTCTGGTTGTTAAGCCCTTAAGGACCACCGCCGTACCCTGGGCCGATCTCACTAAAAGTGGCAAGATTGCCCTATTTCTGCATGCCCCATGAGTGAAGCAGTGCAGAAATATACTTGCAGAGTTACCGAGTTACCGATGTAGAGAGGGACACTCTGTGTCCCTCTATGCATCGGGTAGCAGTGGTGCCGATCGTTGGTGGTGTGGTAGGATTAGGAGGGAGGTGGGTGGGAGGCCCATCGCTGGAGGGGGGAGAGAGGGATGGGACCACTACACTGCAGAAAAAATAAATTGAGAGTGTGGGAGGGAGGCGGAAGGAGGGATAGGTGGGGTAAATGAGGGGGGGGCAGCTACACTACAGAAAAAGTTTTTTTGTTTTTTTTAATAACATTTTTTATTGAGGTTTTCATATAATGCCAACAAATGTATATGTATACAGAATATCATCAAAACAAAATGTTGCCTTATTTCATAAGTTGTAGCGTACATAGTAAAGCTTGCAAATTATACATACACATTAAGAGGAAACATACAAGAGTATGCAATCAGGCGTCAATGATGAGATGCAGTACATTTAAATGGAACCTTTTTTTCTTAAGGGAGAAAGAAATGAGGTAACTACATTACAGACCTCTAACGGGTCAGGTGAAGTGGTGAGTAAATGGTAAATGGTAGTTACTAGGAAGCCCTTCTTGGGCCAATGTATAAGGAATAGGGTGAGTCAGCAGACTAAAGCTGCTTTAAAGTTAAGGGAGCAGGGGACGTGTCTGAGTGTTTTATGGGTACAGTGGTGCTATTATGATGTGGATTGGTAGAATCTTTAATGGACTCATTATGAACTCGATGGGGTGGGCAAAGGGGTGTCAAATGTACAATGACAACTCTCCATTATTCTAACCGTATGATATGTAGCTACCATGTGTAATACTCTAAGTTATTGCCTGAGACATAAAAATTAGAACAGAGATTATAAAAACATATGGGTATTAAAGCTTAAAGGGATAATTATACCCAATTAAATAAGTGTGCCATGGTTGTCTAAGAGTGTGGTCATTTCTACCTGTAATGGTATAAATGTGCGGCATAGGCTATATGACTGTGGGGGTAAAGTTAAACGCAACCACTTCCTTTGGGAGTGAATAACACCTAGATGTAAAGAGTGATATAAGGCTGGACGAATGTTAGCCTATAGTAATATAGGGGATATGTCATCTGGAGGGAAGCATAGAGAATGGATATGGAATGGAGGCGAATATACTACCATTGTGAGGTGAGGGAGGTTACAGGTGTATATGGCTTTATATAGACAAACTAGAGTGTAAATGAGGACAAAAGAATGTGATATATAGTATTAAGGATGGGGCAATGAAATACTACTAGGATGAGCTAAACATAAGTATAAAATACTGGGAGGTATGGTTTGTGGTTTAAAACCCCCAGTAATGACAAGATATGAATAGAGTACACACTGGAATGAGTAGATAGGGGAAAGGGAGATGAAAATATTTTGCTTCATGTATATAGTAAATATAAAAGAGTTTAAATATCAATGCACAGACCCATACCCATCAAAAACCCGAAAGTGACGCTATAGATGTGTAATAAACATGAAATCTCTCATTTTTGTCATGTATCCGCTATGGTGTATAAGGGATCTAAATCCCAAAAGCAATAATAAAATATAGGAATATAAAAATTATAAGAGACTATTGATTAAATATATAGTGCGGTGGGGCTACTTCTGGACTCCACAGTATGTAGTAAATAAGAATAAGAGGTAATATAGTTACGATGCTTATGCGTAGTTTGGACCTCTGATATACTAAGGTGAGGAACGGAGAACATAGAATACAATCAACTAACAGCAATTAGTTATATACATATACATATATGTGTAAGCAAAGCTATGCTTAGTAGTAGTCACATTAGTCTATACAGTAGAATTATAAAACTTTTAGCAAAAATATGTAGGAATCTACGGCAGAATTCCTAATGGTTTTGAGAGCTCACACTTCAATATACAAAAATCAATATAACGTTTTAGGGAATTTGGATGACCAGTGCAATAAAACTATGTAGTGTTAGGAGGCTGAAGATGAAGAGCTGCAGGGGTTAAACTAAGCATTGAAGTAATTAACAGTCCTAATGTATTGGGAGATCCCAGCAAGGGAATTCTCAGTCTTCTTGAGCGTTGATAAAACTTAAGAGGCCCAAGATACAGTGTAGGCCATTCAGAAGCCTTGAGGGGTTGCACTGAGGCGGTGAAATATAGGTATGGACATAAATGCGATGTATAGTAAAGTATAACACATAGAGCTACAAGCAAAACTCAAATAACGTCAAACCTGCAGAATATACAAAATCCAAATAACGCCGTCAGCAAAACACTGGAATGTACTGGGGTCTACAGGTCTAAGGTAACACCCTAGTCAGCCAATTCCCGATCTAAGTCCGCAGAGAACTCTATGCTGAAAGTCCTGTAAGTTGATTAGGACTGAGCGTAGTCTGCGGTTTGAGGAGCTAAGTGCGGTTCCGGATGGAATTATGGAGTGAACTGCCAGCCAGAGGTGTAGCGAATCCGAAGCCTGGTCACAGCAACCAGCTGCATCTCCCCAATGTGAGGCAAGAGACAGCAGATGAATTTCCCCGTCCTGGTGCAGAAACAGGCTGAGATGTGTTTGTTTTTTTTTTTTAACATACTTTTTTATTTTTGTCTGCCAGAAAAGAGGTAAGCAAAAACCAATACACTTGAACATGAAACTGCACCGCGCAGGGTGCGAATAAGCATGGAAAGAAAAATCTGATTAAATTGCATCATTCACAATATATGGAGATATCAAAATAAAATAACCAAAAATAAAACTCTTTTGTTTCTTCTGCGTGTATGTATCGTAATAAAACAGTCAATTTTTTAAGCTCAGGCAGCTCATTTTATCATAAACTTGAAAACAAACAACACAATCATACGACATCCACCACAAAACAAGAAAAGAAAAGAAAATCCCTCTCAAATTATGATTTTAGTCTGCCCCTCTTCCTTCCACTGAAGATCTCCTGCCGTATCAGCTGTCTACCGAAACTGATTCCTGACCTGGCTTCTCCAATACTTTCACTTATTCTACCTATAACTCACAATCCAATCTGCCGGAAAATCTCCCAATAATACCAGATCAGAAAAACAATCAGTACTTAAGAAAGGATATAGAATTGTCTTTTGCACATCCTCTGGATACATTTTAATTATAGGTAACCATCCCAGTAAAAATCTTTTGCATTCTTTTTCGCTTGCGTCCCAAAGATGGAGAGATTCAAATATAATTTGCAACTGGATTTCTTTAATAAAAAATGAGAACCCTGGCATCTTTTTGGCTTTCCAATTACTTAGTATAAGTTGTCTTACAAGTATAATGATTGTATTTATAATTTTACTTGATGGGACTGTCTTTTGACTAGATAGAACTAGCAGAAATATATCCTCAACTTTGAATTGTATGTTTGTTGAATACATTCTATTAATCCAGAAAATCACTTTCTTCCAGAATTGTTGAACTCTAGGGCAGTGCCAGAACATATGTAAAATATCCGCATTCATAAAGACACATCGCGGGCAGAAGAAATCTTTGCCCATAAACATTTTAGCCATTTTCCAAGGTGTACAGTAATAATTATTAAATAATTTCATATGGCCTTCTCTCCAGCTAGTTGGAATACGGCATTTGTTTATTGTTTCACAACTCTCTTTCAATGTATCATGATTTATGTTTGGAATCTTAGATATCCATTTTACACATAATTTTTCCATTAGAGAATCACTTTGTTTAGCAAGCATGATACTATATAGTAATGAGATAGAGGGGGGCTTGATATGAGCAACGACCATAATTGCTTTAAACTCCGACCATGCGACTGTCTCACCACGATTCCATCTCTTAGAAGATATAAAATTATGCACTTGCAAATAGTGATAAAAATTATTACTTGATAGATCAAATCGAGCTTTCAAAATATCAAAAGAGATTATTTGTCGATCTTCCGTAAAAAATTGCGAAACTAACTTGAGATCTTTATTGAACCAATCTCTACATACCTGCTGGTTGTTTCCAGGAGGGAATTCGGGGTTGCCTATTAACGGTAAATAGTCCGAGAATTCTGAATCCTTTTTTTTTTTCTCCCCCTGTCTGTTTATGTGATGTGATTTTTCAGTATGGTATTATGCATATTCGATTCATAAATTGATTTTGGGTGCAAGAATAGGATATAGGATGAGAAATCCACCTTTTTTGTTTGTTTATTGTTTTTTTGTTTTTTTCTTTGTATTGCCGAAATTGTAAGATTGGCAGAGCTCATTTTGTGTTCGCTTTATTGCAATATCCTATCTGTTTTTTCCATATTTTTTTTTCTTTTTTTTCTTGTTGATATATGATGATGTTGTATATAATGAAAAAAATCAATAAAAAAAATTATTAAAAAAAAAAAAGTAGTCCGAGAAGGTGTAATCGAGACCTATAAGGGAACATATTTTTTGCCAGGCAAGAACTACGTTATTTATTGATATTAGACTTTTGACATTATGCGGTGTTTCTTTTGGATGAGTATGTAATAAAGCTTTGAGAGAAAAAGGAAAGACTAGAGTATTTTCCAATTCTAATGTTGCAAACCACCTTGTTTCTATGAGCCAATCAAGCGCAATTTTGCCCAAGGCTTCAAGATTATAGAGCGCTATATTAGGTAAAGCTAGCCCGGCTTCTTTACGAGGTTGCATCAATTTTTCTAATGCGACTCTTGCTTTTTTCTTATTATACCAAATAAATTGTGAGAAACTAGAATTTAATTTCCATATATCTGCTTTATATAGTATCAAAGGCAGATTTTGTAGAAGAAAAAGAAGCCGGGGAAAAATTATAGTCTTAATATGGTTCACTCTCGCAATCAGCGATAGTGGAAGAGCAGCCCAAAGTTTCAAGTCAGCGTAACTTTTTTGAAGTAACGGGACGAAATTAAGACCATACCATCTTGCGGGATTTCTATGGAGATATATTCCCAAATATCTAAGAGCATCCACCTCCTTGAATTCCAGATTATCTGCCACATGGCTTATTTTATATAACCACATTATTTCACTTTTACTATAATTCACTTTATACCCGGAGAATGAACTAAAGAGATTCAGGCAATCTATCACCGTCGGGATAGCCCTGGGTGTGTTATGGAGGAAAATTAGTATATCATCCGCATATAGTAAAGTTTTAAGAACAGTCTGCCCGATAGAGATACCTTCTAATATATTCCGTAGCCTTATGGCAAGAGGTTCTAGTACAAGATTGAACAGGAGAGGAGACAGGGGACACCCTTGTCTCGTACCTTTTTTCAATTTTATCCCTGGGGTAAGATTATTATTGATTAGGAGATAGGATATTGGAAATTGATAGATATTACGGATAAACCCAAATTTTCCGAGAGTCTGAAATAGATATTCCCATTCTATAGAATCAAATGCTTTTACCGCGTCAAGGGTTAAAAGTGCGCAATCGTATTTGAAATGTCTATCTGGGTTTTGGCGAGTATTCCATATATAGTCTATTAAGGTTGTCACTTTCCGTATATTTTTAGAGACATTTCTAGAGGCCATAAACCCTGATTGATCTGAATGTATCACTTCATTAAGGCATAGCATTAATCTAGCTCAATTCAATTTGGCCTTATCAAATGCTTCTGCTATCTCGTTTTCTGAAATGGGGGCATTAAGCCTTTCCAATAGATCTTGTGAGACTCTAGGGATTTTTTATTTGAGACCAAAATTTTTCTTGGTTCTGTATATGATTGGTACTCTGCATATATAGTTTTTGATAATACACAAACAATGTTTTGTTGATATCAGATACTTCCGTATATCTGTTGTCCTGATCCCCTATTGCTAAGATATAGTTTTTTTTCTTTCTACCCTTGACTAATTTAGCTAGAAATTTAGCTGAATAACCAAAATGTCCCTTGAAACAAAGATTTAATTTTTTCTCCTCTTCTAAGGATTTTTGTCTAAAGAAAACATCCCACTCCTGTCTAGCACTGGAATACTTTTTCCAAAACACTGAATTTGTCTCTCTAACATATTTCTGATAACTATTCTTAACCTGTTTAGCGAGTTGGATTTCTCTCCTTTTATCTTTGCGGTTTCTTTTACACATATAGGCCTTAATTTCTCCCCTTAGATACGCCTTAGAGGCTTCCCAAAACGTTTCAATTTTCTGGAAATATGCTATATTGAAAGTACAATAATCTTTCCATTTCTGTTTTAACCACAGATTAAATCTAATATTCTTATGCATATATCATGGGAATATAATAGTTAGATTCCTGTTCGCCTGGTTCTCAAAAGATTGAAATGATAGTGAAACAATCGCATGGTCGGATATCGCTATATCGCCTATTGTGGCCTTGACCTTCTGCAAAGAGAGAGCTTCCGCAGCTAGTAAATAATCTATTCTTGAAAATGTCCTGTATTTTTTAGATTCGCAAGTGAATACACGCAGGTCTGGATTTTGGAGTCTCCAGACATCAGTTAATTTCAACTGATGGCAAAATTTTTCCATGTATTTAGCTTGACTGTTATATACTGCTATGTGTTTTTTTTTAAAAAATCTATCTAATTCAGGACAAAACGAGAGATTAAAATCACCACCTATCACGAGATTATCTGATATAAAAGGTAGTAGCTTACTCTTCAATTTTTCCCAAAAATCCTTAGAAAAATTATTCGGCGCATAAATATTGCAAAAGACAAATCTTATCCCCTTTATTCGTACTTGTAAAAGAATATACCTAGCCCCCTGATCTATTTCCATCTGTATAATTTGATATAATAGGCTTTTATTAAACAGTATTGCAACCCCTAATTTCCTACCACTACATGGAGTAGCGAAGACCTCACCTATCCAACTACACCTCAGTTTGGGAATTTCTATATCCTTTAAATAAGTTTCCTGAATAAATGCTACACTTGGTTTCAACACACCTAGTTTTTTAATTATCATCTTACGTTTTATTGGATTAGTAATACCCCCCACATTCCAAGACAAAATCGTAAAATTTCGTAATGCTTCTAGCATAATAAAATAATGTACAAAATTTTAAGCTGATTGCAATCCCACATATCTCTGTCTTTCCTAATGTTTCTATTGTAAGATCCAATTTCTAACAATCCAACTCTTACCCAGTAACATACTACTATGGTCCATACTATATACAGGGAGCCTTGCAAATATCAATATAAAATAGAGATCCATACACAAAATCATCTTCAGTGAATATTTCAGTCCAACTTGCGAATATTCTACACAGAGACAAAGCACTGAGAGAGGAGAGAAAAAAAAAAAAAAAAAAAACAATAGTAAAAAATTAAAATCCAGATCTTCGCGGGGGCGGAGCCTGGCCACGAATGCTGATGGCTGCACACTGAAAGTGCTCTGATACCCATACACTCTCAGCATAAGGCTAAACATAGCAAATAGCTTTGATTCACATATAAATAAGACCCACTAACTCAGAACATAAGATTGCTTCGGTTCTCAAACTTTTTTTATTACTCGCAGCTTGACTGCCGGATGTGAAGCGTGGTGCAAAGTGAGGCCTACAAGAGAAGGAAGTCGGAGCACCGGTCTCAACTACCTTGCGCACCAACTACAGCATAGCGCAACACAGCTAAGAGCCCTGACCGCAACGGACATACCGGACTGTTAGGGGGTTGTCAGTGCCCCTTGACTCACAAGCTGATTGCGGAGGCCCTCATAGGAAAACGAGCAGAGGCAACTGCAGAGAGCTACATGCAGACGGGACCCGCAGCTGCAGCTCGCCGACAGGCACAGGCCAGTTCAGGACTTAGATATTCACGAGAGGAGATAACTCGCTCACAGAGGGTGGCACAGAACTGATGTACGGTGAGTCGCATCTGTTAGCACTAACTGCACCGGGGCCTTGCATCTTAAAAGCCTGACGTTATTGACAGAAAGACACAGAGGTGGGGAACTGAAGGGATGATATAACAAGAGACACTCATACATATTGGGTTAAAAAAGGAACATTGGGGCAATACAGAACTAATCTGGTGAACAAGAAAAACCAGGAAAATATAGGCCTATATTTGAACACACTACGTTCTTATTTTTACTTGCACGTGGCCTCTGGACCTGCTTCCCTGTTGCAGTCCCCACATCTGTTTACCGAGTTGACACCACGCAGGGCTATTGGCAAAGCATAATCCTAGACCTGGCGAAATATGTCAACTAAAAGAGGGCCTAAACCACAGAAAGCTTTACAATCGTCAAGCATGGAAAACTATTTAATTTCAACAGACTCAGGGCAGGGTTCACAAAAAGACCCCTCAGACCTGTCTAACACTCAGGATACTGTCCATCATTCTAACTGTGACCCTAGACACTCTTGATATGTCACGAAAGAAGATATCAGACATTTGTCTTCTAAAAATGACATAAAAGCAGCCATCCTAGAAATGAAAAATATGTTTGGGGAACTCAAAAAGGATATTGCTAATATTGATCATAGGGTCACATTAGTAGAGGAATCGCAAGAAGCACTGCGCTCAGATGTGCAACAAAACGCCAGTTGTGTGCAATCACAGGACGCTACCATCCTCAACTTAAATGAAAGGATTGAGGACCTAGAAAATAGGAGTCGTCGGAACAATCTAAGGATTAGGGGTGTCCCGGAAACTGTAGCCCCAACAGAAATAAACGACTATATACAGAGACTCTTCAAATGCATCAAAGACAGCCCTGGGGAGGATGACATACATGTTGAAAGGGCCCACAGAGCCTTAAGGCCAAAACCACCAGCAAGGGCACCTCCCAGAGACATTATTGTTAAGCTCTTATCCTACAGGGATAGGGAAGATATAATCCGGCACGCCAGAAACCAACAACCATTAATGCATGAAGGAGTAGAGATTCAAATATACACAGATTTATGCCCTGCTACCCTGCAAAAGCGAAGAGAGATGCGCTTCATCACGCTAGGCCTCAAAGATCACAGGATCCCTTACAGATGGGGCTTCCCGACCTGTCTAATAGCATCTAAGGATGGAACCACAGCTACATACCGCACGATAGCTGATCTTCCAGCCTTCAATCAAGCTCTTGGAACTCAAATCAGGCCGCTGGGCCCTGCAGCAGAGCCACTACCCATGAGAGAAAATTGTAGAGAATTGGAGGGCCCTCATGGCAGAAGGCTCCCTTGAGTCTGTCGCCTCCTTACAGGGGAGTCACACCACCAGCACCTTGATAGAACTGCTGAGTCTCCAGAGATTTGGAGGCGGCAGATGCCACATCCAAGACTATGCCTTTCTCACAGGACAGCTAAGTATTTGAATATATACTGTTTTACTTGCTTATGACTTATGTTCGAGGTCTGCTTTTGAAGGCCTTGCAGTCACAAGATATATTTATTGCAGTTATGTCTATATATAAACATTGGAATCTGTTGTTTAAAACCACCTGATGCACTATACAGGAATAATTTAACACTCCTGACATTTATAGGAGAAAGATGAACAAATCCAATACACCACTGAACTAGATATTGTTGGGACAGTACAGTATTAGCAGATCCTGTGCTATAAGCTTCAGAAATGAGATACACACTGTTGCTGTTTTTGCTAGATTATCTCTGGTTGTTTGTACATGATAGCTTATAATGTAAACATATTCCCTATTATATGTCAGTTAAGTACATTGAAATTTAACCTTTACTCATCTATTAAGCGTTAGTGATGGTTTATGTTTTAGATTTATTCCGGTGGTAGCACCGCTGAAACACAGAATGTTGTGGCTGAACTCATACTTAGACACTAGCCCCAGACACAAGGATAGTCTTAATTACACTCAGATATGACTGGATGCACCAACAGCTCAAATGCTGGCTATAGATATACTCGGTGGATAGATGAAATAGACAATATGATGGTAGTACCGATTTTATGCCCCTTGGAATTTACCACTGTATAAATACATATATAGCCACTGTTAAAACCAAACTGTCATATGATAATGGAGATAATAGAATCATAGGGTGCACGCCTACTTCAGAAACTTGCATAGCCGCCCTTAGATTTTAGCCTCTTCACGCAGGCATTGACCGCAAACTTAAAGCGGCATGCTCATACTCACTAAGTGCCTTCATCCTATAACAAGACACATTAGACCCTACAGAGATGTTATTATATAACTACATGACAGAGTCAGTAAGAGCCCTCATGTTCCACCAAGGTCTTCTTAAACTGAGCCAAAGTACACCGTAACGCCTGTTATCTCACGTACTTAGACAAGTCACTCTATGCCGCTAACTGGCACTAAATGCAGCCCCATAGAACAGTGTAGTACATCTTTGAGTCAGCCACACATACATAAAATATAACTAAAAATAGATAAGTTGCTGAGTTAAATAAAGTTAATGATATAAGTTATGTATATTGAATGCTATGTTTGCCTACAATTCACAATGTTAATAAGAATAATTCGTTTGCTGAGAGTGTAGGGGTCAATACCCCTGCTGTTTGTCTATCCCAATTCTAGTTGGATAGAGTTCGACTTTACAGTCATTCTCTCTACTTTTCTACTCTACCCTTTTTTCTTTCCTTTTCCTTTCCTCTCTCCTCTTACGTTTATTTAACCTGTGATATAATTCCTCATACATTGCAGAACTCTATTTCTTCTCTTTTTGCCTGTTTTTCCTCTCCCTTTTTCCTGCTTGCTTTCTAAACAGACCGCATAAGGTCATCTCTGTAAACTAGTTTTTCCTTCATTTAACCACTTACTCTCTCCACCTTTCCCTTTTTCCTCCCCTCGAATCTTCATCTTCATCTACCCTCTACCCTTCCCATTACTCCTCCCTCCCCCCCCTTTTTTTTTTTCTCTTCCTCTCTCCCCCCCACTTCTCTTGACTTGAGCAGCTTTAGGTCACCAACTAACACGATGAAGAGCATGAGGGAACACACCTTAGATTTGGTCACTATAAATGTTAAGGGATTTAATAGCCCAGGAAAAAGATTGATTGTCACTAGAGACTTACATAGAATGGGGGGTGATGTTGTGTGCCTCCAGGAGACGCACTTCTCTAAATTTAGAGAACCTAAATGGTATAATAAACAATTCCCAATGGCTTATTTTGCTTCCAGCCCCATAAAAAAAAATGGGGTGGGGATCCTCTTTCGAGCGGGGGTGCCTTTCCGGATGGAGCAGACCATAAGAGACCCAGAGGGCAGATACTTGATTTTAATTGGCACCTTGTATGGCAGATATTTGACTCTTGTCAATGCATACTTTCCAAACACAGCACAAGATACTTTCTTTAGAAAGTTAATGAATGAAATTCTAGAGACCCAAAAGGGAATACTCTTTTTAAGTGGCGATTTTAATGTTTCGTTCTGCCCCAGGTTGGATACATCAGATGGACTATCCAGCGCTAGACACAAGGTGGTCAAACAGATAGCTAGATATTTGAGAGATCTGGTTCTTCATGATGTCTGGCGCACAATGCATCCTAATACTAAAAACTACTCCTTTTACTCCCATCCCCACGGGAAATACACCACCAGAATCGATTACATTTTTACCGACTCTACGGGACTCTCCAGCATTACTGGCAGCAGTATAGGTCAGATCACTTGGTCTGATCATGCCCCGGTGAGGTGTACCGTCAAATGGCCTGAGATGCCGATCACTCCATTTATATGGCGCCTGGATGAGTCCCTGCTAGATGAGCCCCTACTAAGACAGAAATTGGATAACATCATTGATGAATACTTTCGCAAATAACTCAGGAGGCGACCAATCTGAAACGACAGTCTGGGAAGCACATAAATGTGTTTTAAGAGGAGAACTGATTAGACATGTATCAGCGCTCCGCCGAAAGCAGAAATTCCGCTACAATGCGCTACTTGAGAAAGTGACACATGCCGAAGCTGAACATAAAGAAAGGCTGACTGACATAGCAGCACAGGCTGATCTTAAAGAAGCTAGATCGGCTCTATTGCAACACCTCCAGAAGGAGCAGCAAATTAAAGCCCTGAGGCTCCGACAACATTACTTCGAACAGAGCAACAGGGCAGGGAAATTCCTTGCACGAGCTCTGGCCCGCCAACGACTTAGGACTTATGTCTATGAAGTCAAGGACAACCACGGTGATACACACCGAGAAGGGCCTGCTGTAGCAGACACGTTCTGTAACTTCTATGAAACCTTATACAATCTACGTACAGAGGAGCCAGCAGAACAAGACCAAATTCCCGGTACTACCCAGGAAAGAAATATCTTAAACTACCTACAGAGTATAGATATGCCATGCATGTCTCGGGAAGAAACGGAGCAACTTGAAGCACCGTTCACGATAGAAGAGATCCAGCGAGCAATTAAGCTCCTCCCAGGAGGCAAAAGTCCTGGGCCAGATGGCTTTGGCATGCGTTACTACAAAACATTTCGGGATAGATTAGTACCACACTTACTAACAGTATTTAACCAATTGTCAGAAAATCCCATCCTCCCAAGCTCTATGCTTGAAGCACATATCTCAGTTATACATAAACCTCCGAAGCCTGAGAATCTGCCCAGCAGCTACAGGCCTATTTCACTCCTTAATTCGGATGTAAAAATCCTAGCAAAAATGATAGCCAACCGCCTTGCTAAACTACTACCACAACTGATCTCTACTGATCAAGTGGGATTTGTTCCGGGCAGAGAAGCTCGGTATAATACCCTTAGAGTACTGCAGCTAATTTCTTATGCAGACCTTCACTCAGCTCCGTTGGCACTTGTGTCCACGGATGCTGAGAAAGCATTTGATCGGGTAGGTTGGTTGTTTATGCGACACACTTTGACAAAACTGGGATTTGGCAATGGCATTATAAATACAATCTTTGCATTATACTCAACACCGAGCGCTAAAGTGCGTGTTAATGGTATGCTCTCAAGGCCTTTCAGGATCTCTAATGGAACGAGGCAGGGGTGTCCACTGTCACCCCTGTTATTCGCCCTAGTAATCGAAACTCTAGCCTGCAGAGTTCGCAGTAACTCTGACATAAGGGGACTGGTTGTAGGTAATAAAGAACATAAGTTGGCCATGTATGCGGACGACGTTCTAGTAACGTTGTCGGTTGTATCCATCTCGCTTCCAGCCCTATTGACGGAGTTCGCAGCATTTGGTCAAGTCTCGAACTTCCAGCTTAACCTATCCAAATCCGAAATCATGAACATAACCATACCAACGGATACCTTTGAGGGAGCTTGTGATAAATGCCCACTAAGTGTGGCGAAACATCGCTTAAAATACCTCGGGATATTCCTGACCCCGATGATCTCTGGCATGGTGGATATGAATTATAAGCTAATTAGAGATTCAGTGACAGCTGATATGACCAGATGGAGTAACAAATCCATCTCGTGGATGGGTCGTATCCATGCGGTCAAAATGAACGTCCTACCCAGGATCCTATATATCATGCAGGCACTTCCTCTCGCAATGGCATTACCTTTTATCCACCAGATCCAGTCAGAAATGGAGACATATATCTGGAAAGATATAAAACCTAGAATCCGGAAGGAAACAATGTATCTACCCAGAGATAGGGGAGGGGCGGGAGTCCCTTTACTAAAGGCTTACTTCCAAGCAATAATGGTCCAGAGATTGGTACATTGGTGTCACAACAAACCAGATAAAGCCTGGGTAGAGTTGGACCGAACGCTTCTGCAAAGGCGAAATATAGGCACCCTTGCTTGGATATCAGCAGAGAATCGAGCACCTCTGATCAAACAATACCCCTTATTAAAAGATGTGTACTGCACATGGGACTCATTGATCAAACGAGACAGACGCATCTCATCTGTCCCGTCCCCGGTAACCCCGATATTCGATAACCCAGAAAATGCCTTAGCAAATAGAATACAACCACAGAAAAATGCATACACTCTGGCAGATGCTGCTATATCTAATGCTTTTCACCAAGGCAAGATACTGACCCAAGATAAGCTAAAAGAGTGGGATACCTGGCTGTTCTCCTCTTGGTTTAGGGTAGCACAGTTTCACCATTATGTGAATGGACACAAAGACAAATCCCTCTTCACGAGAGAAAAAACATTACTGGAACATATTTGCACAGTGACCCAAACACCTGGCCACCTGATATCTCGCCTTTATAAACTATTGCTCACAAGCAGTGATGAGCACATACCTTCCTATACAAAAGCATGGAGTGCAGATCTTAATTTAGACATAGCCTCAAAGGATTGGTTGCAGATTTTTAATACAGCCAAAACAGCTTCAGTCTCGATGAGATTACAGGAAATGCACTTTAAATTCCTAAGCCGGTGGTATCTAACTCCACAGAGGTTAAGTAAAATTTATCCACAGAGGTTAAGTAAAATTTACCCACAAATGAGCGGAGATTGCTGGAGAGGCTGTGGGGAAACCGGCTCAATAATGCACATCTGGTGGACATGTCCACGTATACAGGAATTTTGGACAAGAATGTTCGCCGAGTGCAGCCGGCTTCTTGGGATCATATTGCCTCGAAACCCAAACAATTTGATATACCATGCTCTCCCAAAGATAGCAGTGGAAGCGAAACGTAAGTTGTTTCTAGTAATGCTAAACAGAGCTAAAAGCTTAATCCCGAAGTACTGGAAGTCTGTCAATGTGCCAGACTTGAATGAATGGAAAAATGGAGTCAAAGACCTGCTTGATCTGGAGAGGTACCACTACCTCAAGACTGGAAAACTTGTACTACATGAACATATGTTAATGATCTGGGAGGGCAAAATTGTCTGAAAGCCTAATGGGACCTAAACCAATTCGACTGATATGAAGTGCTGTGTCCTGGTGATGTACATGATAAGCTATTAACGAGGGGAAAAATGATTGGGGAAGCATGGGGATGATAACCTTGGAATTATCCCGACTCTGAAAATAGATCACTCATAATGCCCATCCCCACCTCTCCCCTCACCCCTACACCACCCCTCCCCCCCCCTAAATTTTTTTTTTTCCCCAATCCCTAACTACCCTCCTTTTTCTCCTCTACTCCTTTCGACGCCTCTTCTTGCTTTCTCTCACCTTTTCTCACTTATAAAAGGTATGACCTCATACCTATGAATGTTTCTATAACTTGACCAACAGATATACTGTACAGCTATGCTGTATCATACTATGCAATTAAATGTGACCTGTGTACCTGAAATATGTTTTTTAAGCGCAATTAGAGATATGTTTGCACTGCATTATATATTAAAGATGATATATCTGTAATGTTTGTCTTAATGATGCATCTACTTTCTCACTGTTTGTCTTTTAACACTGGTCACTCAATAAAGCTTTTTTGGTTTAAAAAAAAATATCCAGATCTTCGCATTCACAACACTCACACACATTCCTGAAAAAATAAACACTATAGTATGAGAGTACCTATCTCACTTGGTTATCATTTAGAATCACTGTATTCTCTTGCTTTAGAGGGTTCAATAAACATAAGCTTGTTACCATTGTCATCTACTATAATTTTAGAGGGGTAGATCATACGAGCTTTTATACCCTTATTTATCATAGCCGTGCAGATGGGAGACATAGCTTTTCTTTTTTGAACTGTTTCGTTAGAAAAATCTTGAAATAACATGATTTTTTTATCATTTATGGTAAAAGTATCAAATTTCCTATAGAGCCTCAACATTTCAACTTTATCCTGATACTTAAGTAATTTAAATATACATGTCCTGTTTCTAGCTAAGCCATTAACAAAAGTTCTTTTTGGTCCTAACCTATGTGCCCTTTCCACGGACAAGGGTAAGGCTTGCGGGGAAACCCTAAAGCCTAGGGTAATGTTTGGGAGGTAAATTCAATCAAGTTGTCATATTCAGCTGTTTCGGGGATACCTACAATTCTTATGTTATTACGTCTGGAGCGATCTTCTTGATCCTCCAGACGAGCTTCCATGTTTTGGATTATGGACTGTTGTTTAGAAAGGATATTTTCTTGTTGGTTAACCATATCTTCTAAAGAAGATATTCTATCCTCTGCTTCCGCCATCCTAGTGGCGAATTGTTTAACTTCCTGATTAAGAGTGTTGAGTTCACTAGAGATACCACTTAACTCTTTTTTAATTATGTCAAATTGTGGTGAGAAAAGATTATTAATTTGTAATAATAATGACTGATTATCATTCGATATAGACAATATTTCACTGGAGTCCGAACTTATATCAGCCCCCTTATTACTTTTTTTTTTCTTTAGATTTGGCAGGCATTTTAGAAGGGTGTTGTGAAAAATATCTATCTAAAGACATGCAAAATCAGCAAATGTGCCAAAATAAACACACAAAAAATGGAGGTGAAAAAAAAAAAAAAAGCATAAAAAATAATATAGATCTTATCTAATAACAGTATATATTGTGAGCGTGTTGATCACATCTATCAATTGTGAAGAGTACTCAAGTATTCGTTATAGGGTGTAAGAATGTCCTATAACTATTGTGATTACATAGTTTAGGTGATTTAAAAAAAATAAAAAAGAAGACCCTTTAACTATTTAAAGTGATGTTAAGAATTTGTCTCCCAGTAAATACTTTGGGAGATTTATACACACACAAAAAAAAAAAATTAGTGTACTGCCTGTATCAGGCATTAACAGTGCACGAAGAGCTTGCTCAATGAATAGTGTTCCTGGGGTGAATCTGAATTATAACAGTGAACATAAGATTAGATAATTACAGATATTAATATGCAACCCATAAACATAACATTGTATGAAAATACATTTAGCATATCAAACAAACATTTTATCCCTCCTTTTTTTTTTCTCTTTTTTTACTTTTCCCCACCTCACTCCATTTCCCTCTGCTCCTTTTCTAGTGAGATCTTATAACTACAACAATAGAACAGTACTATCCGTAGTCCAGCAATCAAACCAAGCTGTAGTCCAATTTCAGCTTTTCTTAGTATTTAGGGAATTATCACTTTCAAAGAAAATAACATATATCTATATTCCAACTGTCTCTTTAATTAAGAGAGAAAGAGAAGGTCTCTTATGCAGAGTTGTTATCCAAGTTACACACACAGTCCCTTCCTTTTCCTATCTTTCTTGCTTTTCGCAGCTTTTTTTCTTCTCCTTAATAGGGACACAGACCATGGACAAGTTGTACAAGAGAACCAGGATAATGTCTCTCAGCTACGACCAAAAAGAAAAAACAGTCCCAGCATATAAAAATGACACATACCAGTGTAGTGGGGGATCACCTGTAACAGTTACAAAGCAAAAGTTGTTATACGATACCTCAACCCTATTCCGGTTTACTACTCAGGCCTTCCAAATCTCTTGTCTTGAGCCTCCATATCTTTGAGGGTTCTGGAGCAGGCTATGATCGGTAGATACTATTGCTGTATATTCGGTTCAGCTCCGGCAGCTGACTAGCATGGGCAGAGTAGAAATCACAGATCCCTCCGCGACCAGGACTCGCTCCTCTGTCAGCCACCTCTCTGTTTCCTCTCTGTTTCCAGAATCGATGACCCGCCACGCCCTACCAGGAGGGCACAGGTCTCTTCTCTCTTTCCGAATCACCGCTGGTACTATCAGGTAGGTGCCGGTAAGCGGAGGAATCGTAGCGTGCCTCTTGGCTATTTTGACTAGCTAGTACTGTCTAGTTTCATTGTACAGGGGATCCCCAGATCTCTTCATATACAGAGGTAGTTACGTCTCCGCAAACAGGCTACGGCTGAGAGCTGTGGCAGGTTCCACAGCAAAGGTGCCAACGAGGCTGCAGGGATTACAGCCAACAGGCGGTCTCAGTCAGTGGAGTAGTTCTTCTCAGGCCCTCGGTACACGCCGAAGTTGGAGAGCGTGAGAGAGAGTGCCACTTCCGCCGTCAGCAAAACACTGGAATGTACTGGGGTCTACAAGTCTAAGGTAACACCCTAGTCAGCCAATTCCCTGTAAGTTGATTAGGACTGAGCGTAGTCTACGGTTTGAGGAGCTAAGTGCGATTCCGGATGGAATTATGGAGTGAACTGCCAGCCAGAGGTGTAGTGAATCCGAAGCCTGGTCACAGCAACCAGCTGCATCTCCCCAATGTGAGGCCAGAGACAGCAGATGAATTTCCCCATCCTGGTGCAGAAACGGACTGAGATGTGTTGATACTGAGATCCGCTCAGCGGTGCGCTGCTCCTCCCTATAGCTGAAGGTAAGAACCACGGGTTTCTTCTCAGCTTTGCCTGAAGAGTATGATCCGGCCGAAGATGGTATCTTATCCATGCTCCCATACCTTGTAGTGAGGTCTAGGTACGTTCCTGACTTCTCTTCCAGAGGCATCACGGATTGCATTAATTCTGATTGACCCGCAAATAGGGGATCAGCAGCAGATCTCGAGTTAGCGGGTAACTTGACTTATGTTGTCTGGGGGCTGTATTTTAAAGCCTCATGGAGTGCGTTAAATTGAGTCTCCATCTTGTGAGCAATATTTATAAGCAGTGAGTGCAAAGTCTCATCGTTCTCCCCCATTATGTATTTGCGGTTGAGAAAAATAGCTCAGACCGGGAGGAGGTATTAGTGCTAAAAGTACTAGGCCGTCACCTCGCCTCTCTAACTGTATAAAGTAGCTCCAGCTGGGAGGATTTCTGAGATACTGGTATCAGTAAATGCAGCGACTCCTCCAGAAACAGTATCACATTGTTAAAACAGTAGATGTACAGCTATGGTATAGATAATTAGCAGATTATTTCATAACAAAGGAGGAAGACCAGTGGCACTACTTCTTTAAATAAAAGATAAGCTCTAGATCTCTTAGGCCTAGATTTGGAGTTCGGCGGTAGATGGGTTGTTAACGCCACGCGTGTTTATGTCTAACACACGGCATTGTTTTACTCCGGTATTTAGAGTTAAAATAAGACCATCTAACGATGCTCCTAACGCGTGTATGTCACACGCGTAATACTGCCCGCGTTAGACAGTCTCCCATAGAGATCAATGGGAAATGCAAAAAATTGCTTTTTTCACCTAACACTCGATCTCGAGAGAATACGTACAGCTCGGTCATATGACGCATACCACATCATGCACAACAATAACACGCCGCAAATGTCACAACAACAATCAATCAACAAAGCACACAAGCATTACACATTCACAAGCGGGGGGATTTTTAATAAAATTTAATACGGGGAATACGCATATACTTTAAGATGCGGAAAATCGCAAAATAACAACAAGGATTAAAAAATATATACATACACTCGAAACAAAATCGCATTCAATATCACTATATATTATGACAAACATACATATACAACACTTCACGAACAACACACCATCGCAAATTCACATTTAAAAAGAATACTTTTGGACAATGAAAGCTAAAACGAACACTATGACATCATCGCATTCTACACATTCCACAAATACCAAATCTAAATGAGCATGCGCAAATTCACACACTTAATACACATTGCAATAATATTAATTGCTAATAAAGCACACCTGAACACTATTTACAACGGAAATTGGGACATCATTAAACATTTACACAGGGTATATAAGCACCACACAAGCAGGGCTTCTTTGACTGTGTTGCTGTTGGGTCTTTGGAGATTGGAGGTTTAAGAATAGAGAGTTTGAGAATTTTTGAGAGTGAGTTAGTGTTAGCGTGAGAGAGTGAGTGAGTTAGTGGTAGTTAGTGGGAGTGGGAGAGAGTCTGTTAGTGGGAGCGTGAGTGAGTTAGTGGGAGTTATTAGTGAGAGTTGTTAGTGGGAGCGTCAGTTAGTGGTAGTTAGTGAGCGTTAGTGGGAGTGTTTGTTAGTGATAATTAGAAGTAGTGTGAGTTAGCGAGCAAGTGATTTTTCTGTACACTTAACACATTTACACGCAAACACATTCAATACATACATACACTTATCAATAACACTACATACACTCCATACCCCCTACCCCCTCATACTACACTCCATACCCCATTCCTTGTAGTCCCATTCCCTTTCATCCCATTTACTCTTATCCCATACCCCATACCCATCCCATACCCATCCCCTAGTTACATTTAGTTTACATATCCTCCTTTTAGTCTTATTCTTTTCGTTTATTTAAATACTCCTTACCCTCTTTGTTTTTTACATCCCTCTCACACTTTAAGCACCTTTTTTGTCTTTTTATTTCTTTATTTTGCCCCCCTTTAATTTCATCACACTCACTTTTTGTTTGATTATTTGGGGTTTAGTTTAGGGGAGAGATGGAGGCCAGGCAGGGGACGGGTAGAGGGGGGAGTAGAGGGAGGGGGAGAGGAACAGGGCAGGAAGGGGGGCAGGAAGCGGGGGTGGAAGCGGTGGGTGGACCCAGCCACTTGGTTCAAGATGACCAAGTGGCTGGGCCCAGTGGCGGTCAGAGTAGGGCTTCACAGTCCGGGAAACAGAGGGCATCGTCACAGGGGAAGGCCAAGGCGACTAGGGAGGCGAGGTTTACGATGGAGGAGAAGGAGGCCCTCGTAGAGGCCTATATGGCCAGGCATAGGATGCTGCAGCACCAAAAGACCACCCCGACTGACAAGAGGAGGCTCTGGAACGAGATCAGGAATGCAGTCAATGCAGTGGGTGGCCGGAACCGAGATATGGATTCGATCAAACATCGCTACCGGGACTGTAAACTGGAACTGAAAAAAAAGTTAAGCCTGGAGGCCCGACATGCCGCAGGAACCGGTGGCGGACCTGCCCTTGAAATAGAGTACTGCCGATGGGAGGAAATGTTGCGGCCCAGCATCTCCGAGGTGGAAGTAGTCGGTATCGGAGGAATCGATACCGGGAACCTGCCACTCTCATCTGACGGTAAGCTCATTGAACAATAATTTCACATACGAATGTATTTCAATGGACACTATACGCAAACATTTACTTTCATGATTGAGGTAGCGAATACAATTTGACAAAACATTCAAATGTACTTAAATTACCTAATTTGATTCATTCTTGAGATATATTTTAATGAAGAAATAGCCATGCACACGGTAAAACAATCACAGGAGGCAGCTATATTCAGCTAACAATCAGCATCTTAGAAGCATATTTAGATATGCTTTTCAGCAAAGAATATCCAGAGAATTAAGCGAATTAGATAAGAAAAGTACATTCGAAAGTTGATACAAAATGTATGCTTCTAAATCATGAAAGATAAAACATTGTGTTTCATGTCCCTTTAAGGATCAGATTAATGCTATAACGTTGTTTACACGCATTCAATTACTTTGCGGTTACATCAGTATCTAGGCTATAGGTTAGATGTGCATTTAAACAGACTGAAAACAAACGCAAAAACATTCACATTGACCACAGATATCACAAACACGGTTTATAAAAAGCGGAAATCGTATTGATTGTTTGTTAGATTTCAAAGTGGATTAATGATTCTGCATTTGTAATTGTATCGTAAGCTAAGTCATTTAAACCTTTATTTGCAAATATGCTAATATATACATTTCTTTTTTTCTTTTTTTTTTAATATACAGAGTCTGGGGACGAGGCAGCACAGCCTCCTGCATCTCCCCGGGATGAGAGTGGTGGTGAGGAATTTCCACTTCGGAGGGAAGAGGCCCCCCGTGATGAACAGCGCACGGGAGATGATGAAGAGGCCCCGGAAGCACAGGAGGATCCCGCGGAACCCGCGGAACCCGAGGTCCCTCAAAGACCCGCACTCCGCCGTGCACGGGCACCCCGCTGTGCACGGGTACAACAAGCACAACAAGAGGAAATAGCGGAGGTGCGGGTTCTACTGGACTACATAGACCAGATGCATACCTCCCGGATACAAAATATAGAAGGACGCAACAGAATACTTGATGGCCAAAATCAAATTATTCAAGGACAAAATGAAATCATCAACATACTGAATAGAATAGAAGAAGGACAAACCAGAATGTTTCAGCTTCACCAAGAAATGTTCACTTTTTTCCGGGAGGCGCATGCTGGTCTACCTCCTGTTGCTGTGCCTCTTGTTGCTGGGCCTCTTGCTGCTGGGCCATCTCCTCCTGCCGGCCCATCTCATCCTCCTCAGCCATCTACTCCTCCTCCTCAGCCATCTACTCCTCCTCCTCAGCCATCTACTCATCCTCCTCAGCCATCTTCTCCTCCTCATCCATCTTCTCCTCCTCAGCCATCTACTCCTCACCTTGGTCGTCCCAGTACTCTTCCTTCCACTCTTCCCACAACAGCTCCAAGGAGGACTCTTCGGAGTCGGCAGTTGCCTCTCCCAGAGCCTCAGCCCCGTGGGAAGAGGGGAAGGAAGAGGAAGTAAGTATTTTTTTTCCTCTTCACTGGTTTTTTTAATTTAATGTGTAATGGATAGGTATGTGATGATGTGGTTTTCATACACTTGTGGACCACACTCTGTATATAATCTACTTCTATGGGACCGGGTCCATGGAGGCAGATTGTTTGCAGAGTGTGGGTTGTAAGTGTGTGAAAACCACATCATCACATACCTATCCTTGTTCATGATATTGATTGGTTTCTGTGATGTGATGTCCAAACTGTTTCCCGAATCGCTAACTAAATTACCATAACAATTATCCATGATGGCATATTACTGTTTGAATGCCAATAACACAGCTTAAAGGGACAGTCAGAAAATTATTGATTACAAAGAAAACACTGTATTACGCATTATAAAGTTTGAAACAACAAAACATGGAGAAATACATGTGTGACTTATGTGCTTACCCTTGTATCTATGACTATGAAAAATGACCACTTATTTGTTGTTCTGACATAACAACATTTTAGATATCAATGATCAATACATGGTCAATAATATGCTGTATGAGCACAAGGTTTTACATATACAAATGCTATCCAAATGCCCTCTAGTGCTCAAATTGTATAATGATTACAAGCACTCTTCAAGATTGAAGAAATGAGCACACCAACCTCATAGGTTTAGATAGCAAATTTAAATAAACCCAGACAAATGTTCAATTGTTGAGAAACATTTGATATCCTTGATATTACAGAATTGACTTTTAGAATAATGAAAAACATTATTTTTTTTCTAAACTGTCCCTTTAACAACATTACATATGCTAACACATATTTGAAGCTTGTTGGTATATCTACATGTACTTTGTTAAAAAATAAATATTGAAATCACATTTATATTGACGTGTTAAATAAAGTCTATTTTCTTTAAGAGACATTATTGTGTTAATATTTTATTGTAAAGACATTTTTTTTTAACAATGAATATGGTTTAAAGTCCTTTTAGGAGTGGGGGGGTGAAAATATGCTAACAATAATATATTTGAAGATTAAACTATGTGGATCTCATACATGATACAAAAAACAACATTTGCATTCAAGGGACAGTATCCTATATTTTTAACATAACTGTATGTAATAGACACTACTACAAACAACAAGATTAACATATACTGATATCAATATTAAAAAGCTTCAAACACTTGAAAATAAAATAGGGTTAGCTATATTGAAAATATAGATGAACCCCCATTACAACCGTAAAACAACACAATACCCCATCATTAACATATGAAAAGACCCTTTACACAAACTGGAGAAAGCTGGAGATGGTACTCACATGAAACTCAGAGGCTTTGCGAGGAGTCAGAAAATTACTTACATTTTCTTAGAACAGAAGAAAAAATAAACGTATTGGTTAAACAATGGACTATCTAACTAGAGACAAAATCAAAGCTTTTGATTTATAATGTGAGTGTCTAATGAACCTTTAATAAAATATACAACGAAATTACATTTAGAAGAAGTCGGCATCATATATTTAGCATATGATAAAGATAAATGCATATTGATTACTTTATTCAAACACAATAGCGCATATTTATTAATTAGATATATTCAACATTAAACACAACATTAATTTTTCAGAAAAAGGAACATATTGTTGACAAACATATTAAACATGGACTATAGAGATTTGCACTTGCCTAGAAATATCCTATGCATGAAAACATTTAGCTTTCGTTCGTTGATTCAACCAGACATCCAGCAAAAGAGAATGTGGTGGTCTTTATCAGCTACGGGTCAACAATGTAACATGATGCAAATAATACATATTCGCAAGCTTTTTAAAATTGGCTGCAGTCACAAACGTTTTTAACGTGCACAAATATTGCGGGACTACGTAATCCAATCAGACGTTTTTTTACCTTTACATGTGCCGTCTTAACATGGCGCTTCCTTGATCACGTAAGAACGCCATCCAATGAAAGGCACATTATTGATCACGTAAGAACGCCCAAAAAAAAGGCGCATCCTTGATCGCGTCAAAACGCAATC
Organism: Bombina bombina; assembly: GCF_027579735.1. Taxonomy (NCBI): domain Eukaryota; kingdom Metazoa; phylum Chordata; class Amphibia; order Anura; family Bombinatoridae; genus Bombina; species Bombina bombina. The sequence goes on from NC_069505.1 coordinate 316,613,964, forward strand.
CAATAAAAGGCATATTCCTGATCACGTAAGAACGTCAGTCAATACAAGGAATCATTGGACAGCCTGGCAGGTGACGTCTTAAGCAACATGGCGCATCCGAGATCGCTGAAAAACCGCAGACAATACAAGGACTCAGTGACATCTTGGCATATCACTAAGAAACGTATTTATATTTTAGGAACTAGTATGTGTGTAGATTGCTATCTAGGAATGACAACAAATCATGAATCATCTTTTCGGACTTGACTGTCCCTTGAACTATAGCTATGGTGTATATCTTTAACATTTAAAAGATACACATGAGAAATACATATGCCATTGATGTTTTAAGATATGTTTGGATTGTTGTTGAATAACAATAGTTATACATGTATTGATTAAACGTGTCATTTATTCAAGTTTAATTATTGTCAGCCTACCTATAACCATATATGGGAGGAGATGTATTTTGTTAACATATTAGTTAACTAATATTCATCATCTAAATTATTTGCATTACACACAGAGATTTATTTGGTTACACTTTTACAATAATATAGATTTTAAAATGAAATACAGGTGCTGTCAACATTACAATAAGATTGTTTATTAATAAAATTATATGTCCTTGTTCTTGTAAAAAGGACAAAAACGCTTTACAAATGGAAATACATTCATTAACAATTGTGATCAACATCACTTAAAGGGACATTATTTTGATTTTTAAAAAGAGCATACACATAGACAATACTATTTCAATAAAATTAACACTTTACAGGGATTATATCATTGTATCAATACTCAGATCATTTGGTAAAGGTGCATCAATTCATGCAGAGTTTCTAAATACACACATGGATCTGAACATTGAAATATACATATATACACAAATACCAATCTATATATACATATATAAAGAAATTACTATGCTAATCATAATCAGGCAATGATAAAGCTAAGAGAAAATAATATAAAGACAAATAATAAGATTACATTGGAGATGTTAATCTTAAAGTCATTTACTATTGTCTTACATATATGATTTTATTATAACAAATATATTTGGTAGGTCCCTTTAAGGATCAACAACATAAACTAGAGCTTTCAAAAAATAACAGGAAGAATGAGGACAAAGATTTGTGAAATAAAATGTATTTTATTAGTATGTAAGAAAACATACACAACGTTTATAAATAATCTTGTAAAAATAAGGAATATATGAGCCATATGACAAGGTAACACAGTGCATCACAGTCCATGAAGAGAGTTGCCAAGGGCCAGCATAGCCCCATTGGAGACACATGGCAAGGTAACACAGTGCATCACAGTCCATGAAGAGAGTTGCCAAGGGCCAGCATAGCCCCATTGGAGACATATGACAAGGTAACACAGTGCATCACAGTCCATGAAGAGAGTTGCCAAGGGCCAGCATAGCCCCATTGGAGACATATGACAAGGTAACACAGTGCATCACAGTCCATGAAGAGAGTTGCCAAGGGCCAGCATAGCCCCATTGGAGACATATGACAAGGTAACACAGTGCATCACAGTCCATGAAGAGAGTTGCCAAGGGCCAGCATAGCCCCATTGGAGACATATGACAAGGTAACACAGTGCATCACAGTCCATGAAGAGAGTTGCCAAGGGCCAGCATAGCCCCATTGGAGACATATGACAAGGTAACACAGTGCATCACAGTCCATGAAGAGAGTTGCCAAGGGCCAGCATAGCCCCATTGGAGACATATGACAAGGTAAAAGAGTGCAACAGGCACAACAATAAACTTTTAAAAAGGCCAAATGGCAACAATAAAAATACAAATTCAACATGTGGACGGAGGATTCTTATCTGCCACCATGGAGCATATCCAGATCCTCCACTTACTGGTCATCCTCTTCATTGTCCTGTGCATGTCCAGCTCCAGATTCAGGCCTTGAACTTAATCGCATAATTGCACGCAGAGTCAAGTCCTGAACCCGGAGCTGGGCCTGCATGGTGTCGTTCATCCCTCTCAGGACAGCTGCGTTCCTCAACACGGCCTGCTCTACTCTTGCTATACCTTCTAGCATGAGCCATGCTGAGTCACAGCCTAAAATAAAATAAAATTAAATATTAAGGATAATTACACAACAGACTAAATATTTATACTACATACATTGTCATCATAAAGACAAATAATTCTTTACATCAATTAGTTTACATTTATTCTTTACACATGAATTAGGTTATTCAGACAGACAGAAATCATTAAAGGGACATGTTACTCAAACATGTTGTCCCCTTTAATTGGTTTTAGATGATCCACTTATACAGCTTGAGTGTATCAAATCTTGTTACAGGATTTACATTGTACTTACATCAGCAATTTAAAAATTAAATTTAGACTGTGGTAGGCACACCTATCCTTAAACATTTTGGCATTGAGGACAAGCTGTGTAAACATAGCAACCTGAAGAAATTACATTCCCACTGGGTTAGACAAGAGATAATGTATCAACATTTGTACATAAATAGTTGGATCCAAGTAGTGGTGTTTGGTATATGTAGTGATATCCAATTAAAGGGACACTGAACCTAAATATTTAATGGACTGATTCAGATAGAGCATGACATGACAAATCTTTATAAATTACACATATTCATTATATGTTTTAATTCTCAAGCTATATTTAGAATGCAAGAATGTTGCTTTTTATGGAAGCCAATATTTGTTTATCAACTTTGTTTGTGCCTGCTGGTTGATGGATACATTCATCCAACAATAAAGAAATGATGGCCAGATTTATTTTATTGTTTAAACTAATTATAGGAATTACTTTGTTTCAAAAAATATATCAAGAGAATGACGAATAATTCATAAGAGTATTAAATTATAAATTTGATTAACATTGCATGCTGGATTTGAATCACAATTTAACAAATTTAACTTCACTGTACCTTTAAGTATCTTATAACGTGTATTTAGAATGATACTTACAGCTGTGCCTGGGAAGGACAATCCGACACCCAGGACAATGAAGGTTGAGACAGGGGGGAGGGATGGGATTGGCTTGGGGAGGGATGGGAGTGGCTTGGGGAGGGATGTTAATGGCTTGGGGAGTGTTGAGCTGCCGCTCTGGGGTAGGCCGTACAGCTGGGGAGTGGGGAGTTTGGGTCTGGGCAGCTGTACGGGCCAGAATACGGGGAGAGCGGCGAAGGGGGGTGTATGGGCGTTTTTTGGGAGGGACAGGATATGAACTATGGGAAGGGCTGGCAGTGGTCTGGGCATGGTCAGGATTTTGGTCATGGGAAGGGCTCTGGGTCTGTGCAGGGGTCTGGCCATGGTCAGGGGTGTGTGCATGGGGAGGGGTCTGTGACTGGGCAGGGGCGGAAACCAGATGACCAGAAGTGGTGGATCCATCTGAAAATGTAAAGAAAATATATTAACATCTCATACATCCTGACATAAAATCAACGCATTTCAAATTGATTATGTTTTCAATATACTTTGAAGTGTGTTTGAATTTGTAAACAATTCTGAAATGAGGATATGGTATGTATATAGGCACTCAGATGAATATCAATGACTGTGTGTACAATTTTAACCTTATTATTGTGTTTTGGCCTGGAATATGCATGTGACATAATGATGGCATGAATTATAAATTTTTAATAAAAAATATACAAGCAGATTTTCATGCTGCCTGATATAGAAAGGGGGCAGTAGTGTATTTGAACAGACAAATAATATTCCATTTTAAAGGGCAAAAGCTGTAGACTTTGAATGTCTTCAATAAAATGATTTCCAAAAAAGAAACATGTTGGAAACATGATAGATATATTTCACATACCATCAGACTCCAAGGCAGCCTCTTCCTCCTCCGTCCCACATGTGACATCAATCTCTGTAAAACATAACATGTTGTGTACACGTTAAGATCAGATATTATAACATATGTTACTGTTGCTCAAATACGCACATCAATGTTGCATTAAAGATATACACACAAAGTTATGATTTACATCATTTTGATGGAGCATACAAATGACAATAGATTTGTTATTGTCAATGAATCTGATTTTAAATGTATTGTTTGTATTAATGTTAAATTCATAAAATCATAGTACATAGAACATTTAAGATTTCTCATGTGTGTATCACTTGATGACTGTTGTCAAAAAATCAAATGGAAACAAACATATGTTATACATCTTAGGAATAACAAATGTGTAGACTAATAAAGTTGAAATTATTAATCGTTCAATATTAAAAGAAAATTAATATATAATCAGAAGAGAAATATTTTGAATTTTTATAATGTTATGCTTCATCAGAATCATGATCATAATATTGATTAGCAATACACCTTCAATTACATATAAATGAGTCAATGGACTTACCAGGAGACCGCAAAGGCGGCTCTATGTCACTGCTGGATTCCTGTGGGCTCACCACACCAACTCTCTCTATGAATGATATAGATATATATTATTAAACACATTTGGGATATCACTAAATCACATCTGTCTCGAATTTTAACATTAATCAACTTTAAAATGTGAAGAATAGAGCAGTCATTACACCAGAAAATGCTTGATTGAATCAAGGGGATTCTGTAAAAATATCTGTATTGAACATATGTTTAATGTCAGACTACATTAGACATCAAATTCATCTCAGATTCTGCTATTGCATATCTAAATATACCCATTGATCAATGTTCTTAACCCTTTAAGGACACAGCTTTCACTTTGCTCAATTGTTTTATGACGGAATAATTCCGTCATATGTCCTTAAGAAGTTAAAAGAATACACACAAACCACATATTGAAGAGCATCTGTTGACAAATCTAAACAAACACATGTGTCACATTGAGCCATTTGAGCAATGTACAGTAATCTTGTTTAGGACACAACCCATATTTATCACAATACAAAACAAAATTGATTATTACAAATATGTAATCATGGTGCTGTTAGAGTATGCAGATATCTATAAAGTAACTCCAACAGAGAATGTGAATTATATATCAATAGTTTTTAATAAAAATAATGTAAAGATTAATGAATCTATTTTGTCTTAAAGGGACACTGACATGATTAATTTAAATAATTGATTTCTATGTTCAAACTGTTCAAAATGATTTAACATTGACTCCTATTATAATTAGAATGTTGCTCGATTTTAATCTTAAAGGCAGATAAGCAATATTGGATTCAATAAATATTGTTTGTTGAAGGTATCCACCAATCATCAATAAAAACCCAGGTTGGTCAACCAAAATTTAGATGCACATAAACGTACTTTCTTGATTTTAAAATACATTTAGCAATAGAATATGTCACATATGATGATAGTATTATATTTTTATGTTTATTAATATTGCATACTGTATCTGAATGACAATATTAATAATTGTAGCTCAGTATCCCTTTAATCTAAAATTAAATTGATTCCACAATGTTGTTGTTAATGAATTATCTACTCCATATGTTGATGTAATGAATGGTATTGAGCATGCAATTCAAATCTAATATGTTATTTAAGGATATCCGAATAATTATTTAATTTTCATCTATTAAATAGACATTACATATAAATATTGAACAATGTGTATTTAGTATGTAATGTTCAGTCCATGTTTCTAAGACAAATGTCAATTAAAAAGAGACATACCATACTGTGACAAGCCCTGGCTTGAGGATCCAGCAGCCACATCCATATCTGTAATATATTAAATGAGGATTGCATATCATTAATACTAATCATGCCATGTTAAAAAAATTTACATTAATAACAAATCAATTGAAAAATATTAATCCTTTGGTAGTCCCATGAGTTAATTGTTTCCTCAATTAAATTAATTATAAATATATCCTGGACTCTTATTTTCAATCAGTTGTGTTGTTTACTGTATCTTTAATAATATCTGCTTGTTATTTCATAATCATCAATTGATGGCCATATGTTATAATTTATTTGTATTCTTCGTTTTTTATTAGCTATAATATTGAAAATAAGAATACTGTATTCTTCACTAATCTAAGAATTCCCATTTAATTTTCACCAACATGTATAAAGCAATGCCACTTACAGCAAAGCCATGTTAACGTGGATGATAAATGCCATTTTCGCGATCATTGCGCAATGATTCCAAGCGGAATTACGCATCCGTCATTTCACCAACATGTATAAAGCAATGCCACTTTCCGCAAACCCATGTTAACGTGGATGATAAATGCCATTTTCGCGATCATTGCGCAATGATTCCAAGCGGAATTACGCATCCGTCATTTCACCAACATGTATAAAGCAATGCCACTTTCCGCAAACCCATGTTAACGTGGATGAGAAATGCCATTTTCGCGATCATTGCGCAATGATTCCAAGCGGAATTACGCATCCGTCATTTCACCAACATGTATAAAGCAATGCCACTTTCCGCAAACCCATGTTAACGTGGATGAGAAATTACATTTCCGCTCTGTGACGCATATTCTGTAGAGCGCAAGAAACATCATTCCTATTTCATGTGTCAATAATCTAAAATAAGATATCTAAACATCATATGTAGTGTATGTTGTGAGATCTGTATAGGTTTAGTATCTGACTATATACACATTTTTTGATTAAAAAAAAATATTAAGATATTATATGAAGTTGGATAATTACCTGGTTCAGATTCTCCATCTCCTCCCAGGCCACCGGACGGAGAAGCATCTGCCCTGGCCCCCGCGTCAGGACTTTCAGATCCCGCAGCTGGGAGGGAAGAAGAGGAGGCCGAGGATGGCGAGGATCTAAATCTTTTGGGGACCCGGAGATTGAGGAGCTCGCATAAAGTCACCTCATAAGGGAGTAGGTACAGTTTCCGCGGGGCCTTTCTTTGGCCCCCTCTTTTACGGGCTTGTACCCAGTCCCTTATGAGGTTGACTTTTTTCGATAAACGCAACCTCATATCTCCGAATCTCCTCATGATCTGATCCTGGGTCCTCTGGACGTCACACACCAATCTAACCGCATTGGTGATAGACTCCCAGAGGGCCTTCTTAACAGGCGCATCTGTCTAGCTCCTCTTGTTCCCAAACAGCTGGGGATAAAAGTCCTTGACGGCGTGGACCAGTGCAGCGCTCTCCTCCTTGGTGAACCTGGGAACTGACATGCCTGCCGAGTTGCGTATATATAATATATATTTAATATATAAAAACAAATACACCAGCAGGCATTAGAGAACTGACAAAGATGGCAACGTGTAATGGACTTTTATATGGTGAAGTAAACATGAGATGCACCATGGGACAATTTATCTGTACATCTGATTGGATAAAAGTTTGAAATATTGTTATAATGTCTGTGAGACCATCCTGACTCAAGTTGTGTTTGTGTGATGAACTCTGATTGGCCGTTCCTTAATGTTTCATATCTTAGTAACTTCCTTACACATACCGCTTGGTGGTGCTGTGACTTCATTTTTCATGTAGACTTATTTGTAACTCATGGGCCTGTCATGCGGATATGTGTGACGCAGATTTAATATCCGTGATCCGTTAAATATTAATGATTAAATACTCTTTAAAATCTAATACTGTCACATTATTAAATGTTGTCGACATTTCTCGGTTTAATAACGGTCTGTTTCTTTAATACAAATACACATGTAATATTGTATGTCTTTATTGTTCTTTAAATAAATTTATTGTGAAGTATTGACATTGCTCTATTAAATGTCTTTATAATGCACATTGATTGTGTGCTATTGCGTGACATTAGACTCTAATGTTTAAAGATGCTAATCTGGTGTTTCAAGATGCGTTTCCCACGCAATATTTCTTAATGTTAAAATTCAGGTTAGAATGTCAGTAACTTGGATAATCTGTTTATAAATATTAAACTACAGCTTTGTTATTAGCAAATAAACCTCAAGCTTGTATTTGTCTGAAGTGCTCATATATGTTATTGTGCAATGGCGTCTTTAGTTTTAAAGAGACATTACAAACAATTGTATCAAATGATCTGTAGAGATAGAAGATTGTTTAGACTTTAAAATGTAAATCATTTTCTCTTAGTATTTATATATCCTCAACAGAAGAAATTTAAATGCACATGGTTGAGACAATCACATAAGGCATCTCTGTGCATCCACCAATCTTCATCTACTGAGCCGATCTCGATATGCTTTTCAAGCAAAGTATGTCAAGATAGGAAGATAAGTAAATACCCTCTTTAAATATCTTAAAGGGACACTGTCCAAACAAATTTAGCATTGGTGATTGAGCATGAAATGTTAATCAACTTTATTATTTAATCCGATTATCAAATGTTAACAGTTATCTTGTTATGTTTCTTTGCAAATCAATAATGATATTTTATATTACGGACAATTGTTTAATAAAAACCTGGGTTGTCCTTGACGATTGTTGTATCAATTATTCCAAACAATCAAGTTCTGTCCAGAGTACTGAAGCAAATAAATTAGCTATTTACTGCCTTATTTTTAAAGTAATGATAGCAACATCACAAGGAGCATTCATAATATGAGACAAGTTTTAAAGTTGATTAAAATAGTATACTCATTCAGAATGTATAAATCAGTATTTTTTTAACTGTCTACCTTTAAGTATATTTTGAGTTCATGCCCCTTTAAAGAAACATTTCACAATAATGCTTAAAATATCATAAACCTAGGCACCTTCCTTTTGCTAAATTAGTCTAACATCTGAGTAAAGCAAATTTAGATTAACTTCTAGATTGTTTTACACACTGACTGAAATATATTTATTAAATGATGTCTTTTTGAGCCTTCAGCTTAGAGGGACATTAAGCTATATGTTATGTATGCATTTTGTATAATATTCTTATATTTGACCAACTTAATATGTTTTGTTATTCAATCATTATATTGTAATTATATATATTCTTGGATTAAATACATCTCTACATAGGCTATTTTGATGCTGATTGTTGTTTGCATATAGATGCCTTATATAATTGACTAAGATATGTGCATTGTTGTTTTTTTTAACAAGTATATTTAAAGACTGAATGTAATTCTATAGTACTTTCTAAATATGTTTAAATTCTTGTATGATATTTGTAAAAATCTATACACAATATACTTTGTGAATGTCCCTTTAAGGACCCAAACATTTTGTATTTTGATTTAACATTGACAAAATAAACAAAATGCGAATTTACATTCTATATAGATATTTGATGTCTAACCCAAGAGGTAAGATTGTAATAAATACATAATATTACTAAGTATAGTTAAATGACTCCACTAGAAAATTACATAGATTAACCTGGCATCCAATAACTAGTTTTTGAAAAATATCAAGTTAAATGACCTACCATTTATAAATGTAATAATTTAAATAATTTTTCTAATAATGTTTTGAGATACCTAAAGAAGATACAAGATCTTATACAATTATTTTTACATTCAACAACACTGTCACTTTCATGTAATTGAACCACTTCACCTTATTAAAAGTTTAAAAAATAAAAATTTTACTACATATCCAAAATAATTTTAATATCTACATTTTCAATAGAAAAGCATTGAAGAATCTGACTCCCCAATTAATGTTATAACATATATTTTAATTTAATATTCTCTGAAGCATTTTATTTTCTAATATTAATGCATTATTTTATCTTATGCATGTGCTTGTCAAATAGCCAACTACCAATCATGGGAGTCCAAGTTTTATTTATTTACAGATTATATTGATATTTAGTAGAATCTGTTCAAAATAATGTATTTAATAATAAAATGTTTAGTATTAACATGTAAAAATAAATTTAATAGAAAATAATTAAATATTCCTGGAAGTCATCAGATGCCAATCTGAAATGACAAATAATAAAAATGGAACAAAGTTAATACACACGTTGTCAAATATTCATAAAATACATTTAAAATCATATGGTGTCTATGCTCTAACTTTGATCAACATTTTTTAAAGATAATTCTTAAATTGATTTAAAATTAATGAAATACATACACCATTATATTGTTGATTCAAAATTCGATTTAAATATCCAAAATTCAAATTATACATAATAATGTATATCACATTTCAACAATATATGTATGCTGAACATACATGTAATATTTCATGTCCATTAAAATACCTCTATATCAACTATAATATGTATTCATTTTTCGGATTGTGATCCCTAAATATCTAATGATGAAATAAGTATGACTAATGTATGTAAGCTAACAATAATCAACATTCTTCATGTGATTCTTAACTAGCATGCACCAACCTGGACAATGCATGGTCTTTGAAAGTCAATTCAGGGGTAAACAGTTGATCTTCAATAGGTGTCTTATTCATCAGTTCATTAAATAGAGGACTGGGAAATACCATCTACAAAATAGAAAATCATCTAAGTGTCTCCAATAGGATGTCTCCACAGCCTTATTCTATCAAATAGTTTGCACTTACCATGTGAACATGTCTTTGTATGGTTTTCAAGGTCAGCAGAATTGAAAGATAATGCCAGACATGATCCCATTGGTATACTTCAATTTCAATCTTGGCTTTTTCCCCACTGTCAGTCTGGGCAATCTTCACTGTCAGGCTTCAAATTGTTCCCTTTCAGTCTTTAGATTAAGTCATCTCCCTAATGGAAGAAATATTTTCAAAAGAATTCATACAAGTGTGTGAATCAGTTCTGTACCCCTCTCCCACCCCCCATTTCATAATAAATTTCTGTCACTAGCTTACTAAGCCTGTGTATGAACCTGTGTTATTTTCTATCAAGTGTGAAGATGAGTCATATTGAGCAGAACAAACCTCTGTGTGACATTGAACCATAGTCATTCTAGAGTATCCCTTTCTGATTATGTACATTTTAAGTAATGTGTAAACAAAATTCTATTTTTGAAAATGTATGCCATATGATGTATTTGTGTACAATTCATGCCAGCAACAGTCCATACATTTCTACTTACCATCTGATGTCCTCTTTAAAAACCAGGTGGCAAAGACTCGCTATAGGACCCAATGCCCAGAGCATCACCTATATTAATAAAATTAAAAATTATTCTAACATTTGATCAATCCTAACATGTTTGCACAATTCTCTACTTGTCATTTCCATACAGTTCACATCTATTGAAAATACTCCAGTGTAACTTCTATTCTTTACCGTCTAAAGTGGCGGTTGATGACGTCTGCTCTGACATCAAGTCCCTCGTCCTGGAATTCCCCCTCTAGAACAGGATCATCCTCCTCATCTCTGAGGAGGTCTCTGTCCACCGGGACGGCCTGCAGCATCCCAGCCCGCTGTGCAATATTATGCAGGACGCTACAGGCTACAACGATCTTAGCCACCTTCTTTGGGTTGTACTGGAGTGCTCCTCCAGAACGGTCCAGGCACCTGAATCTCATCTTCAGGAGCCCGAACATCCTTTCAACCACCGCCCTGGTTCTCTTATGAGCCCTATTGTAGCGCTCCTCAGACACATCATTCGGGCTACGCAAGGGGGTAATGAGCCAAGGCCGGCTCATGTACCCAGAATCACCTATAAATTTTGAACAGAACATAATTCAAACAGAATCCTTAAACTAGTATATTGTTTTATAAATATTTTTTGGGAAAACGATAATCCATATTAAAAGTTGTCAGAAACATCCAAAAAATAACTTTCTATATTATTCTGTATCTTCCCATTTCAGCTAAGACATGCTACATATGCGTATTGTTCTGAAAACAAACCTTGTGTAAAATGCTAACTACATGGTTACATTGCATTCTCTATCTGAACACTTAAGGTAAGACATGCTACATATCTGCATTTAAATAAAACTAGACATTAGCGGAAAGAGACAATGACAGGGTTAAATTGCATGAGATAATATCTTCCCATTTCAGCTAAGACATGCTACATATGCGTATTGTTCTGAAAACAAACCTTGTGTAAAATGCGAACTACATGGTTACATTGCATTCTCTATCTGAACACTTAAGGTAAGACATGCTACATATCTGCATTTAAATAAAACTAGACATTAGCGGAAAGAGACAATGACAGGGTTAAATTGCATGAGATAATATCTTCCCATTTCAGCTAAGACATGCTACATATGCGTATTGTTCTGAAAACAAACCTTGTGTAAAATGCGAACTACATGGTTACATTGCATTCTCTATCTGAACACTTAAGGTAAGACATGCTACATATCTGCATTTAAATAAAACTAGACATTAGCGGAAAGAGACAATGACAGGGTTAAATTGCATAAGATAATATCTTCCCATTTCAGCTAAGACATGCTACATATGCGTATTTTTCTGAAAACAAACCTTGTGTAAAATGCTAACTACATGGTTACATTGCATTCTCTATCTGAGCACTTAAGGTAAGACATGCTACATATCTGCATTTAAATAAAATTAAACATTAGCGTCGGTAAATAACAAATGGTTAAATTGCATCCTATAGCTGAACATGACGCTAACAGTTAAAAAATACCGGGGCAATTGTCAAACTAATTAACCATGTTGTGCACAAATACTCACCAACGAGATAACCAGGGGGCATTTGTCTTTCCTCAAACTGTCTCCACAGGGACGACAGAGAGAGGATGCGGGCATCATGACAAGCCCCTCCAAAATTCGCATACACATGCATAATCCTCATCCGTGCGTCACAAACATACTGCACGTTGAGGCTATGAAAATGTTTGCGATTTCTGAAGGGCAAGTCATCAATTGGAGCACGCAGCGCAATGTGGGTACAATCTATGGCTCCCAAGACATTGGGCAATTGAGCAATATCAAAGAATTCCTGCTTCAGGCGCCTCCAATCACCATCATTCTGTGGGAATCCTATGTATTGCTTACTGATACGTACCATGGCGTCCAGAAAGTTATCAAACACCACAGAGAATGTACCTTGAGCCAGGCCATGCATGTACAGTTCTCCGGATTGAAAACTCCCGGAGGCCAGGACGTATAGACAGCTTAGCATCTTACTCATGGGGGGAACAGCAGTCCTTATTTGTATACGTGGCTCCAAATGAGGTTTAAGAAGCTCGTAAAGGCCAATGAGCTGTTCGCGATCGAGCCGATACTTATCAAAAACCTCAAAGTCGCTCATGTTTTCCAAGGTGGGTCTCACCCTGTAGACAGGAGGACCTCGAACCAGACGACCCCTTCGTCTCGGTCTGAGCCGCCGAGGCTGCCTGATTCGACCAACAGCTAGTTCGCCAATAGCAGCACCAGCAGCGTCTACCATGTCATCGTCATCCATCTTTCAAAACAGCGTAACAAGGTAAGCACTTGATCTGATGTGGATCACAAGTGATGCATTGGCCATGTTGTTTGGGGGATTTATAGTACGATTAGTCCAATGGTAGTGAGTTTGTAATGATTGCTGATTGTAATTCACCTGTTTGTATGTGAGCGGCGCGAATGCTTTCAAAGTGGGCGTTTTTTTGTTGTTTGCTGAAATGTTGTTTTCCCCAAATTAATCTCAATGTGAAAGTGTCAAATATCACACATACAGTGCATGTTTGTAATGTTTGATCATATGCGTAATCAATATTTCTTAAACGCGATCTTATAGTAACAAGCACACGTCCAGGCTAACATGAATGAAAGTGCATAGTTGTGTATAATGTGCATCGAATGTGATCGATCAATGTTGCTGCAACATTGTTTGAAAACGATAAAGTAACATCTGTCATTTGTAGTATTGTATATATATGAGTGATTGCCGAGCAGTAAATATTGTACGCATCCCTTTAAAATCGCAATAATAATTCCGAACTTCCCGTCTGCCATCTGTAGTATTGTATATATATGAGTGATTGCCGAGCTGTCAATATTGTATGTGTCCCTTTAAAATCGCAATAATAATTCAGAACTTCCGGCTGTCATCTGTAGTATTGTATATATAAGTGATTGCCGAGCAGTCAATATTGTATGCGTCCCTTTCAAATCGCACTAATACTGAATAACTTCCGGCTGTCATCTGTAGTATTGTATATATAAGTGATTGCCGAGATGTGAATATTGTATGCGTCCCTTTAAAATCGCACTAATAATTCCGAACTTCCGGCTGTCATCTGTAGTATTGTATATATAAGTGATTGCCGAGCAGTCAATATTGTATGCGTCCCTTTCAAATCGCACTAATACTGAATAACTTCCGGCTGTCATCTGTAGTATTGTATATATAAGTGATTGCCGAGATGTGAATATTGTATGCGTCCCTTTAAAATCGCACTAATAATTCCGAACTTCCGGCTGTCATCTGTAGTATTGTATATATAAGTGATTGCCGAGCTGTCAATATTGTATGCGTCCCTTTCAAATCGCACTAATACTGAATAACTTCCGGCTGTCATCTGTAGTATTGTATATATAAGTGATTGCCGAGATGTGAATATTGTATGCGTCCCTTTAAAATCGCACAAATAATTCCGAACTTCCGGCTGTCATCTGTAGTATTGTATATATAAGTGATTGCCGAGCTGTCAATATTGTATGCGTCCCTTTCAAATGGCACTAATACTGAATAACTTCCGGCTGTCATCTGTAGTATTATATATATAAGTGATTGCCGAGATGTGAATATTGTATGCGTCCCTTTCAAATCGCAATAATAATTCCGAACTTCCGGCTGTCATCTGTAGTATTGTGTATATAAGTGATTTTAGATCTGACAATATTGTATGCGTCCCATAAAAATTGCACTAATACTGAATAACTTCCGGCTGCCATCTGTAGTATTATATATATATATATAAGTGATTTGCGATCGGACAATATTTCTTAATTGTCCCATTGAAATCTCCCTAATAATGCTGTTCAAAAGTGTGGTTTACGTATATGTTGTATTGTAGTATTGAGTGTTAAAGTTCCTAAAGGGGCGGTACAGTGGTGAATCTGTGATGTGTATGGTTGAATCTTCTAATGACGTCATGATATTATTAACCTGCCTATGTAGTTGTGAAATCCTCATTGTGTTGTTGTATTGTGCTACATTGTTATTGTGTGCTGAATAAAATCTAAATGTGTGCTTTGTGGTTGCGTCATGGGTGATACGTGTTATGTACATGTAGGTATATATTGTGATTGTGTCCCACATATGCTGACTTCTATATAGCGGTCTGGCATTGTTGTTCCTTCCCATAAAGTGACATCTGTAATCTGGTGTAATGATGTATTTTTTGTAGGTAATTCCTAATGGTTTATTGTGATGGAATCATGATGTTAAAAGTACAGTCAAATCCATATGTTGTGTTTTGTGATTCCTGTAGAGAATGTAATGTGTTTTTCCCCCATCATTTGAATGCACATGTATGAGTGAATGTTAAAAGTAATATATGTGCATCCATGAGTGATTATGTGTTAAGCCTATGTAGATATGCTGTTGCTGCAAGCATATGAGTTGAATAACTGAAATGCAATAATAAAGGTAAATGAGAGGTGTTTCCCATTGTGTAGTGTTTGTGAATCCATAAATGTTTATTGAATTTTATTTTAATTTTAAATGTAATTTTATTGAAATAATAATGTGTTACTAGTGATGTGTATTTGTAGTTGATGTAATCTAAAAGTGTGAAACAATTTTATGGTGTTGTGAATATTTAATAATTAAAAAACATAAGTCCACCATAGGGAAATAGTCATTTCTTGATCTATTTATCATAGCTGGGTCTAACGCATAAAATCATGTATTTTCTAGCGCTGGTATTTGGAGTTTTTCTGTCTACGCTATTTGCGTGCGTTAGGGAAATGAGGGTTTCGCGTGCACGAGCACGTCTTCCCAATAGAAGTCAATGGAGGCTCTAAAGATTTCTAATTTTTTTTTCTAAGACTGGTTTTCCTCGTAAAGTGAGTGACGTCATGAGCTTGTGTGAAAAAGTAACTAAATCGTGTTCTTTTTGTAATAAATAAATATTTTGTGTATGTCATGTGGTGTATATTGTTTGTATGCATCGATGAGTGTATGTTTGTGATAATGTTATTAGTTAGATGTAGGTATATGAGGGTCTTTTCCCGTATGTCTATGTAAGTCAATGGGAAAATGGATTTGTGTGGATTTTTTTCAAACACCCGAGATCTCGCAACTTTAATCCTTTGTATTTTGCAGAAAAAAAATTAAATATGAAAAATAAATATAGTGTAGTGTTTGTATGAGTGTAAGTGTACTTTGTGTAATATTTGTTTTGTGATTCGTGGATGTTTTTTTTGTCGGTATATGTTTACTACTGGGTCTGAGGTGGCGGTAGAAATGTGAGCGTTAGGTGTATTTTGAGTGGCGGTAAATAAACTCGAAATACCGGAGTGCGTAAAAAACCCGCGTTAGGAGCCTCTAACGCTGGTTTTCACGGCTAACGCCGAACTCCAAATCTAGGCCTTAGTGTGATAGGCTCTGGGGTGTATTCCAGATCTATACTTTATAATAATAGAGTCGGTGGTGCTGTGTACTATATATAAACTTGGAGAACAAAATATGGTTAAGAGAATAACCACAAAAAAGAGTACACTTGTAGCACTCAGGAGCTAGTAAAATTGCTAGGAAAAATTCTGAAAAGCACAGTGAGTTGGAACATTAGAAAGACAACATTAGTCTCCAAGAGTACTAAACCTAACTAAGTAAAAACTTAACATTTATTCATTATGCAGTGCTAAAATTTGCGGAAAACACGAAAATTAAAAACACTAACCGTGATTGGAGCTAGAATGAGTCTGGAATGTATAGGCTAATTGGACCGATGTATAAATCTGTAGATCAGAGTCTCCTCTATATGGGCTACAATATTGTGGCTAGAGTTATATACAATGAGGAAAATTTAAGATCTTGGACCGTTTCTGTTATTTTGGGAAGAACCAATGAATACAAATACCTCTATTGGGGTTGAATTTATTCCCACTTTGGTGGGATTTATTATATTGGAGTGAATAGCACTCCCTATAGGGTTAGGCCACTGTTGATTGACACCTTTTTGGACACTTTGATGTAATTATATCTAAAGAGATGGGTTGCAGTAAGTTGAAGTTTGTGACCCAGATCCCACAATGAATATACGTGAAAGGATATACTGCGTCCAATTTATTCAATTCCTACAAATAATCGTTAATATTACCCAGTTGTGGTTAGTTCACTTGATTAGTATAGCTACAAGTTTACTTATAAAGTGTAGCCAGTTTATTGTGAATACAAATTTCAGATTAAATTAATGCAAGGGTACATGTTACAAATTTTCTATAGTTATTATATCTCGATGATAGACAAAGAAATATGCTTGTACTGAGATAGAATTTATTGGATTGAGGTATATGTGTAACAGTCCCTTTTTTCTTTTCTTTTCAAGTTCACTCTTAACTGGTACTGTTACTGTACACAATAGTATGGTTCTATATATGTAGCTAAACTTAGATATATTTCAGCCAAATAATATAACCTGTTAGTTATGGGGAAAGATTTTCTGGTTGGATTTGTGTAGGAATATGTGTCAATTTTTAATACATTGTAGCTGTTTCAGTCATGCTTGTGCAAACATTGGTTACGTTTGAGTATCTTGATTTATTGAAACAAAGACACAAAAATATAGTTTTTAAATTGAAGCCTACTTGGCTTACATTAAATATTTTGCCTGAGTTTTTTATATCATATGTTAAAATTTAACCATATGTCATTAGCCCACAATCAGATGTTCAGTATTGTATCAGCGTTAAATTGTTTTAACAGAATATGTTTTGATCTAAGTACATTATTCCTCAGTATAATATAGCATATAGTTATGATTAGCGATATTCAACACTCTAGTTACATCTATCTCTGATAACGCTGTAGTCAGATTGTGATAAAATTGAGTATTATCTTGTGCTAAACGAAACTCTGGTTAGGTAGTTTGTATGTACTTTTGAGTCACTGTGTAGTTATTCTGTAATGTATCGCAGCTCTGTGTTTGATCAATACAATATATTGCTGCAATAACAAAGGATATAACTATCACTAGCTAAAGCTGTCAGAGTATACCTAATAGCTGAGTTGCTAAATTGGCGCTTTCCAGTTATTTTTGAATTGGGCTGACCGTTAGGGCAATATCGTTCCTCAGCGGTTTCAATAATTAACAAGTAAGCTTCAAAGTTAAGCCAATTGTAGCTAAAACATCAGCTATTATGAATAAACCTAACCGTTAGGGCAGTATCGCTCATGAGCGGTTACAATAATTACCAAGTGAGACTCAAAGCTTAGCTTAGTTGTGACATTATAATCTTCTACCCCTATGTGCCGAGAGGGACCCTGAATAGTTTTGTAATTTTAGGAAAGGTTCAATATTATAGCAATAATTTAGTAATAATTTGCCATACTAGCACCAATTTAAGTTAGCCGCTAAAAATACAGGAGCTCGCAATGACTCCTCACCATTTCCCTAATTCCCTAATGGTAAGTCAGTTAAAGGACCAGTCAATACAGTAGATTTGCATAATCAACAAATGCATGATAAGAAGACAATGTAATAGCACTTAGTCTGAACTTCAAATGAGTAGTAGATTTTTGTTAAATAAATTGCAAAGTTATGTCTATTTCCACTCCCCCTATATTATGTGACAGTCATCAGCCAATCACAAATGCATATACGTATATGCTGAGAATTCTTGCACATGCTCAGTAGGAGTTGGGGACTCAAAAAGTGTAAATATAAAAAGACAGTGCACATTTTGTTAATGGAAGTGAATTGGAAAGTTGTTTAAATTTGCATGCTCTATCTGAATAATGAAGTTTAATTTTGACTTGAGTGTCCCTTTAACTGGATGTGATCTAGAATTAGTGCCTTTTCATCTTCCTGCCATCGCAGCAGAGACTCTCCATGACTTCTCCATGACTTCTTCAGGGAGCATTTAAAGGAAGAAAGATTAGGGCAAAGCCTGACAGCACGAGGGAGAGTGTTCCAGAGGGTAGGTGCTGGCCGACAGAAGTCCTGCAGTCTAGCATGGGAAGAGGTGATAGTCGCGGATGCAAAGAGCAGGTCATTGTTGGATGTTAGTGGGCAGGCTGGAGTTTACTTGTTTATTAGAGAGGATAGGTAGAGGGGAGCAGCAATGGTGAGAGCTTTGTATGTAATGGTGAGAATTTTGAATTTAATTCTGCTGTGAATGGGGAGCCAATGAAGGGACTCGCAGAAATGTGGATTAGCCCGGGAAATGTGGATTAGCCAGGCTGAGGTATTTAGGAAGGATTGAAGGGGGGAGAGGCGGGAAAGAGGAAGGCCAGTAAGTAGGTTATTGCAGAAGTCAAGTCGGGAAATAACAAGTGAGTGGATTATTTGCTTTGTGGTGTTAGCGCTCAGAAAAGGGCGAATCTTGGAAATATTGCGTAGGTGGTTGCGGCAGGATGTAGAAAGCGATTGGATGTGGGGGACGAAGGATAGATTTGAGTCAAGTGTAACTCCGAGGCAGTAGACTTGGGTCGATGGGGAAATGGTGATGCCGTCAACAGGGATAGAGAAGTCAGTGTAGAGCTTGAGGGGGGATAAGAAGGAGCTCAGTCTTGGACATGTTAATCTTTAAGTGGTGAGAGGCCATCCAGGAAGAAATACCAGCTAAGCAATCGCTGACATGAGAAAGGACAGAGGGAGAGAGAGCAGGGGTGGAGAGGTAGATCTGGTGTCATCAGCATAGAGGTGATATTTGAAGCCATAACTGTTGATAAGTTTACCCAGTGAAGAAATATAAATGGAGAAGAGTAGAGGACCCAGAACAGATCCTTGAGGTACTCCAACAGACAGAGGCATTGGAGAGGAGGACTCGTCGGCAAATGACACAGAAAAAGGAGTGAATCCAGGAAAGAGCAGTGTCACAGTGGTACAATGACAAGAGGTATATATATGAGCAGCCACCAATCAGCAGCTAGCTCCCAGTAGTGCTTTGCTGCTCCTGAACCTACCTAGTTAGTTTTAAATAAAGGATAGCAAGAGAACAAAGCAAATTAGATAATAGAAGTAAAATTGGAAGTTGTTTAAAAGTGTATGCTTTATCTGAATCATAAAAGAAAAAAAATGGGTTTCATGTCCCTTTAACTACATACTTCTTTTTTCATATCCCTTTTTCTACAAAAACTGCAGACTCACATGGCATTAAAGGGACATAAAACCCAATATTTTTCTTTCATGGTTCAGATAGAGGATACACTATTAAAGAACTTTCCATTTTACTTCTATTATCAAATTCTCTTTGTTTTCTTGTTATCCTTTGTAGAAAAGCAAGAAGAAAAGCTCAGGAGTGTGCACGTGTCATCAGCACCCTATGGCAGCAGTTTTTCAACAATGTTATACATTAGCAAGAGAACTATACGGCAGCACTATTTCCTGTCATGTAGAGCTCCAGTCGTGCACGCTACATATCTAGATATCTCTTCAACAAAGAATAACATGAAAATTAAGCAAATTTGATAATAGAAATATATTGGAAAGGAAACTTTAAAAAATAATATTCTCTATCTGAAAAATAAAAGAAAAAAAAATTGGGTTTTATGTCCCTTTAAACATAATGTGCAGTGGATTATAGTTCATACCTGCAGAGCTTTTTGCAAACTGGTGAGACAATATTCAAAAGGTGTGAAAACTGAATGAAAAGCAGATTTTGGAACTTTGTGAAGTGCTCATTTAACATTTTACAATTGATAATTATTGATAACTATATAAACTCAGCCTGTGTTAGGAAATAAC
The DNA here is from genome assembly GCF_027579735.1 of Bombina bombina. Classification (NCBI taxonomy): domain Eukaryota; kingdom Metazoa; phylum Chordata; class Amphibia; order Anura; family Bombinatoridae; genus Bombina; species Bombina bombina. Next base: position 316,634,626 of record NC_069505.1, read on the forward strand.
TAATATGAAGGGTAACCTTAAAAAGGTATTGAATTATAAAATTAAAATAACATTTCTTCTGACACTTGGATAATCTGTATACTATGGATATACCATATGTAGGAATAGGAAAACACTTTGGGTTAGATTACAAGTGAGGCGCAAGCAATTTTGCATTTTTTGAAAACCATTTCCATTGCGCTGATATTACAATTTGAGCTTCAATCCTTACCGCTATCTCAGAGCTGTGGTTAGCTGTTTTCCGAAACAAAAGGACTTTACATAGAGATACATACAGATACATCTCTAAAGATGTATTTGTATGTATATAGATATGTCTATATATGTGAAGATATATATATATATATATATATATATATATATAAATGTACAAAGAAATAGATTCCAATGGCACTACAAGATATATTTTATACCTTGGTTTAAATCCCCTATATGAAATACGCCATAGATATAGAGTTATTGTTATGGGTTGTAGTAAATACATATATAGTTAAAATCTTTATCATATATGAATATTGTATAAATATGTTTTATCATGTTTTCATCTACATACTGGCAAAGGGTTCTAATGGACTATATATGTCTGTATGTGTGTACATAAATATGAATGTTTTTATATGTGTATATATGACTGTAAATACATATATGCACATATAAATACATTAATATATATACCAGAATGTGTGGAAGTTTTTAAAGAACCCCCTCCTGAACACAATACACTAATAGCACTCTAGGTATAGAAAAATATGTATATCACAATATTTTATTCAAATAGACAATGAGGTGCAAATGCTTTCAATAAATCATAGATATAATAGGAAAATACACACTTAAAACACACTTAGTTACTTTCAAAGGTAAAGTACATATTACAGGTGGAGTGAAAAACCTGTTGTATACTGGACTGGAGCTGACGCATACGTTTCCAGCAATACCCCTGTATAGCTGGTTAAACATATTAAAGTAAATTATGATGTGTAGTCTGTAGCAGCACACATTCTTAGTAAAAGTTGAATAGTATAGCAAGCTTATAACTGCATTAAGCGTTTTACTCGAGCTCTCAGAATGTATGAATAAGCTTCTTAATAAAGAAATAGAAACCAATGCTATTAGTGATAAATTAGCAATGTCCTGATCTAGACTGATATAATGCAGGATACACTGTGTTAATAATCAGCAGACTGTTTGAAATGTATAGTTGCATATATTGCATGTGTTATAGTAGCATGGTAACAGTTTTATATATATATATATTTATATATATAAAACTATATATATATATATATATATATATATATATATATAAAATGATCGGTTGTAATACACAAGGAACACTAATAAAGTAGTATAATATTACTGGGTTAGTGAAATCTGTATTCTAAGATACAGGGTGATGAAAAAATGTATCAGCCGTGAGCTAGTTGCAGTACCAGACCTACTCAGCAGAGGGCCATGGTATAAAACAGTTTTTGGCATCTCCCCTGAATATAACTCAGTAATAAACAATAGTAATAATACACGTGCTTCTCTGTATAAGATTGTGCGTATACATCCACACTGATAATGAGCATTGTAATAATTGGCCTCATATTCCAAAAATAGGAATAAATAAGAAATAATTATAAAGATGATAAAAGTAAAGTTAGTTCACTGTGATAGAATTTTACCTAACAACTGTATAATGCATTTGAAAGCTTTAAAACTGTCCTCCTGAGTATCTGTACAACTAATAGGTTTAAGCTAACACCTTGGTTATCTCATAGAGGTGTAAAATCATAGTGCCATACTCAGCAATACACAAGACACTGAATTGGCTAAGATATGCAAATGCTAATTCAATTTTATATTCCAAAAGCACAAAACAATACTAGAGCCTCCTCACTTAAAATGCATGAGTTGCAGAGAATCTTTGATTAGGTCAAAACAATTGGAGACAGCTGCTAAATGTTTAGTTAATTGTTTATGTCCAAATGTCTCCAGTGTTTGACCCACCCACATTTAGTATAAAAATCCTACCTTAATTCAGTAAAGCCAGCAGTCTTTTGGGGAGCAGTCAGAGTGTGAGCGCCCTAAATCCTCAGCTTCATCAGAGTGGTAACTATACTGGTATATTTCTGTGTCTAATAACTTGTAATAATTTACTATTTATTCCCACAGATTGTTTACAATAATATTGATGTTTATTTCCCTAGAAGGATTTATTGTTCAGAAATAACTGACCTATTCTTTTTTTGGGTCACTAACATACTTTTTTATTATTCTGACTTAAAGTTATAGTTTAGTCAAAATTAAACTTTCATGTTTCAGATAGAGCAGGCAATTGTAAGCAGCTTTCTAATTTACTCCTATTATCAATATTTCTTTGTTCTCTTGGTATCTTTATTTAAAAAAAAAAATGTAAGGAGCCGGACCATTTTTGGTTTAGCAGATGGGTAGCGATTGGTGTTTAAATGTAGCAACCAATTGGCAAGCACTACCCAGGTGCTGGACCAAAATGGGCTGGCTCCTAAGCTTATATTTTTCAAATAAAGATACCATGCAAATTTGATAATAGTTGTGTTTAAAATTTCATGCTCTATCTGAATCATGAAAGTTTAATTTTGACTAGACTATTCCTTTAACATTTGTATTCTATTTTCCATCAAACACTGGGGGAGACATAACCTTGTGGTCATTGCTAGGTTGTGTTATTGTGGGATAAAAGCTATAGCCCTCTTTTTCATTGCTAGGAGTGTGTGGTTGTTTTTTTTTTTTTTTTTGTGTTTTATTTTCTTATTCATTTTGCATAATGTGTGTGTGTGTGTATATATATATATATATATATATATATATCTATCCTGATGGGTACAAATATCTGTATAAATACGATGAGTATGCATATCCTGATAAATATGCTGTGCTGTATAACAATGTGAATATCTATACACTATATCCTAATAAATAAACTGCTCTGTATAAATAGAATGAGTATGTATATTCTGATAAATATGCCGTGCTGTATAACAATGTGAATATCTTGACCTTTTATGTCGTCAAATCTCTGGCCCCTTAAACACACATTAATACCAACCTTCAACATAAAACCCACACATAAATAACAGACTTGGCGATGGTGCAAAAAATTGGCCGCAGCCCTTTTATTAATAAATAACTTAGTAAAACTTTTAATAACTTAATAAATAACAGTGCAAACAATTGTAAACATATTACACTTCAAAACCACAGCGGTGCTAGTCCCCTGTTAAGTTTCTTAATTTAACTATGGCCGTAACTCCTTGTTTACTGGACCCAACCGTGCAAAATGGTTGGGCCCGTCACGATCCTCCACATCCAGGTTTTCTAAGGAACCCCTTGCCCTTAGAAAACCCCCACCTTTCATTCCCCAATGGGAATACAAAATTACGACCATTGGCCATAATTGTTCTGCAATATAAGGGCTAGCACCCCCGCCTCCCGACTGCGACATACAACCTGAAAAGACAAACATAGAATAAACACAATTCTTCAACATTAGGGACGGGTGGGAGGGAGATGCTCCACTTCCCCTCAAAAAACTTATTGTGCTGCTTTTCCCGCTCAGCCTGCCCTCTGCCTCAACCCCTCCTGTCCCCCAGCCAGACTGAACCACCGAGAGGGGGGGGGGGGCCCTCTTTCCTCCTCCGGTCAAAGCTCCCTCCATTCAGCTCCGCAAATTCCAGGAGCAGCTACATACTTTTTACCTCTGTAATTACCTTGTATCTAAGCTTCTTTTGAATTATCTATTGACTTGCATTTAGTACTGTGTTGTGCTAAATCTTAAACAACTCTGTGGGCGTGAACACGTTATCTATATGACCCACATGAACTAGCAGTCTCCTATTGTGAAAAGCTAAAAAAAATAAAAAGCATGTGATTAAGAGGCTGCCTATAGTGGCTTAGAAACAGGCAGACATTTAGAGGTTTAAATGTTATAAAGTATATTAATATATCAATGCTGGTTGCACAAAGCTGAGGAATGGGTAGTAAAGCTGTTATCTATATTTTAAAAGATAACAATTTTAGTGTAGAATGTCCCTTTAATAACACAATATGAGGCGTGGACAATTTGCATTTACAGGTAGACAACGTTGTGTAATATTTAGGTTTTTTCTTTGTAGAATAAATTCTGACTACAACAGAAAAGAAGCATTTGGGAAAATAACATGGAGAAGAAACTGCTGTTTGTTCTGGGAATCTGTATTCAGGTGAGTTAAAGGACCAGTCAATACAGTAGATTTGCATAATCAAGAAATGCATGATAGCAAGACAATGCAATAGCACTTAGTCTGAACTTCAAATGAGTAGTAGATTTTTATTTATATTTTTTTTTAAATAAATTGCAAAGTTATGTCTATTTCCACTCCCCCTGTCATGTGACAGCCATCAGCCAATCACAAATGCATATAGTATATTCTGTGAATTCTTGCACATGCTCAGTAGGAGCTGGTGACTCAAAAAGTGTAAATATAAAAATACTGCATGTTTTGTTAATGGAAGTAAATTGGAAAGTTGTTTTGAATTGCATTCTCTATCTGAATCATGAAGTTTAATTTTGAGTTGAGTGTCCCTTTTTAAAGATCTGTCTCTTATAGAAATATATATTTTCAAAAGATGTTTAATATAAAATAAATCTGAAGGGTTAGAAAAATAAAATAAAAATACACTGTTTGCTTCTGCAAAGCTTACAAATACAATTTATCTCCTGAAAAAGATTTAAAGGGACAGTAAAGTCAAATAAAACGTTCACGATTCAAACAGAGAATGTGAATTGAAACAACATTCCAACTTACTTTTATTTACTATTATCAAATTAGGTGCTTAGGAGTGTGCACATTTATTTGGCCACAAATGGCAGTCTGCAACTATGTAGAACATTGCTATAAACATAGCTGCAAACACTGCTGCCAGGCGGCTAAAAAATGTACACGATCTCAAGCTCACCTAAGATTACTTTTTAAAAAAGGATACTAAGAACTTTGCAAAATGGATACTAGAAGTTAATTGTGAAGTTGTTTAATATTGCATAATCTGTTGGGAATCATGAACATTTTGTTTTGACTTTACTGCCCCTTTAAATCTCATTCATTAGATAAATGTATTTTTTACTATGTACTTAAAGGGACAGTCTACACCAGATTTGTTATTTGAAAAGATAGATAATCCCTTTATTACCCATTCCCCAGTTTTGCATAACCAACAAGGTTATATTAAAGGGACATGAAACCCAACATTTTTCTTTCATGATTCAGAGCATACAATTTTAAACTTTCCAATTTACTTCTGTTATGTAATTTGCTTCCTTATCTTTTGCTGAAAGCTTTATCTAGGCAAGTTCATGAGAAGCTATTTGTCATTGGCTCACACATGTGTTCAGTCAGCAACCAGTAGTGCATTGCTGCTCAAATGATACCAAGAGAATGCAACAGATAATAGAAGTAAAATTAGAAAGTTGTTTAAAATTGTATTCTCTATCTGAATCATGACAGAATTTTTTATTTTTTTTTGTTTAACCTCTGATTACCTTGTATCTAAGCCACTACAGACTGCCTCCTTATCTCAGTGCTTTTGACAGACATGCAGTTTATCCAATCAGTGCAGACTCCTAAATAACTCCACGAGAGTGAGCACAATGTTATCTATGACACACATGAACTAGTACTGTCTAACTGAAACTTTCAAAATGCTGTGAGCTAAGCGGGTAAAATGGATCATTGGGAACAATTTAAATGGTAGAAAATTTTTGGGTGAACTGTCCCTTTTTTACAAGTATCTCCTTTACCCCTATTTTGGCATTTGAAATGGCTGATTTAGCTTGTGGTTTCCCAAACCTATACTGAATGTTTTGATACTGGTCTCAGCTATTGAATAGCCTAATTAAACGCAGTCAGCAGAAGAGATTATACTCTCAGTGGGGGGCATGATAGAACAATTGAAACATATCATTTTATTACTTAACTAAGTATTGAGTTTTGGTTTTCTAGACAAATTATAAGATAAGGAAGCAAGTGTGTGTACACAAAGTGATAACATAATGAGATCTGATATTACCTGAAGCTCAACCCATTGTAATAGGCTGTGGTTTAAAAGCACAAAACCAGCTACTTCATACACACAAACCTGAAAATGCAATTTCTCCTACATATTATACTCTGCAGCTGGTATAACAAGTCATTAAAAATACATTCATATAAAACCATTTTACAGTGTACTGTTAAACTTATATATTTTTTTTTTTTTTTATAGAAAGTTGTTGGGTTTCATGTCCGTTTATGTATTTTGATTTGTTGAGAATTTGTATACTTAAGAATAGAAACAACTGAGATTGTCCTGATGTAATTTATGTATCTGTTGGTCAATTAGAATATTCTATGATTAAGCATGCATCCAAGTATGGGATTTACCCTCCATGCTTTTGTCATTTTAATTTTTGTATTAGTAAAAGTATTGTATATCTAATTTCAGCATCTATGGAGAAGTCTACGGCATCACAGTTTTTGGGAAAAATAAAAAGAAAACGCTCTTACATGAAGAATGTTATGTGGAAAATTGTAATTATGAGGAAGTTCTGGAGTCTCTTGGAAACCGTAGAGATGCTGTGAGTATCCAATAAACTAACATTTAAACTGCCTAGAATTGGGGATATTGTATTGATTGTGCAATCATTCAATAATATGAGAGAACTTTGACATAAAGAGCATATTGTTTAACCTCTTCACGCCCTTAGGACATTCCATGCCAGTGCTGAGCTTTAACGCCTCTTAGGACGGCATGGAACGCCCTAACTTTTTAGCGTCCTTTCATAAAAGGAAACATCCAACTGGGGGATGTGCCTAGAATCATAGGCAGTCCCCCAGGATCCAATCCCAGCATTGAAATTACGTGATCTGTTATGTTCTGTTTCCTCTTAATGTTTACGTCAGAACTTTGTTCTGATTGTTCAGGACTCTTGCCCTGTCCTGAAGGGGTTAATAGACACACACGGCTCTCAAATTTTCTGGAGTTTACCTTGGATGGGGAGGTTAGTGGTGGTTACCAGAAACCCTATAATGAGGGTGGAGTTTGTGGTGGGTAAAGGTGGTGTTGCAGTAGTTCTAAGGGGGGGGGGCATGGCTATGGTATCCTGGGGAGTCACTAAAAAGACAGCGGCATGAAGGGGTAACTTTACCCTACTTTCAGTCTAATAGTAGTGCAATATGGAAGATCAGAGTTCTTTTGCAACCTCTGTCCCTCAGCAGAACCCCCCACTGGGCTGAGTCAGGGACATAAGGGGGTGGTGGAGATGTAAAACCTTGGGATGGCATCAAATGATGTCCAGAGACAGTAGGAGAAGTGCTAATCAGGAACTGTTGGATCTGGCACAGCTTGGCAGTCCCCGGTAAACCAGGGCTTTTATAAGGTTTCCTAAATGATAATCACCCATGATAGCCGTCAAATGATGCAGTGGGAAGGAAAATATCTACTACTCATGTGCAAATCAAACTAAGTGGTTTACATTGTATATTTATTGATTTTGTAATTCTAGTGTGATTAGTGTATGTACATAATATATACATATGTACACACACATATATATACTGTGTATGGTCAAACCATATATTTCACGTAGGGTTTTTTTTTATTAAATCTTTATAAGATAGTTATCTTATGAGTGTAACTATACCTAATTTTAAGTGCAACTTTTTTTTATATTGGGGTATCTCAGTAATTGCTTGAGAAAAATTAGGGCATGCGCATTCTACTGACGCAAAAGAAAATAGGGCTGGTCTTTAAATTTTCCAGGGCAAATTTTTTTTTTTTTTTTTTTTTTATACCCAGGACGGCCCTACGTGCAGATCAGTTATATAAAGGGCCTTATAACCCCTTCTCCTTTTCACACACACACTTCTTTACACTCTTTTTCATTAAAGGACCAGTCAACACATTAGATTTGCATAATCAACAAATGCAAGATAAAAAGACAATGCAGTAGCACTTAGTCTGAATTTCAAATGAGTACTAGATTTTTATTTTTTTATAACAAATTTCAGTTATGTATATTTCCACTCCCTTTGTACCATGTGATAGCAATCAGCCAATCACACATGCATATACGTATAGTCTGTGAATTCTTGAACATGCTTAGTAGGATCTGGTGACTCAAACTGTAAAGACTGCTTTTGTTTTTTTGTAATGGAAGTAAATTGGAAACTTGTTTAAAATTACATGCTATATCTGAATCATGAAAATTTAATTTAACCTGAGTGTCCCTTTAACATTTTAATGTAAAAAATTTTTTTTTTTTTTTTTTTCCCACACTTAGACTTTTTGTATTGTATTTTATACATCATGATATACAATTAAATCAATGGTGTAGTTTTAATGTCATTGGTCTGCTTAAACAAGCAACATATAATGGGGCTGATTTTATCAAGCTCCATAGGGAAGGCTCGCCGGAAACAGAAAAGCTAAAGACCACTGCTCCATAACCTGTCAGCCTGCTCTGCAGCCAGAAATCAACCCAATCGGGTTGATTGACACCCCCTGCTAGTGGCCGATTGGCCGCGAATCTGCAGGGGGCGGTATTGCACCAGCAGTTCACAAGAACTGCTGGTGCAATGATAAATTCAGAGCGTATGCTGTCGGCATTTATCAATGTGCTGTGAGGCGAACATGATCCGCTACATCGTATCATGTCCGCTCGCACATTAATAAATATACCCCAATGTGTAGTTTTCTCAATGAAAAATAACCTAGAGTAGGGCCCCTGTGAGCAGCTGTGTAAAATGCCTCGTTTTGTGTTTCAGTAATAACAATATTGTATTTTGAGGTATATGTGATATATAGGAATATAAAACAGATATTACATTAGAGACAATAAACCATTTCCAAGGGTTAAAGGGACAGTTTATGGTTCAGACAGCATTCACGTTTAAACAACTTTACTACTACCTTTGTTCTCTTGGTATCTTTTGTTAAAGTATACCTAGGTAGGCTCAGAAACGGCAGTACTGGGAGCTAGCTGCTGATTGATAGCTGCACATATATACCTCTTGTCATTTGTTCAGTTAGCTCCCAGCAGTGCATTGTTTGTTCAATAAAGGTTACCAACAGAAGGAAGCAAATTCGATAGTAGAAATACATTGGAAAGTTCTTTAAAATTTAATTTTGTTTTATCTGAATCTTAAAGGGGGGGAAAAGTGTTTCATGCCCCTTAAATAAATAAACACTGTCTTCATTTATATGAAACAAGCATAAAACTGGTGCAATCCCATGGGGATAAAGGTGCAAAATATCCCAATCTTTTAGACTGCACTGAAAAATTCCCCTCGCAGCTGCTGTCTCTCCTCACATTCCCCTGGCCTGAACCCCCTAGTCAGATTGTTGGACTACCCACCTATTCCCACAGAACACCTGTGAATTTGCACTAGTGCATAATAACCACACCCACAGAACACCTGTGACTCCACCCACATGCCCCCCTGTTATTTTATGGCATGAGCTTACCAACCACCCCCAAAAAAGAGAACTGAATTGCTGGAGCCATCTCTGGCTGCAAATCAATGTGATACCCTGAAACAAAAGTACAGGGCTCAAGAATAATGGTGAAATATACTCACACAAATAAATAGCCTGGTTATTTCTGAACACACTAATCAAAGTATGATGTAAATACCTTGCAACACTATAGATACCTACTGGGAGGTTTAGGACTGAATTTGAGCAGATTTATATTTGGTGCTGAAGCCATGGCAGAAGGGGAGTGGGGTCACTGGTGTTCAGTGGTCTGGGTTAAAGAAAGTCTCTGGTTTCACTTTAGAAAAAGTAAATATTAGTTTCATTTTAACAAAACGAATAGCCGAATGCACTGATTTAACTAACGTAATTCATGAATATATTTTCATTCTTTAAATTAGGTGTATTACCTGTAGCGCTCTGGGGTACTTTTTCTTGTGCCCTGAAATAAAAATATAATCTGCAGCTTTTTGGCCCCTTAAAAATTAAAACGCAACATTTCAAAACGTAGCATTACACTGTTTATGCATTTATTTAATTTAAAGGACATAACTTAGAATTACTTTTAGGCATACAATACAGTTGCCTAGGGCAACTCAATAGAATGCTAGAAAGGTATATACATATATTTGCATATTAGCAAGTATTTTGCAGTACTGTGATATCTTTTCTCATTTTTGTTTTCTAATAATGTGTCTGTCTTTTTATTTCAAAGGATGCTTACTGGAATCAAAGGAATGGAAAATGAATGCCGTCAAAAGTTTTATTCTGGGGTCTACAAATATATTTTTATTCAGATGCAATCAATTTTATGTTATAACTGAACTGCATGCTGGGATATGAGAAGCAAAATGAATAAAGATTATTTAACATTTTTAATTTTAGTGGAATTATTAGTATCCGACAAGCTACCCTGATACACACATTACCTATGGCTAAGTAGTCCTGTTAGCTATTCACAAGTTAGCCCTATCATGAATTCCTGTGTTTTTATGCTAGCATACCTCACAATACAGCAGCTATCCGAGATGGGAAGGATGGTCAGAGATCCAGGGGCGAGTCGCAACACGTTAGGGAAGGACTTTGGTATAGTGGACCGAGCTATGTGGGGAGTTAGATGGAGCTGGGTATGTAGGGGCCAGATCAGACATAGATATATGGTCCTCTGCAAATCAAAATAGTCCTATAAAAAGTGGGGTGTTTGGGAACTCTTTGCCAGCTAGCCTTTCAGATTTATTTAAAGGGATACTAACCCCACTTTTTTTTCTTTCCTGATTTAGATTGTGCATGCAACTTTCTAATTTACTCCTTTTGATCAATTTTTCTTTGTTCTCATGTTATCTCTATTTGAAAAAGCAGTAATGAAAGGTTAGGAGCCGGCCCATATTTAGTTCAGCACCTGAGTAGCACTTTCTGATTGGTTTGCTACATTTAGCCACAAATCAGTAAGTGCCACCCAGGTTCTGAACAAAAAATGGTCCGGCTCTAAAGCTTACAGTACTTTTTCAAATCAAGATAGCATGCGAACAAAGAATTGATAATGGTAGTAAATTAGAGCATGAGATTTTACCTTTCTATCTGAATCATGAAAGAAAATTTGGGTTTAGTATCCCTCTAAGGCACATGTAAGTAAAAATTAAAGCTTGATGGCTCAGAGCATCCAATTTTAGTGCACTCTTTTCAAATTATTTCTAATACAGGGCTCAAAACATTTGTTCAAAATCTAGGCGCCAGCCCATAAATTTAGGAGCCACTAAAATACAGAACCCTATAGATGACAAAGTCCCAAGAAGTATGATACATGTACAAAATATAAATGTCACTAACTTAAAAGAAAGGATAACAATACAAATGTATCTATATCAGTAGTATAAAACAGCGCTCTACCAGCGTTATATAAATAACCCTTATAAATACCAAAAATCTTTAGGTATAAAAAAAGTATTGAAAAAAATATTGATTAAATAAAGATAATATTCCATGAAATGAACAGTAACTTCAATTCAGCACAAATATTCAATCCCAATATGAGTCTGGAGCAGCTTTCTTCAGGCCACAGTAGTGTTTATATCCTCAGTCACCATCCATAATATACAAAAGACAAGTGCATTGGTGATTCACAGTATACGATTTATTGTAACACTTCAAGCATGGCACAATATGCAATTACTAAAAGTTAATATTAAAGGGACACTAATCCCTAAAATGTTCCTTAGGGATTCAGATAGAGCATACAATTTTAAACATTCTCTTTTACTTCTGTTATCTAGTTTGCTTTGTTCTCCTGGTATCCTCTGTTGAAAAGTATGCTCGGGAGCTAGCTTCTGATTGATGGCTGCACACATATACCTCTTATCATTGGTTTACCAATGTGTTCAGCTGATTCCCAGTAGTAAATTGATAATAAAACTAAACTGGAAAATTGCTCTATTTGAATCATTAAAGAGAAAAAATTTGGGTTTCTTGTCCCTTTGTTGTGCCCTGACAACATTAAGCACAACAAACTTATTAAAAACATGTATTGCTTTGGAGTAGATGCTAGGATTTTATTTAAATAAAAATGTTATTGTGATAGTCAACAAATATACAATATAACATATGTCCACTTATATAATTGGAAAATATATATAATACAGGATGGTGAATACTGTGATTAAAAATACAAGCCGCTTGTAAACTTGGCATCAAAACGGTAGGGAAGAAAATTAGCTATAAAATAAGTAGTTAACAGTAGTGTCTGATGGGATGACAAGCTATGATTGTGTTCTAGGATGTAATAAGAGCAAGAGGGTTTTGAATTTGAGATATTTTAAACACCTCTGTTCGATGTTCCAAGGCTCAGTCTATGAATATGTAAATGGACTTACGCATATGAAATCTCTTTTTTTTTTTTTTTTATAGGGAAAAGGATAAATAAGAAACAGAATAAAAAACTTTGAGGGGTAGTCAGTGGGCAGGAGCTGCTCTAAAGATAAGGGGAGTCAGCGTGTCTAGGGGGTTTAATGATATGTTAAAGGATGCGTGGATTAGGATAGGTTCAAAGAGTATATACTCCTGTGATCTGGGAAGAGGAATCCTAAGAATCTCACAAATGAAGTTTGGGGGTCAAATTGTAAGCGGATGATAAAAGGTGGCCTTATAAAAGTCAGATTAAACCGTACCCCTGAAGGGATTTATAGTGAGGAATTAATAACTATGTAGTATGTGACCATGTAGAGCCTTAATACACACCACAGCTTTGCTAGAGGGTACCCCATGTACTGGCAGGTGGAGTTGGGAGGTCAATAGATAAATACGTCTGAGCAAATATAATCTAGAATGTAGAAATCATGAGTTAAATATATGGTCCTCCATTGGGTGCTTATGAGGTGGGTGTACCTAATGATAATTGCATGGGTGTAATAGGTTTTCTGAGTGTCTCATGCCATTGATTTTTCCCACCTTTCACTATGGATCCATATAGCTCCCTAGATTCAGGACGGTTTCTGGTGTCTTTGGTACTGTAAACCCGCACGATTATACAGAGGAATACAACTATATAGCAAAGAGTCTACTCTAGAAGGGACATACCAGCAGTTTCAGCTACATATTCCATTTTGAAACCCTTATAATTATGAGGATAGCATAAGACCATCATATTTATATCATTCAAACGCCTAGGGGTTTCTAAGACTACATGCTGACTGAATAATTAACACAGCACCTATGCCACATATAGAGGAAATAATAAAAAGCTGATCATGCCTCCATAATTTGACAAGAAAATAATGAAAGGAGGACACAACGGTCTTAGGATCAATACTGTGTGAAGGAGAGAGCTCATATTGCCTGACACAACCCAAAAAGGGTATAGACCTAGATATATAGGAGACCCAAAGACCTTAGTATACATAAGCTAGATGTAATATACTTTTAATATCAAGCCTGTTTAGATTAAAATTATAATAATCAAAGTACCTTGTGAGTAGGCGTTGCGTGAGGTGCTGATGACAAGTTTAATTGGGGGAGTGGAAAACACCCTATCAAGCTGTAGCATAACAAGTAATAGATACTTTAAAATAAATAAGTTATAAACTCTTTCTACCTGACTTGCTCTTTAGATCCTGAAGGCTATTACATGCGTAATGTCTGTGTCCCTTCACCCCAAGAAAAATTAGAAGAATATATATGCTAGGGTTTGATATTTGTTCAGTATGTGACTGTATATGTAGGACTATTATTTAAATGAGTGCTGCAATGGCCCCTATGGTATATCAGCCCCCTTACGTGGTATATGAAACATTGAGACAACCCAGCTACCGCCTGCGATATGCAAATGCCAATACTTGGCCTCACAAGCTTAGTTGGCTCTCTAGATGCTATCTACAATTGTGTCTGGCTCTCAAAACAAAGCTAAAGAGCAATGTAATGCATTATAGTGTGCTATTGATACAGCCTGTACAGTAGGTGATCCACCCCAATAGAACGAGACATGAGTCACTACTAACAAATAAACTACTTTGAGACAGTGATAATTGTAAGTGAGGCATAGTATACAATCAACAGGTCTGTATTGTTGAAAACATACTAGTATAAGAGACCATCTGCAGGGAAAATGATTAACTCAGAGCTTGTAGGAATTAAATAAATAACAGTAGAGGTGAGCTACTATTAGGTAAATAACCCCCACCCCCGCAAAAACCATTTACTCTTGTAGCAAGATGTGGAGTGCTAAAACATTTCTCAAAGTTAAGTTAGTGTGGGCAACACCACACAGGTAAGTGATTCTCACTGTTGGAGTTTCTCCAACAGTGAACTGTGGCTATAATAGAACTATAAACTGTATTAGGTACACACACCTAGGCATCCCGGAGATGAATAAATTCTCAGACTGGACGTCTTCATATAACTGCAGCCCATGCATGTGAAGACCAATATAAAGTAAATTAAATTAGCAGTCTTTTAAACATGTCGGATTGTGAGAACATCTGAGACTGACACTGGTCTAATCAAATGAGACCTCACCATAGCCTTATAGTTACCGGCTTCAACCGACACCAATTTTAAATAGCGATATCCCCATAAGCATGGTCCTGCATAGGGGACAGTGACTGTGTGCTGGGACCAAGGAGCTGGTATTTCCACGTCTCTTGATCGAAGGCAGAAGATAGGTGTTGAGGGTGCCGGGTAATAAGTCTCTTGTAGATATTGCCTGAGAAACCGGAATTAAGGAGAGCTTTACCGCCAATGTGAGTTCTATAATCAGGGCTCCTTCTGCAAGGCCAACACCTGGTCGACCGGCTGCATCAGACCAGGTAACGGCCTCACTCTGCAGATGTTGTGTAATCTTTGCTCTTCTTGCACTTCTATGCTGTGGCGGATCAGGGGACATATGATGTTCTCGTAGCGGCATGTCATAGAGGCATGGGATATCTCCGTGATGTTGTCTTAAGTATTGTATGTCCCCTCCGCTACTTGGTGTCTCCTCCCAGTTAGGTAGTAGTGCCTGGTCTCGCCTCCCGGATCGGCATATAGCAGTGAGGTCAGCGAATCCTCTGTCCATCTTGGATTCAAGGATCTCAAGCAGGGTCTGCATTTCTATGTATGGGATCTCCATAATACGATTGCGAGGTGTGGTGTATAGTTGTAGTTATTGTCTCCGTATTAAGGGTTGCAAGATGGCCACTGCTCAGGGCCTCAACAGGTCCGTTCAGAGCTCCTGGGTCATAAATACAGTAAGATAAGTTTTCCTTCTGAGTGTTGAAGGCCAGCGTTTTCGTCTACTGTGGTGGTTCTTATAATTTGCTGCCTTTATCTGCTATAAAACGGCTAATTCGCCCAGGTTCACCAGGAGCTCCTGAAAATACGACTGCACACCTTGAGTGTCCAGACACGCCCCCCGATGCTAGGATTTTTAAGTGTGTCGAATTTTGGTTTAAAGGGACAGTAAAGACCAATTTTCATTTAACTGCATGTAATAGACACTACTAGAAAGAATAATATGCACAGATACTGATATAAAAAATCCTGTATAAAACTGTTTAAAAACGTACTTGGAAGTAGTGATGTCGCAAACCTAAAAATTTCGGTTCGCGAACGGCAGACGCGAAATTCCGCAACTGTTCGCGAACGGGCGAACCGCCATTGACTTCAATAGGCAGGCGAATTTTAAAACACACAGAGACTCTTTCTGGCCACAATAGTGATGGAAAAGTTGTTTCAAGGGTACTAACACTTGGACTGTGGCATGCCGGAGGGGGATCCATGGCAAAACTCCCACGGAAAATTACATAGTTGATGCAGAGTCTGGTTTTAATCCATAAAGGGCATAAATCACCTAACATTCCTAAATTGTTTGGAATAACGTGCTTTAAAACATCAGGTATGATGTTGTATCGATCAGGTAGTGTAAGGGTTACGCCCGCTTCACAGTGACAGACCAAACTCCCCATTTAACGCACCACAAACAACCACAAACAGTCCATTTGCACAACAGCAAACTCCCCATTGCCACGAGATAGATAGATTTGATAGATAGATACATAAATTAGATAGATTGATCAATAGATGCAATAGATACATTTGATAGATACGATAGATAGATAGATTTGATAGATAGATAGATAATTTCCCAGACAGAGAATTACAAGACGTGCAGTCTGGGACCCATGGTAAGGTTCCCAGAGGCAGTTGCGGCGCCCGAGGCTCTGATTAGAACAGAGCACTCTGGAACGTATCTGCCCTCAGCTGAAATCGGAACATTCTTTAGCTTTCTATCTGTCTGCCAAATGTCCGTCTGCATTTTGTCAGAGCACCGCGTACAATCTACTGTGCCAACAGATATGAGTAGTCTGTCAAGTAGTACTATTCTTATCAGTTTAATACCTGTTACGCCCCCTATCAGGGTACGTGTATATGGCATGGATTTTAGGAACCGGGAGATGGAAAAAGATGCTTGGTCGGTCCTCCTACTTCAAATTTGGGGCACTGCGCATGCAATCTACTGTGCCACCAGATAGGAGTGGTGTGTTCAGTAGTACTATTCTTATCACTTTAATCCCTGTTACGTCCCCTATCAGGGGACGTGTATATGGCATGGATTTTAGGAACCGGGAGATGGAAAAAGATGCTTGGTCGGTCCTCCTACTTCAAATATTGGGGCACTGCGCGTGCAATCTACTGTGCCACCAGATAGGAGTGGTGTGTTCAGTAGTACTATTCTTATCACTTTAATCCTTTTACGTCCCCTATCAGGGGACGTGTATATGGCATGGATTTTAGGAACCGGGAGATGGAAAAAGATGCTTGGTCGGTCCTCCTACTTCAAATATTGGGGCACTGCGCATGCAATCTAATGTGCCACCAGATAGGAGTGGTGTGTTAAGTAGTACTATTCCTATCACTTTAATCCCTGTTACGTGCCTTTTTTTTGTTTTGTTTTTTGAAGTCACAGTGCAGCACCAGTGGCCAGAAAAATTTGGCATGTACCCATGCCTGAAAAATTAGGTATTGTTGCAACCGCTGCTGTAGCAGTGGCCAAAAAAATTGATCTTTGTTTCCCTGGCAGAAAGTGCCCTAAAACATTGCGGCTTGAACCCTAGTTGGTGGCGGATAAGTAACGCAAGTCATCCGGCATTCGAAGATAACATACAGCAACTTGTGGACCATTTATAGCCCAAGGCAGATCACCTCATCAGGCCTTTTTTACTCGAATGTATCGCACAATGTCAGTCTCTTCGGGATCCATCCCTCATTCATCTTAATAAAGGTGAGGTAATCTAGACTTTTTTGACCTAGGCGACTTCTCTTCTCAGTGACAATACCTCCTGCTGCACTGAAGGTCCTTTCTGAAAGGACACTTGAAGCGGGGCAGGCCAGAAGTTCTATCACAAATTTTGATAGCTCAGGCCACAGGTCAAGCCTGCACACCCAGTAGTCAAGGGGTTCATCGCTCCTCAGAGTGTCGAGATCTGCAGTTAAGGCGAGATAGTCTGCTACCTGTCGGTCGAGTCGTTCTCTGAGGGTGGACCCCGAAGGGCTGTGGCGATGCATAGGAGTTAAAAAGCTCCGCATGTCTTCCATCAACAACACGTCTGTAAAGCATCCTGTCCTTGCCGGTGTGGTCGTGGGAGTCAGAGGATTACTTTCACCTCTTCCCCTGTTATATTCCCGTTGTGCTGTGACATCACCCTTATACGCTTTGTAAAGCATACTTTTTAATTTTTTTTGGAACTGCTGCATCCTTTCCGACTTACGGGAATTTGGTAACATTTCAGGCACTTTATGCTTATACCGGGGGTCTAGTAGTGTGGACACCCAGTACAGGTCCTTCTCCTTCAGCTTTTTTATACGAGGGTCACTCAACAGGCACGACAGCATGAAAGACCCCATTTGCACAAGGTTGGATGCCGAGCTACTCATGTCCCGTTCCTCATCCTCAGTGATCTCACTGAAGGTATCTTCTTCCCCCCAGCCACGTACAACACCACGGGTACCAGATAGGTGACAACGAGCACCCTGGAATGCCTGTTGTGGTTGGTCTTCCTCCTCCTCCTCCTCAAAGCCACATTCCTCCTCTGACTCCTCTTCCTCACAATCCTCTTCCAGCGTTGCCGCTGGTCCAGCAAGCGATGCTGATAAGGCTGTTTCTGGTGGTGATGGTGACCACAACGCTTCCTCTTCACGCTCATCTACGGCCTGATCCAGCACTCTTCGCAGGGCACGCTCCAGGAAGAAAACAAATGGTATGATGTCGCTGATGGTGCCTTCGGTGCGACTGACTAGGTTTGTCACCTCCTCAAAAGGACGCATGAGCCTACAGGCATTGCGCATGAGCGTCCAATAACATGGCAAAAAAATCCCTAGCTCCGCAGAGGCTGTCCTAGCACCCCGGTCATACAAATACTCGTTAATAGCTTTTTCTTGTTGGAGCAGGCGGTCGAACATTAGGAGTGTTGAATTCCAACGTGTCGGGCTGTCGCAAATCAAGCGCCTCACTGGCATGTTGTTTCGCCGATGGATATCTGCAAAAATCGCCATGGCCGTGTAGGAACGCCTGAAATGGCCACACACCTTCCTGGCCTGCTTCAGGACGTCCTGTAAGCCTGGGTACTTATGCACAAAGCATTGTACGATCAGATTACACACATGTGCCATGCACGGCACATGTGTCAACTTGCCCAATTTCAATGCCGCCAACAAATTACTTCCGTTGTCAGAAACCACTTTGCCGATCTCCAGTTGGTGCAGAGTCAGCCACTGATCCACCTGTGCGTTCAGGGTGGACAGAAGTACTGTTCCGGTGTGACTCTCTGCTTTCAGGCAAGTCAACCCCAAGACGGCGTGACACTGCCTTATCCGGGATGTGGAATAGTACCTGCGGAGCTGGGGGAGTGCCGTTGATGTGGAGCAAGATGCAGAAGCAGAAGAGGACTCAGCCGAGGAGGTTATGGAAGAGGATGGAGTAGGAGGAGTAGAGGAGGTGGCAGCAGGCCTGCCTGCAAGTTGTGGCGGTGTCACCAACTCCTCTGCAGAGCCACGCATTCCATGCTTGGCAGCCGTCAGCAGGTTTACCCAATACACAGTGTAGGTGATATACCTGCCCTGACCATGCCTTGCAGACCAGCTATCAGTGGTCAGATGGACCCTTGCCCCAACACTGTGTGCCAGACATGCCATTACTTCCTTTTGCACAATCGAGTACAGGTTGGGGATTGCCTTTTGTGCAAAGAAATTTCAGCCAGGTACCTTCCACTGCGGTGTCCCAATAGCTACAAAAATTTTTGAACGCCTCAGACTCCACCAGCTTGTATGGTAAAAGCTGGCAGGCTAAGAGTTCAGACAAGCCAGCTGTCAGACGCCGGGCAAGGGGGTGACTTTGTGACATTGGCTTCTTATGCTCAAACATGTCCTTGACAGACACCTGACTGTGGGCAGATGAGCAGGAACTGCTACGGAAGAGAGACGGAGTGGCGGATGGTTGAGAGGGGGCAAGGAGGACAGCAGTGGTTGACGTGGCTGAATATGCTGGACCAGGAGGAGGATGGTGGCTTTGAGTTTGTGTGCTGCTTCTACTCATGTGTTCATCCCATCGGCGTTTGTGATGTGAGATCATGTGCCTTCGCAAAGCAGTTGTACCTAGGTGGGTGTTGGACTTCCCACGACTCAGTTTCTTTTGGCACAGGCTGCAAATGGCATCGCTGTTGTCAGAGGCAGACACACACAAAAAATGCCACACTGCTGAGCTCTGCGATGATGGCATTCTGGTGGTGGCAACAGCATGCGTTGATTGGCGTGCTGTCTGGCTGACCTCGGGTGCCGATGCATGCTGTCTGACTGTGCCACTAGCTCCTTGCGACGACCTCCCCCTGCTTCCAACTTGTCTCCTCCTCCTCCTCTCTGTCTCCCCATCTGAACTTTCCCCCTCTTCTTCTTCTCTTCTAGTGGGCACCCACGTGACATCCATGGACGCATCGTCATCATCAACCGCTTCACTTGTATCTGACAAATCAACAAAGAAGCAGCAGCGGGTACAACATCATAATCATCACAACGTACGTCCATGTCTGTAATGCTGCCTGACTGAGACATATCACTGTTATCTACATCCTCTGTCAATGATGGTTGCGCATCACTCATTTCTTCAAACTGATGTGTCAATAACTCCTCTGACAGATCAAGTGAAGCGGCTGTGGTGCTAGTGTTGGTGGTGGTGGCAGGCGGGGCGAATGGTCACTTGAGAGGTGTCCGAAGCTAAGCTGGAGGTGGATGGTGCGTCAAGGTTCCGAGCGGAAGCTGTAGAAGATTGGGTGTCCTGTGTTAGCCAGTCATCTAGGTCCTCCTCAGAACTTTTCACGTTCATGGTACGTGGCCTCTGAACACTGGGCATTATTGTAGGGTCAAAGGGAATCACAGCACCATGACCACGACGGCACCTGCGGGGTGGCCTGCCTCTGCCTGTCATTTTTTTTAAATGTACACTTACACTACTATTAAACAAAATATGAGTGGTGGCACTGGGCAAGTGGGCACAGTATACGCTGTGAGCCTGACACAAAAAAGCAGACTGATGTTTCACAATCCAAAAAGTTTTTTTTTTTTTTAAATGTACACTTACACTACTATTAAACAAGATATGAGTGGTGGCACTGGGCAAGTGGGCACAGTATACGCTGTGAGCCTGGCACACACGCTGGCAAGCAAGCAACTGCAATTAGATTACATAAGCAGACTGATGTTTCACAGTCAAAACAGTTTTTTTTTACAAAATTTACACTACTGTTACAACAGATATTAGTGGTTGCACTAGTTGGCAAGTGGGCCTGGCACACACGCTGGCAGGCAGGCAGGCAACTGCAATTATATTACACTAGCAGACTGATGTTTCACAGTCAAAAAAGTTTTTTTTTTTTAAATTTACACTACTGTTACAACAGATATGAGTGGTGGCACTAGTTCGCAAGTGGGCCTGGCACACACGCTGGCAGGCAACTGCAATTAGATTACACTAGCAGACTGATGTTTCACAGTCAAAAAAGTTTTTTTTAAAACTTTACCCTGCTGTTACAACACATATGACTGGTGGCACTAGTTGGCAAGTGGGCTTGGCACACTCGCTGGCAGGCAGACAACTGCTATTAGATTACACTAGCAGACTGATGTTTCACAGTCAAAAAAGTTTTTTTTTTTAAATTTACACTACTGTTACAACAGATATGAGTGGTGGCACTAGTTGGCAAGTGGGCCTGGCACACATGCTGGCAGGCAGGCAACTGCAATTAGATTACACTAGCAGACTGATGTTTCACAGTCAAAAAAGTTTTTTTTTACAAAATTTACACTACTGTTACAACAGATATTAGTGGTTGCACTAGTTGGCAAGTGGGCCTGGCACACACGCTGACAGGCAGGCAGGCAACTGCAATTATATTAAACTAGCAGACTGATGTTTCACAGTCAAAAAAGTTTGTTTTTTTTAAATTTACACTACTGTTACAACAGATATGAGTGGTGGCACTAGTTGGCAAGTGGGCCTGGCACACACGCTGGCAGGCAACTGCAATTAGATTACACTAGCAGACTGATGTTTCGCAGTCAAAAAAGTTTTTTTTTTTACAAAATTTACACTACTGTTACAACAGATATTAGTAGTTGCACTAGTTGGCAAATGGGCCTGATACACACGCTGGCAGGCAGGCAACTGCAATTAGATTACACTAGCAGACTGATGTTTCACAGTCAAAAAAGTTTTTTTTTAAATTTACCCTACTGTTACAACAGATATGAGTGGTGGCACTAGTTGGCAAGTGGGCCTGGCACACACGTTGGCAGGAAGGCAACTGCTATTAGATTACACTAGCATACTGTTATTTCACAGTCAAAAAAGTTTTTTTTTACAAAATTTACACTACTGTTACAGCAGATATTAGTGGTTGCACTAGTTGGCAAGTGGGCCTGGCACACACGCTGGCATGCAGGCAACTGCAATTAGATTACACTAGCAGACTGATGTTTCACAGTCAAAAAAGTTTTTTTTTCCAAAATTTACACTACTGTTTCAACAGATATTAGTGGTTGCACTAGTTGGCAAGTGGGCCTGGCACACATGCTGGCAGGCAGGCAACTGCAATTAGATTACACTAGCAGACTGATGTTTCACAGTCAAAAAAGTTTTTTTTAAAACTTTACCCTGCTGTTACAACACATATGAGTGGTGGCACTAGTTGGCAAGTGGGCCTGGCACACTCGCTGGCAGGCAGGCAACTGCTATTAGATTACACTAGCAGACTGATGTTTCACAGTCAAAAAAGTTTTTTTTTTTAAATTTACACTACTGTTACAACAGATATGAGTGGTGGCACTAGTTGGCAAGTGGGCCTGGCACACACACTGGCAGACAGGCAACTGCAATTAGATTACACTAGCAAACTGATGTTTCACAGTCAAAAACGTTTTTTTTTTAAAAATTACACTGCTGTTACAACAGATATGAGTGATGGCAGTAGTTGACAAGTGGGCCTGGCACACACGCTGGCAGGCAGGCAACTGCAATTAGATTACACTAGCAGACTGATGTTTCACAGTCAAAAAAGTTTTTTTTTACAAAATTTACACTACTGTTACAACAGATATTAGTGGTTGCACTAGTTGGCAAGTGGACCTGGCACACACTGTAACATCCTTTCTCTGCACTATAGGGTTAACGTCTGTAGCCTCTCTCTCATTCTCATTATGCTTTATAAGGCACACCTCTGCATCTTTTCCTTGCTTGGTATTGATTATCTAATTCTAAGTACTAGCCACTCAGTTTCTGCCACCAGGACTCCGTGTATACTGAACCTGTCTGTGTCTTGAAACTACTCCTCTGCTGCATCCTATTCGTCTCTCCATTCTCCCGGCTCTTCTGTACAAGCATCAGAGATCTCAGCTGACATGCGGGTGACGTCACCGACGGCCGTTGAGTTCCTCCGCTCACGCCACGCTACTGACTTCCTCTCTGCCGCTACCGCTGCTTAATCCAGCTCTGCAAGTATCTGCTTATTACTAAAACAAACTTCAACATATCCACATATTCTTTATCTACGCTTGGTAAGTGTTTCCATTTGCTTCATTGTCCTGTAACATTTACCTATTTGAATTACATACGATTTAGCATTATTCGTATATATATATATATCATATACCTATTCCATACTGTTTTACATATCTGTATCATAAGTTACCAGATAGCCAAGCATATTTACAGACCTATATGCTGAGCTATCCTTAACTATATTAACATCCTGATATGTTATACATTAAAATACAAGTCATTATTTATATGTGCAAATTGGGATAACATTTTTATTTACTGCATGACTTCAGCTATTCAAGCTAAGACAACAATATTGAAATGTTTATGTCTGAATTGTTACACACACGCTGGCAGGCAGGCAACTGCAATTAGATTACACTAGCAGACTGATGTTTCACAATCAAAAAAGGTGTTTTTTTTTTTAAATTTACACTACTGTTACAACAGATATGAGTGGTGGCACTAGTTGGCAAGTGGGCCTGGCACACACGCTGGCAGGCAGGCAACTGCAATTAGATTACACTAGCAGACTGATGTTTCACAGTCAAAAAAGTTTTTTTTTTTTACAAAATTTACACTACAGTTACAACAGATATTAGTGGTTGCACTAGTTGGCAAGTGGGCCTGGCACACATGCTGACAGGCAGGCAGGCAACTGCAATTATATTAAACTAGCAGACTGATGTTTCACAGTCAAAAAAGTTTTTTTTTTTTAAATTTACACTACTGTTACAACAGATATGAGTGGTGGCACTAGTTGGCAAGTGGGCCTGGCACACACGCTGGCAGGCAACTGCAATTAGATTACACTAGCAGACTGATGTTTCGCAGTCAAAAAAGTTTTTTTTTTACAAAATTTACACTACTGTTACAACAGATATTAGTGGTTGCACTAGTTGGCAAGTGGGCCTGGCACACACGCTGGCAGGCAGGCAACTGCAATTAGATTACACTAGCAGACTGATGTTTCACAGTCAAAAAACTTTTTTTTTTTTAAATTTACACTACTGTTACAACAGATATGAGTGGTGGCACTAGTTGGCAATTGGGCCTGGGACACACGCTGGCAGGCAGGCAACTGCAATTAGATTACACTAGCAGACTGTTTCACAGTCACAAAAATTTTTTTTACAAAATTTACGCTACTGTTACAACAGATATTAGTTGTTGCACTAGTTGGCAAGTGGGCCTGGCACACACGCTGGCAGGCAGGCAACTGCAATTAGATTACACTAGCAGACTGATGTTTCACAGTCAAAAAAGTTTTTGTTTTTTTTAAATTTACACTACTGTTACAACAGATATGAGTGGTGGCACTAGTTGGCAAGTGGGCCTGGCACACACGCTGGCAGGCAGGCAACTACAATTAGATTACACTAGCAGACTGATGTTTCACAGTCAAAAAAGTTTTTTTTTTTAAATTTACACTACTGTTACAACAGATATGAGTGGTGGCACGGCAGGCAACTGCAATTAGATTACACTAGCAGACTGATGTTTCACAGTCAAAATTACACAGGCAAAAAAAAAAAAAGACATGTTCTAGCCCTAAAAAGGGCTTTTTGGGGTGCTGTCCTTACAGCAAAGATCAGATGAGTCCTTAAGGACTGTAGTGGACACTGAATACACTAGCCTAGCTATCAATTTCCCTATAAAATCAGCAGCAGCTACACTATCCCTCCTCTCACTAAGAATGCAGGGCGAGAATGAATCTAAAATGGCTGCTGTTCAGGAGCTGGGAGGGTCTGGGAGGGAGTGTCTGCTGCTGATTGGCTGAAATGTGTTCAAGCTATGTTCTCCGGGACCTATTCACCGGCGAACAATTCACGACATCACTACTTGGAAGCTCCCAGTTTAGCACTGTTGAGAAGGTTAGCAGGAACACCCACTAAAAGTGGTTCTATAGCAGAACAAGCAGACACCACCCCCCCCCCCCTTCCTCTGCATATGAAAAGAACCTTTACACAAACAGGACCAAGCTGGAGTAGGTAGACATCAGTAGACAACTAAAACTTTGTGGCTTGGTTAGGAGTCTGAAAATCAGAGCAATGCTATTTAAAAATAAGCAAAACTATACATTAAAAAAAAAACTGTATGGGCTATATAAATGGATTATCTACAAAAAATGTATGCAAAGAAAAATCTAGTGTATAATGTCCCTTTAAGGATAAAAAGCAGAGGGGTTTCAATTAATGGAGTACATTCAAATGAGGGGTCAGTTACTGTTGGTGTCCCCAAGGGTCAGCTATTGGTCCTGTTTTGCTTAACATGTTCATAAGTGATATTGGAAGTGGACTTCAGGGAAAGGTTTGCTTGTCTGCTGATGACACAAACATTTTTAACAGAGAGCTGATGTTCCAGGAAGGGTTGATCAAATGAACAATGATATTAAAAAAACTGGAGGACTGGGAAAATAAATGGGATCTGAAATGTAATATTACCAAGAGCAAAATGATGCATAAATCTACCCCAAAGACTCTTAGCTAAATATGCATAGTTTAGAGGAGAGAAGGGAAAGAGGTGACATGGTAGAAACCCTCATATATATGAAGGGACTTAATAAAGTGAAATCATAAAGCATTTTTCACAAAAAATAAATGCCTAAACAAGAGTTTACAATCATAAAAAGGGACACTCAAGTCAAAATTAAACTTTCATGATTCAGATAGATCATGGCATTTTAAACAATTTTCCATTTTACTTTTATTAAGAAAATGTGCACAGTCTTTTTATATTTATAGAATATACATATTTGCATTTGTGATTGGCTGATGGCTGTCACATGGTGCAGTGGGAGTGGAAATAGACATAACTTTGAATTTTGTCAGAAAAAAAATCTACTCATCTTAAGTTCAGACAAAGATCTATTGCATTGTCTTGTTATTATGCAAATTTACTGTATGTACTGGTCCTGGAGGGTAGCAGATTCAGTAGAAATTTGAGGAAGCATTTTTTTACTGAAAGGGTGGTGGATTAATGGAATAAATTTCCAATTGATGTGGTAAACACAAAGCTTTCTTGGACATGGATAAAGTTATCCAAAGAAACAATTGGGCTACAGTTTGGTATATTAATAATTAGGAACGCTATATGTATAAGTAAGAATTTTTTTAGGGTTGACTTGCCCTTTAAAGTGAAGGTCAATTTTGATGAATTAGTGCCCGGTTTTTATTAATCATATTAAAAACAAGGGCACTTTAATTAATCAAAATTGACATTTCACTTGTTTTCTTCAAAAACTTACCTTTTAATCCTGGCAGCTGCTCCAGCACTTCATCTGCCCGTCACAAGCCGTCTTCACGGGTCCAAAATGATTAATCCGGATTCGTCATTTCTGACATCTGCAGAGAATTCCAACGGCCTGGGGAATCGCTGGAGCAGCTGCAAGGATTAAAAGGTAAGTTTTTGAAGAAAACGAGTGAAATGTCAATTTTGATGAATTAAAGTGCCCTTGTTTTTAATAGGATTATTAAAAACCGGGCACTAAGTCATCAAAATTGACCTTCACTTTAAAGTATTAGATGTAAAGTATAAATGACAAAGGAACAGATTCAATAGCTCCTTTACATTTCTGTAAAGGGTTAAATTCTGTGAATTGTATGCACACAGTCTATGAGTAAGCACCACTAGGGGGCGCAAAGCGATTTAGACAGTCACATTCTTGGCTGCATAGCAATGATGTCTGTTCATTTTTGGTTTTTTTAACAATACATTTTCTTGGTTTTATGCACCCTGGCAGTGTGTATTATTTTGCAACATTGTTGTCTATTGGCAGTTTACATAGTATAGTTTTTTTTCTTCACTTCGTGCTTACTTGACCCCTTACGGCTCTGGTTGTTAAGCCCTTAAGGACCACCGCCGTACCCTGGGCCGATCTCACTAAAAGTGGCAAGATTGCCCTATTTCTGCATGCCCCATGAGTGAAGCAGTGCAGAAATATACTTGCAGAGTTACCGATGTAGAGAGGGACACTCTGTGTCCCTCTATGCATCGGGTAGCAGTGGTGCCGATCGTTGGTGGTGTGGTAGCATTAGGAGGGAGGTGGGTGGGAGGCCCATCGCTGGAGGGGGGAGAGAGGGATGGGACCACTACACTGCAGAAAAAATAAATTGAGAGTGTGGGAGGGAGGCGGAAGGAGGGGTAGGTGGGGTAAATGAGGGGGGGGGGGCAGCTACACTACAGAAAAAGTTTTTTTTAATAACATTTTTTATTGAGGTTTTCATATAATGCCAACAAATGTAGATGTATACAGAATATCATCAAAACAAAATGTTGCCTTATTTCATAAGTTGTAGCGTACATAGTAAAGCTTGCAAATTATACATACACATTAAGATGAAACATACAAGAGTATGCAATCAGGTGTCAATGATGAGATGCAGTACATTTAAATGGAACCTCTTTTTTCTTAAGGGAGAAAGAAATGAGGTAACTACATTACAGACCTCTAACGGGTCAGGTGAAGTGGTGAGTAAATGGTAAATGGTAGTTACTAGGAAGCCCTTCTTGGGCCAATGTATAAGGAATAGGGTGAGTCAGCAGACTAAAGCTGCTTTAAAGTTAAGGGAACAGGGGACGTGTCTGAGTGTTTTATGGGTACAGTGGTGCTATTATGATATAGATTGGTAGAATCTTTAATGGACTCATTATGAACTCGATGGGGTGGGCAAAGGGGTGTCAAATGTACAAAGACAACTCTCCATTATTCTAACCGTATGATATGTATCTACCATGTGTAATACTCAAAGTTATTGCCGGAGACATAAAAATTAGAACAGAGATTATCAAAACATATGTGTATTAAAGCTTAAAGGGATAATTATACCCAATTAAATAAGTGTGCCATGGTTGTCTAAGAGTGTGGTAATTTCTACCTGTAATGGTATAAATGTGCGGCATAGGCTATATGACTGTGGGGGTAAAATTAAAAGGAACCACTTCCTTTGGGAGTGAATAACACCTAGATGTAAAGAGTGATATAAGGCTGGACGAATGTTAGCCTATAGTAATATAGGGGATATGTCATCTGGAGGGAAGCATAGAGAATGGATATGGAATGGAGGCGAATATACTACCATTGTGAGGTGAGGGAGGTTACAGGTGTATATGGCTTTATATAGACAAACTAGAGTGTAAATGAGGGCAAAAGAATGTGATATATAGTATTAAGGATGGGGCAATGAAATACTAATAGGATGAGCTAAACATAAGTATAAAATACTGGGAGGTATGGTTTGTGGTTTAAAACCCCCAGTAATGACAAGATATGAATAGAGTACACACTGGAATGAGTAGATTTGGGAAGGGAGATGAAAATATTTTGCTTCATGTATATAGTAAATATAAAAGAATTTAAATATCAATGCACAGACCCATACCCATCAAAAACCCGAAAGTGACGCTATAGATGGGTAATAAACATGAAATTTCTCATTTTTGTCATGTATCCGCTATGGTGTATAAGGGATCTAAATCCCAAAAGCAATAATAAAATATAGGAATATAAAAATTATAAGAGACTATTGATTAAATATATAGTGCGGTGGGGCTACTTCTGGACTCCACAGTATGTAGTAAATAAGAATAAGAGGTAATATAGTTACGATGCTTATGCGTAGTTTGGACCTCTGATATACTAAGGTGAGGAACGGATAACATAGAATACAATCAACTAACAGCAATTAGTTATATACATATATGTGTAAGCAAAGCTATGCTTAGTAGTAGTCCCATTAATCTATACAGTAGAATTATAAAACTTTTAGCAAAAATATGTAGGAATCTACGGCAGAATTCCTAATGGTTTTGAGAGCTCACACTTCAATATACAAAAATCAATATAACATAACAGATAGCAGTAATATAACAATGTTTTAGGGAATTAGGATGACCAGTGCAATAAAACTATGTAGTGTTAGGAGGCTGAAGATGAAGAGCTGCAGGGGTTAAACTAAGCATTGAAGTAATAACCAGTCATAATGTATTGGGAGATCCCAGCAAGGGAATTCTCAGTCTTCTTGAGCGTTGATAAAACTTAAGAGGCCCAAGATACAGTGTAGGCCATTCAGAAGCATTGAGGGGTTGCACTGAGGCGGTGAAATATAGGTATGGACATAAATGCGATGTATAGTAAAGTATAACACATAGAGCTACAAACAAAACTCAGAGCAGGACAGCTAGACCTCTTCATACATTACCGCGCGCTGCTCACTACCTCCTCTCCAGGCAAATAAGCAAGCAGAGACCATACTATCATTCCCAGACACGCTACTCACTAACTATGGAGGACTTTGACAAGGCAGCATTGGCCCTCTTGGCAGCCCTTGAAACTAGGATGGCACGTCAATTTTATAGCCTACACACTGTGTTGCGCTCTGAACACGAGGACATACCTACTTCATGCATGGCGGAGTCAGGGGAGTATACTGAAGGGCATGTACAACCTACGAGTGAATGGGTGCAATTACAAGACTCTCCTGTTTACTCTCCTTTTCCTGACCTGGGAGATGCGGCCGACCCTGGGGGAGGAGGGGAGAGTGGATTGCTGATTGTTAGAGAGTACTCCCCTGGCGGCGACACAGACAGGCAGGCCCCAGCCCACAACTGCAGCAAGTGCCACTAACGGGACCCCTCAATAGCCTATGGCATCCTCTCGAGCATGTTGGATGATATGAGCAGCGGATGGTTTGGCGAGAAGCAGAGTAAGTCTCCTCCTTTCAAATCTACCCGACAGCATATATCGCCCAGTCCGCACCAGAGACCAGCACAAGTATTGGACACTGAAACTCGGTCCCTAACTACTGCTTGTACAGTCTACCCAAGGCCTAAGGGACTTGGGATTTTTCAGCTCATGGTGTCGTGTCGAGAGTCTGATCCCTATCAATTCAAGCCTCCCATCCGCTCCAGAAGAGGAGTCGGTTAACAGCTCCTTCAGCCAAGCCGCTTTCATTGAAGTCCCAATATTGCAGAAGGCTGTGTGTGGGTCAATGACAGTGCCCGATTAAGTTCTCTCCTTGCTCATACTGTTCCTGTTTTTATTTTACATATAAGAGTACCTTGTTGATAGTATTTGTTAGGCCGAAGCCCTTATCCCATTGATTTTCTTATTGTTACTATTTGTATATCAATTGAAAGAGCTCCTTCCTGATATTAACCATTATGCTAAAGTTACTAGGGGGTTAGTAACACTTTACCGACTTTTATACTGTTGCTGCTTGCATGTTGGGAGTACCTAGCTGGTGACAAATATTACGCTAGAGTCCTTAGGGATCTAGCCCTATTTTGTTATTTATCATACTGTTACTGCTCTTATACTAGCCAGAAGAGCACCTTACTGAAGTAAACCACTACACTAAAGCTATTAGGGGTTTAGTCATATCTTCTTGATTCTTATACGGTGGTTGCTATTAGATTAGTTAGATAAGTATCCTGCTTATGTCACATGTTATGCTACTGTTAACAGGAATGAAGATGTGGACATGATTTAGTTGGAAACTTAGCCCGCACTCAATATTACCTAAGCTCCTTATACATCTTTTTACACATAGGCATACTCCATCCTAATAATATCTTCCCTTGCTCATTCGGATCTTACAGACATCATATCACAGCTCCAACGACAAGAGGCCAGTCCTACCCCCCACCTGGTGGCATAATGCCTAAGTGGTTTACAAGGTCTCCCTCATCTTCCAGCTGGATTAGCTCAGATTGCAAGTCAGCTTGCTCCCCACTCTCACATAGTTTCTTACAATTTGTATACAGGTCTCCTCTTCTACACTCCAAAAACCTAAATGCATATCCTTGCTATGCATTTCACCCAATAAATAACGGGATCTCTACTTTATTTATTACCTTATATTTAAATGCGGCAAGCCTGCTAAATATCCATTAGCCCACATGCTTTTTCTTACCTGTGATCAAGTGTACCTCCCTTCTGTTAAGCGGCATAACAATATTCTCATATCACTAACTCTCCAGACATATCCCACCCTTCTCCCCCCTGCCCGCAACCTCATGTGCCAATAGAATTGTACATACTGAGGCTATATTCAACTATCCTGAGTAACTGCCCACAGACCTCATATTTTGACTTCCCATACCTGGCCTTACACCACTCAAAAGCCAGGGCCTTACACTGAGAGGGATCCTCTAGATATGAACTGAAGTATACCCTACCTTGGGCCAATTTAACTTTGCTTACTTGGCTCAAAATAAATTCAAGCCTAAATAACATCTAGAGGTAACAACTAATCCGCAGATCTCACCTACTAACCCACTTATAACAACATTCAAGCCCACTGGTTAATATAGCTCAGTAACTTACCCGTTACTTTCAGACAGCACTAACTAGTAGCACAGGTCAGGACTGAACATCTATTCTAGGTTCTTGTGGCTTAATCCTGGCGCCTAATACCAACCTACTTTATAACCATATTTCACCTTAAGTGTACATCATCCTTTGGCTCCTCCTCTTACTTCACACATTCATGAAATCAAAGTATGGAACGACCTCTGTAGTTTACCCCACCAACTCTAAGGCATTAAGACTATAATCTAGGAGAGACGTCTACCTGTATTTTTGTGTAAAGTCTCACCATCTGATATATAAAGGGTGAATTACGCTTCATAAATGGTATTCCCCCTTAGCTCCTCTCAAATTTATATACATATCATGGTTAACAGCTTCTATTTTATGCTCACAACTACAAGTTACATGACACCCTACAAAAAGACCTAAATCTAGAGACCCTCACTAAACTTCCTCAAGATCATAGTTCATCTTAGCTCCAACGATTCCTCAGAAGCCAATAGCCCAGAGTTAGAACAATACAACACCTTTCACACACCCAGACACGCCCCCCCCCCTGCTCCCCCTTGTTTTTTAACCAGAGCGGCTCTGGTCCGCTGAATCCCCCCCCCTTCCCCAAAATAAAACCTTCTTCCTATCCCCATCTTGCCATGAGCTATTCTGAATAAATATGATTCCCTAGGATTTTCACAGTAAGATGGAGACCATTTTTGCTCTTGATATGCCAAATGTTATAAAATGAGGTATTTCTACCATATGTGCCAGTTAACCATCTCAGCTTTACATAAGTCCCATATCTCTACCTTCATCTTTGTATAATATACATCACATAATACACTTTCTGGACACAATCTTGTATTCTCTGCCAGAATTTATCTTCTCCATTCTAGAACTGTGATTTGATTAATTTATATAGTTTAAATTTTCATCTACAGACCCGTTTTGTATCTGGACATATGTTGTGTTTTCATGTTATTATGTTCTACCTCAATAAAAATGTATTTAAAAAAAAAAATCACCTTGATGTTCGTTCTTTTTTTTTTTTTACTCAATTTGTTTATAAGCTTTTTTATTTTTCCTTTCAATTATTGCTTGTTTTACCTTTATTGTCCGCCTACCATCTTGCTTATTTTGATTGACAGTTTTTTTACGATTTAATCTCCAATAGCCGTTCAGCCCCTTTTTACTAACATCATTCTTTACTTATGAGCATGCGTTTTTGAAGCAGGGGAAATATAGAGCGCTTACAGTCTTCACAAAGTTCTAGCGAGTATCACGATCGCATAGTAATCAATGAATAAATGTATTAATTCATTGAATACTATGTTTCTATGTTATGGGCTGTAATATTGTAACGCATGCGCGATTGCGGTGACTGTACGCATGCGCAGTTAGTTCTCTGAATTGTGCACAAGCTTTGCGGTGACGTAGTGAACGTTTGGGACCGCTCGCTACGTCACTAGTGCAGAATAAGGAAGTAGTGGAGGGGAGGAGTAAACATGTAAAACGGAGGTATAATATACTTTTAATTTATATAAAAACGACAAATTAAAATTAAAAATGAAGTTAGCGACTTTAATGCTGATAGGTTAATATGGAAATAGATGCACTCCAGTATCATAAAACTGACCTTCACTTTAAGATGGGGGTGACCAGTGGGGGTTGGGGGAGGGAAAAGAGCTGTTTGGGAGGGATCAGGTAAGGATCAGGGGGTGGGAAGTGTCAGGTGAGAGGGTAATCTCTACACTAAAACTAAAATTAACCTTAGCCTAAATAACCCCTTCACTGCTGGGAATAATAAAAGTGAGGTGCCAGCTTCTAAGCTTACATTCCTGCTTTTTCAAATAAAGATACAAAGAAAACAGAAAAAAAATGATAATAGGAGTAAATTAGCAAGTTGCTTAAAACTGCATGTTCTATCTGAATCATGGAATAAATACTTTGGGTTTCATATTCCCTTAAAGGGCCATACAAAAACAAATGTATATTTATGAATCAGATAGATCATACAGTTATTTTTTAAATCATAATTTTTATTTTATCGATGAAATAAAACATAACAGAGTCATAAACATGGTAATTACATCACATGGGTCGAAGGACAAGTACATTTTTATATATTTATAAACTATTAGGCAGGTGAGAATAAGTTGCAATAAGTTAACAGGTAAAATGCCTAATACATTGAAACCTCAATTTTTTTTTCATAATAAATTCAATGTACCCCTGAATGAAACATATATTTAAAGCAAAGAAACGTAAATTTAGTAATGCATCTTTATAAGCCATAACTAGAGGTACTATGTATTACTGATATAAAACAGTGTCTGTTTCCACTACAGTTCAATCACCTATATATTCAAATTTATATTGACTATTTAACACTATAGTGACTTGAATTCTGCTCTGGTGGAAGAGACCTAAACGACATATCTCAACCTATAAGTGTAGGAAAAGAAAATAGGATAAATAGAGGAGTAGGGGATGTGAGTAAAGTAGAGAGGGGAGATAGAGTGGGGGGGGGAGAAAAGGAAAAAAACACACCAGAAGGGAACCTCTGGCTTAATTAGGGTATCTTTCAGACCATAATGACCAAACCTCAATATAGTTCTCCTTTACCAATTGAGTTGAATGCACATCTTTCCATCTTTCTTATATAGCTCATGAATGAGATAATAGTTTGGAGACATGGTGCAGAAGTTTTCTTCCATTCCCTTGCTATAATTAGTTTGGTAGCTATCAATAAGTAAGTAAGGAGCATTTTCCTAGAAGTGGCCATTCTAGGTAGTGCCAAATGCAGGAGACCCACCGCTGGGAAACACATGAGGTTATAATGCAGGTCCCTCAGTACTCCAAAGATTTCTCTCTATAGGGGTCTTATTTTAGGGCATTCCCACCAAATCTGGACCACAGTGCCCATTTTGGCCACACTTTCTCCAACACAGAGGTGAGGAGGACTGGAAAATCTTATGAAGATGAGAAGGCACTAAGTGCCAGTGTACAACAATCTTATAATGCAATTCCCACATTGTGGCACAATGTAATGTTTTGCGAGTAAATATAAGCTCTCTGTACTAGGTGGCACTATCCACTATAAGGCCAATCTCTCTCTCCCAGGCCATATGTTGACTGGATTTGGTGTGTATTGAGATACTAGTTATAAGTAAATATATGTGCGAGAGTAAACCTTTGTCCTTTCGTTTTTTAACCCAATTTTGCTCCCATAATTTTAGTCCTCTCAATTCCCCTCTCTGAAAACCCCATGTCCGGACAATGCTGAACATTCTATGCACTTCAAAGCAAAGCTTAATTAGGACAATTAATCTGTTCATAAAAGTGTCTGCGTTCATAAGTGTATTATTCTCATATAGGTCTTCTATACAGGACACTGGGGACTTTGCCCAGAATGATCTGTGTGAGTCAGGTAGACAGTGAATTATGCTGAACATAGAGTGTACTGGGGAAGGGTGGGGTGCAATGTTAGTTATGTGCTGGATATTATCCCAAATTTTTACAGTTCCAGTCATTATCGGGTGGTCAATGTGGAGGTATTTTCAACAGTATGGGGGAATCCACGGTAAGTCAGTTAACTGGATGTGATCTAGAATTAGTGCATTTTTCATCTTCCTGCCATCGCAGCAGAGACTCTCCATGACTTCTTCAGAGAGCATTTAAAGGAAGAAAGATTAGGGTAAAGCCTGACAGCACGAGGGAGAGTGTTCCAGAGGGTAGGTGCTGCCCGACAGAAGTCCTGCAGTCTAGCATGGGAAAAGGTGATAGTCGCGGATGCAAAGAGCAGGTCATTGTTGGATCTTAGTGGGCAGGCTGGAGTATACTTGTTTATTAGAGAGGATAGGTAGAGGGGAGCAGCAATGGTGAGAGCTTTGTATGTAATGGTGAGAATTTTGAATTTAATTCTGCTGTGAATGGGGAGCCAATGAAGGGACTCGCAGAAATGTGGATTAGCCCGGGAAATGTGGATTAGCCAGGCTGAGGTATTTAGGATGGATTGAAGGGGGGGAGGTGGGAAAGAGGAAGGCCAGTAAGTAGGTTATTGCAGAAGTCAAGTCGGGAAATAACAAGTGAGTGGATTATTTGCTTTGTGGTGTTAGCGCTCAGAAAAGGGCGAATCTTGGAAATATTGCATAGGTGGTTGCGGCAGGATGTAGAAAGCGATTGGATGTGTGGGACGAAGGATAGATTTGAGTCAAGTGTAACTCCGAGGCAGTAGACTTGGGTCGATGGGGAAATGGTGATGCCGTCAACAGGGATAGAGAAGTCAGCGTAGAGCTTGAGGGGGGATAAGAAGGAGCTCAGTCTTGGACATGTTAATATTTAGGTGGTGAGAGGCCATCCAGGAAGAAATACCAGCTAAGCAGTCGCTGACATGAGAGAGGACAGAGGGAGAGAGAGCAGGGGTGGACAGGTAGATCTGGGTGTCATCAGCATAGAGGTGATATTTGAAGCCATAACTGTTGATAAGTTTACCCAGTGAAGAAGTATAAATGGAGAAGAGTAGAGGACCCAGAACAGATCCTTGAGGTACTCCAACAGACAGAGGCATTGGAGAGGAGGAATCGTCGGCAAATGACACAGAAAAAGGAGTGAATCCAGGAAAGAGCAGTGTCACAGTGGTACTATGACAAGAGGTATATATATGAGCAGCCACCAATCAGCAGCTAGCTCCCAGTAGTGCTTTGCTGCTCCTGAACCTACCTAGTTAGTTTTAAATAAAGGATAGCAAGAGAACAAAGCAAATTAGATAATAGAAGTAAAATTGGAAGTTGTTTAAAAGTGTATGCTTTATCTGAATCATAAAAGAAAAAAATTGGGTTTCATGTCCCTTTAACTACAATAAATATATTGTATATATACATAAAACCCAATATTTTTCTTTCATGGTTCAGATAGAGGATACACTATTAAAGAACTTTCCATTGTACTTTTTTTTTTTTTTAAATATTTATTTATGACAAAGACAGAGAAGGTTATTACAATTTCGGTTACCAAGTATAAAAACATGTGTCACAGTGAGTATACATAGTGCATAAATACACACTTAAGTAAAAATTATAAAAAAAAAAAACATATAAATTAGTTTTTTTTTTTTTGTTTTTTAAAAAAAGAAAGGGTATCTATACATCATTCAAATTTATATAGTGCACTAATAATTATAAAAGTGAACATAGAGAAATGCGTAGTGTAACCAGATAAACCTTTATATAATATCTAGTCTTTCTTTGTCTCTGGAGTTTCCCCCTTTTATCCCTCCCCCATTATAAAGAACAGAACAAGCCATAGTAACAACATAAAACAAAACAAAACAAAACAAGAAAAAAAAAAAAAAAAAGAAAGGTTTTTATATTATATCATTGCCTCATAACAGAAATAAGGATCCTCCCTCCCACTCTCTCCCCCCCCCATACCATCTCACTCGGCATCCGTTGCCCATTCTTCCGGAAAGCGGCCCCCTAGGATGTTAAGCTGAACAAACTCCGAATTTCTGAAAGGTTTGACTATTTTATTTTGTTGTGAAAGAGGCAGAGATTTTACAAAAGGTTCCCATTTTTTAAAAAATACTTCTAGGTATTTATCTTGCGGGAATGGTATATTATACTGTTCTGTTATAAGTTGATTGCAGAGGGCCATTTTAAATTGGGCCATAGTAGGTGCCGAAGATGCTTTCCATGCCTTAAAAATGAGACTACGTGCTGTTAGTATAATAGTATTTATCAGACTATAGTTCTTAGTAATGCCCTGGTATTTCACCAGAAAGAAGATTTCTACTGGGGAAAAATTATGATTCAGCTTTAAAACCACCATCATCCAGAATGCAATCTTTCCCCAATATTGACCTATTTTGGGGCAGCTCCATAAACAATGGAATAGGTCCGACCCTATAGATGAGCATCTGGGGCATGGCACCTTACTTTTGTACCACTTAGAGAGGACCGCAGGTGTAAGGTATCTCTGCAGCCCAATTTTCATCTGTGATTCCCTCCACGTTGTCGGGACCCAGCTCTGCTGGATTATTTTGAAACTCCCAACAATAGTCTCCTCATCAATTTCTGGAAATAAAGTAGACCACCTAGCAATCATTTCATTAATTTGCAGATTTGAAGCTTTCTGATTTAGCACTAAATATAAGGGGGAGATAGCGTATATTCCTGCCGCATAGATGATAATCCTGGGCTGTAATTCACCCAGAGTCCATTCGTTCCCGTGTTTCCTGTTCAGTTCCCAGAGAAGATGCCTAACTTGAAGATAGGCATAGAATTCTCGCACCCCTAAAGCGAATCGTGTCGCAATTGCATGGAATGTGACTGGCTGCCCATCTGTATCTTGAATTTGACCCAGGGTCTGAAGGCCCTTTGACTCCCATTCTCTAAATATCTGATTATAAATACCAGGACTAAACTCTGGATTGCCCACTATAGGTAAATATTGTGAGACATGAGGCGGGATTCCCACCTCTGTACACAGTCTTTGCCAGGCTACAATGACGTTCTTAAAGGTGCCTAGGTAGAATATATTAGAAGGCAGGGACGTAAGGGGACAATGCAACAGAGCCTTTAACTTAAAGGGGACTACAGCCTTAGATTCCCAAGTGAAAGATGTAATCTGATCCTTCTCAGTTAGCCAGTCTAAAGCGAATCTGGCTATAATAACCAGGTTATATGTCTGAATGTTAGGAAGTGCCAAGCCAGCTGCTAGCTTAGAATTCATAAGCTTAAGAACGGAGATCCGTGGTCTCTTGCCATTCCAAAGGAATTTGGAGCAAGCTTTATTATATATAGTAATATCTCTTTTGTGTAAAAACCACGGAATATTTTGCAATATATAGAGGAGTTTTGGAAAAATCACTGACTTAATCAGGGTCACACGAGCGGTCAGCGAAATTGGTAACCTAGTCCAGTCCTCGAGCTTTTTCTTGCATGAGTCCAGTACAGACCTATGATTTAGGCTATACCAATCTTCCGCGTTTCTAGATAAACGTAAACCCAGATAAGTAATCTGGGAAACTTCTTGAAAGGGATGCTTCACCCGTGATACTAAGTGTTTATGTATCCACATTAATTCCGATTTTGAAGTATTGATCTTAAATCCGGATATTTCCCCAAACTCTTGGGTTATCCTCTGTAGGATAGGCAACGATACTTTAAGATTAGATATAAATATGAGGAGATCATCTGCGTATTGGAGAAGCACCAGTTTCTCCCCCGCCCATGTAATCCCTTCCAGTTCTTGTCGTAATCGGATAGCTAAGGGTTCTATACTAAGATTAAACAGGAAAGGTGAAAGCGGACAACCCTGTCTAGTCCCTCTAAATAGATCAAATCGTTGTGTAGAAGTATTATTAATAATCACCGCAGAGGAGGGGGTACTATAAATCAGGCGTATGTAGTTGGTAAAAAATCCTGAAAACCCAAAACGTTCCAACGCAAAGAATAGATGATCCCAACTGACCCTATCAAAGGCCTTCTCGGCATCAACCGTAAGAATGGCCCTGTCTATATTGTCGCCAGATTCTGCAAATTTGTATTTGTTAGAGAAAGATTCGAGCAAAATCAGAAGTTTCCTCGTATTCTTTACGGGATTGCGTCCAGGCA
Source organism: Bombina bombina (assembly GCF_027579735.1). NCBI lineage: Eukaryota > Metazoa > Chordata > Amphibia > Anura > Bombinatoridae > Bombina > Bombina bombina. Next base: position 316,673,609 of record NC_069505.1, read on the forward strand.
TGAAGCCGGTTTGATTCTCATGGATTAGCTCGCCCATAAAGGGTTTCAGTCGTGAGGCTATGATAGCTGCTAACAGTTTATAATCAGTGTTCAGGACCGAGATAGGTCTAAAGGAGCTGGGTTGCTCAGGGTCCTTACCCTTTTTTAGAATCAGCGAAATATTTGCAGAAGCAAAGAGAGAAGAACATCGAGTGTTCTCTGAAAAATAAAAATTGAATAACTTAGTCAATATAGGTAATACCTGTGGTTGTAGAATTCTGTAGTACTCAATAGGAAGAGCATCCGGGCCGGCAGCCTTGTTAGATTTCGCCTTCTTAATTGCCCATGATATTTCCTCCTCCGTAATGGGAGTGTTAATAATGTCTCTGGCCTCTAAAGCCAGACGTGGTACTTTGATCTTGCTCCAGAATGCCTCTTTCTTATCTATATTAAGGGGATCTTGTTCATACAAAGTCTGGAAGAATTCAGAGAACACTCTTTCAATATCTGGGTGGTTCGTATATCTCTTATCTCCATGTTTGATAGCGGTGATAGCCTGTCTAGGCGAGAAGTTCGCTAATCTCGCTAAGAATTTCGCCGATCTGCCCGTGTAACCCCCGTATCTAGCTTTCAATCTAATTTCTTCCTGGGCACTAATCTGTTTCATGTGTGTGTCTCGAAGAGTCTTAGCTGTAGTGTAGGCCTCCCAAGTTTCTCTGGTATGTTTACTGACATAGGCTCTATAAGCGTTCTTAACACGATTAGCTAATTGTCTAGTCACTGAGCTACAATGTTTTGACCAGAAGCGCGTATAAGATTTAATCTCTCCGCGTAAGACGGCCTTGGAAGCTTCCCAGAATGTCTCAATTTTATCCATATAATTGCCATTATTATTTTGATAATCTGCCCACTTCGATCGTACGTGTTGCTGAAATTTTATATTATTACATAGATGTCTGGGGAAGGAAATATAATTTGATCCCGACCGCATCTGGCCAGTGTCAAGCTTTAGTACAATAACAGCGTGATCAGAGATAACTATATCTTCGATTCCAGAGATCCAATTTCGGCCAAGCATTGTTTCTGATATCAGAAAATAGTCAAGCCGGGAGAATGAACGCTGGACATGAGATACACACGTATAAGTACGATCGTCCGGGTTCTGTACCCGCCATAAATCGACCAGGCCCAGATGCGAACATAATTTCTGAAAGATGCGTACCTTCCTACCTCTGCTGATTAAAGCTCTTTTATTAGAGCTATCTAAAAGGGGGTCAGCTAGCAAGTTAAGATCTCCTGCAATAATTAGATTTAATCCAATAAATTTATGGAGCTTTACGGACAGAACTGACCAGAATGTATGGTCAATTTGATTGGGTCCGTATATGTTGCAAATTATATATCTAATATGCTTAATTTCTATTTCAAGTATTAAAAATCTCCCTTCGGGATCAGCCTCCATATTAATTATATGATAATCCAATCTCCGGTTTATCAATATTGCGACCCCCCTCTTCCTTGAAGTGAATGGAGCTGCTACCACTTCCCCTACCCACTTAGATTTAAGTTTGGGGGTTTCGGTGATATTAAGATGTAGTTCCTGTAGGAGAACTATATCGGGGTTAAATTTCCCCAAATGTTTTATTATAGCTTTTCTTTTAATTGGTGAATTAATACCCCCTACATTCCAGGATAGTAATTTAAGATTATATGCCATCAATATTATTTACATTCCATGATAGAAATTTAAGATTATATGCCATCAATATTATTCAACTTACCGGCCCCTACCCTCAGAAGGTGTTCCATAGGTTCTAAAACATAACTGGGGACCGCTGTCCGGAAGGTGACAGTCAAGACAGAAAAGGAGGCGGGGGGAGGAGGAGAGGGAAAGGGAAAGGAGAGGAGAAGAGAAAAAAGGAAAGAAAACAAAAAAAAAAAAAAAATTTTTTTTTTTAAAAAAACCACCATTACTATAGCTAACATAGATTGCACTTATGGAAACCATATAGCCTGCCAAAAAACATCTCATGTTAGTTAACTGATTAAATTCTAAGATCAAAAAAAGCATATCTTTAATATAATTCGATACGTGATCAGGGTACCCCTGATTCCCTACAGTAAGTCTCTGCCTCCATAACATTATTAAGTGTGTGTGTATTACCATCTTTCTGTACAATTAACTTTGCGGGGTAAATCCATCTAATATCGTAGTTCTCCCTCCGTAGTCCCCCATAAAAAACAGACATGTCTCTTATTTGCACTTGTGAAAAACATATAGCCATCAAAAACATAACCCTTAATAATTAAATGTTTAAATTCTAAGATCAAAAAGCATATCCTTAATACAATTCGGTACCTGGTCATGGTATCCCTGTTTCCCTACAGAAGGTCTCTGCCTCCATAACATTATTGAGTGTGTGTGTATTACCATCTTTCTGTACTATTAGCTTTGCGGGATAAATCAGTCTGATATTGTAGTTTTCTTTCTGTAGTCTCCCATAAAAAAAAGACATATCTCTTCTCTTAGTTAGTGTTTCAGAGGAGAAGTCTTGGAACATTAGTAGTCTATGGGGGCCTACGGAGAGAGAGCCACATTTCCTGTAATGTTTGAGATATAATAACTTGTCTTGAAAGTTCACGAACTTAAAGATTATTGGCCTGGGTCGTGCGGCCTCACTGTGCTCACGCCTTTGACCTATCCTATGTACTCTCTCGATCAAAAAGGGAGCAGCAGGAGCCGGAATCTGTAAAGCCTGGGGTAGTATAATGGTGGCAAAATTCATTAAGTCTTGAAATTCAGGGGACTCAGGCAGACCGATCACTTTAAGATTATTACGTCTCGATCGGTCCTCAAGGTCCTCCACCTTGGCCTGCAAGGACGAAATGATTTTGCTATGAGTGTCCATTGTAGGATCCGTTACATTAAGTCTGTCCTCTAGATCCGAGATCCGATTCTCTATTTCCTCAAGTCTTGAGGAAAACTGCCTAACCTCTAAAGTGAGGTTTGATATCTCACTTCTGATCTCCTGCTTGATCATATCGAATTGAGGTGTAAGTAATTTGGCCACTTCAGCTGCAAATTCTGGCATATTAATGGGAAAGGGATTGGGGATACTTTTTTCCAGTGGTGAGACTATACTAGAGTCCAGATTCCTGCTGCCCCCTTTTTTGTCCCTTGCTTTAGGAGGCATATTGGAGGGTGAGCTTTTTGGATTAATGTATTTGTCCATGGACAGGACGTGACTGTAACTTGTCTGTGCTGTGACAGTTACTATCTATATAGCTTACAGATAAGGGAGACAACTCCGAATTCTCAAACAAGTACTTATAGTGCTCTAACCGGTTGTTACTAGGTGATAAATCTCATGCAGCAACCCTCTATATTATATGTGTAATACAATTGGTAAAAAAAAAATATAGAAAAAAAACAAAAATAGAAAACAAAAACCCCAATGTGTGCTCTACAAGTGATATAGTGTTTTTTTGTTTCACTTACACTCCCAAAGTTCCCTAAAAATTTAACTTTTATCTAGAATACTATGCTTTCTGAAAACTCTGTTCTCAGTTTCTAAACTCCTTCTGGTGTATGTTACAGTGTTGATTTAAACCTCATGATACAAGACTTTTAGCTATACAGATGAATATAGAATAAAAAGATATAAAAATTGTAGATAGATATTTTTTTAGTATATAGCCACCCTACAAGGAATTACCTGCCCCACATTAAATTTGCAATAATTTGTAGCTAAAGATTAATCTAAAGGGAATATCCTTCAATGCCCTAATATTTAGTACTATTAACTTAAGGATAGCATTCAGGTGAGAGAATGAATTTATCAAAGCCTGTGTGGCATACTGCCCATTTTATATCATTTATCTACCATGCGTAGAAATCAACCTCAACACTCTCTAGCACGGGTTAACTGTCAGCAAAGGAAAATCTGTAAAAATCAGCCCCTTATGTTTTTGCCTCAGATAACACCGCAAAGCAAGTTACTCATATAAGTGCTCATCTCCTTACTCTTGCTTCCAGGGGAAACAAACCCTTCTGCTTAGACCTATAATGCTCAAAATTTGACAGACCTGTGGAGGACAAGCAAGATATATTATGCACATTTAGGTGAAATATGGATCTCAGTCCTTCAAACCCCAAATTGAGTGTCATTGGCCCCAAACTCAGTCCATCACCCCCAGTTCAATATCACAGTAGCAATTTGCACAGTCCATTGAGGGTGTCAGTGCAGACAATAAATCCCACAAGTGCTAAGACTACGCACTGTACTCAGCAGGGCACCCGGACAAACATATATGATGAGCAAGCTTAAAGTACCTCTTTTTTTTTTTTTTTTTTTTTCCGTCGGCAGAGAACCGATAGACAAACCTAGATGTAGTTCCTCGGGGCAGATATCTGGAGCCTCCTTGAGATCTGTACCCACTCGATCGTCATAAGATGCGAACTGCCAGAGCTAGGAGAACTCTGGCTGCACTCCAGATGAGCAAATACCTGCGCGGTAAACCAGCCTGCCCGCACTGAAGCGGGAGTCAATCATACAGCCGCCCAAGCCAATCTTCTTCGCTCCGGGAACAGCCTGCAAGGAGAAAAGAGCGCCAGCCAAGCGGTAACCAAGTCCGCTGTATGGAAACGCTTCCAGTACCTCACGATGGGGGAGGAGCTAATGCTTTGGCAGCATGCCCATCCAGGGGGCTCAGATTCGGGCTTCTTGCCACCCGCAACTCTCATCCAGGGAGAGGGACTCCGCTCACATGTTCCCAGTATTCTCTGGTGTACTCGCAATACCGGAGTCTTTCGTGGTGCAGGTCCAGGCTTGGCGGGGACAAGAAGAGCCTTCCGCTCGCATGTAGCAGCTGCTCTGCCAGGTGAGTGCTGCGGCAGCGGCTTAGTATAACCTGCCTCCAAAACGTGTTGTTTATAAAGAAACCAGTCTTTGTGCAGGTGGGCTCAAGAGGTTCTTTAGAAAACGGAGTTTGGGTAGCAGGTGCATTAAGTAGGTAGACTCGTAGCCACAGATATACAGCCCTGCAGAGCGTTAGAAATGCTTATCTGACAGCGTCTCATTCCAGTGTTTGTGGGCCCATGTAGAAATGGTGTGCACCAGCCAGCGTGCACTCCTAGGCTGCAAAACGTTAACTTCCCATGCCGGACCAAAGTCCTGTAGCCCAGACCTATACGTGGCCAAGGGCAAAAAAGGCATCTGTTGGTGGTGTATTAGGCCTCACACAGAGGTGCGTAGCTTCCACAGCACCTGCAGCTACCTGCATGCTCCGCCTCCAACAGGAAGTCTCTCCTTCCATTGTACTTCTATTATCAAATTCTCTTTGTTTTCTTGTTATCCTTTGTAGAAAAGCAAGAAGAAAAGCTCAGGAGTGTGCACCTGTCATCAGCACCCTATGGCAGCAGTTTTTCAACAATGTTATACATTAGCAAGAGCACTATACGGCAGCACTATTTCCTGTCATGTAGAGCTCCAGACGCGCACGCTACATATCCAGATATCTCTTCAACAAAGAATAACATGAAAATGAAGCAAATTTGATAATAGAAATATATTGGAAAGGAAACTTTAAAAAAAAATATTCTCTATCTGAAAAATAAAAGAAAAAAAATTGGGTTTTATGTCCCTTTAAACATAATGTGCAGTGGATTATAGTTCATACCTGCAGAGCTTTTTGCAAACTGGTGAGACAAACTTCAAAAGGTGTGAAAACTGAATGATAAGCAGATTTTGGAACTTTGTGAAGTGCTCATTTAACATTTTACAATTGATAATTATTGATAACTATATAAACTCAGCCTGTGTTAGGAAATAACTAATATGAAGGGTAACCTTAAAAAGGTATTGAATTATAAAATTAAAATAACATTTCTTCTGACACTTGGATAATCTGTATACTATGGATATACCATATGTAGGAATAGGAAAACACTTTAGGTTAGATTACAAGTGAGATGCAAGCAATTTTGCGTTTTTTGAAAACCATTTCCATTGCGCTGATATTACAATTTGAGCTTCAATCCTTACCGCTATCTCAGAGCTGTGGTTAGCTGTTTTCCAAAACAAAAGGACTTTACATAGAGATACATACAGATACATCTCTAAAGATGTATTTGTATGTATATAGATATGTCTATATATGTGAAGATATATATATATATATATATATATATATATAATTGTACAAAGAAATAGATTCCAATGGCACTACAAGATATATTTTATACCTTGGTTTAAATCCCCTATATGAAATACGCCATAGATATAGAGTTATTGTTATGGGTTGTAGTAAATACATATATAGTTAAAATCTTTATCATATATGAATATTGTATAAATATGTTTTATCATGTTTTCATCTACATACTGGCAAAGGGTTCTAATGGACTATATATGTCTGTATGTGTGTACATATATATGAATGTTTTTATATGTTTACATATGACTGCAAATACATATATACACATATAAATACATTAATATATATACCAGAGTGCGTGGAAGTTTTTAAAGAACCCCCTCCTGAACACAATACACTAATAGCACTCTAGGTATAGAAAAAGATGTATATCACAATATTTTATTCAAATAGACAATGAGGTGCTAATGCTTTTAATAAATCATAGATATAATAGGAAAATACACACTTAAAACACACTTAGTTACTTTCAAAGGTAAAGTACATATTACAGGTGGAGTGAAAAACCTGTTGTATAGCGGACTGGAGCTGACGCATACGTTTCCAGCAATACCCCTGTATAGCTGGTTAAACATATTAAAGTAAATTATGATGTGTAGTCTGTAGCAGCACACGTTCTTAGTAAAAGTTGAATAGTATAGCAAGCTTATAACTGAATTAAGCGTTTTACTCGAGCTCTCAGAATGTATGAATAAGCTTCTTAATAAAGAAATAGAAACCAATGCTATTAGTGATAAATTAGCAACGTCCTGATCTAGACTGATATAATGCAGGATACACTGTGTTAATAATCAGCAAAGAGACTGTTTGAAATGTATAGTTGCATCTAATGCATATGTTATAGTAGCATGGTAACAGTTATATATATATATATATATATATATATATATATATATATATATATATATATATATATATATATATAAAATGATCGGTTGTAATACACAAGCAACACTAATAAAGTAGTATAATATTACTTGATTAGTGAAATCTGTATTCTAAGATACAGGGTGATGAAAAAATGTATCAGCCGTGAGCTAGTTGCAGTACCAGACCTACTCAGCAGAGGGCCCTGTTGTAAAACAGTTTTTGCTTCCACCCTGAATATAACTCAGTAATAAACAATAGTAATAATACACATGCTTCTCTGTATAATGATTGTGCGTATACATCCACACTGATAATGAGCATTGTAAGAATTGGCCTCATATTCCAAAAATAGGAATAAATAAGAAATAATTATAAAGATGATAAAAGTAAAGTTAATTCACTGTGATAGAATTTTACCTAACAACTGTATAATTCATTTGAAAGCTTTTAAACTGTCCTCCTGAGTATCTGTACAATCAATAGGTTTAAGCCAACACCTTGGTTATCTCATAGAGGTGTAAAATCATGGTGCCATACTCAGCAATACAAAAGACACTAAATTGGCTAAGATATGCAAATGCTAATTCAATTTTATATTCCAAAAGCACAAAACAATACTGGAGCCTCCTCACTTAACCTCTTAAGGACATATGACGGAATTTTTACATCATAAAACAATTGAGCAAACTGAAAGCTGTGTCCTTAAAGGGTTAAAATGCATGAGTTGCAGGGAATCTTTGATTAGGTCAAAACAATTGGAGACAACTGCTAAATGTTTAGTTAATTGTTTATGTGCAAATGTCTCCAGTGTTTGACCCACCCACATTTAGTATAAAAATCCTACCTTAATTCAGTAAAGCCAGCAGTCTTTTGGGGAGCAGTCAGAGTGTGAGCTCCCTAAATCCTCAGCTTCATCAGATTGGTAACTATACTGGTATATTTCTGTGTCTAATAACTTGTAATAATTTACTATTTATTCCCACAGATTGTTTACAATAATATTGATGTTTATTTCCCTAGAAGGATTTATTATTCAGAAATAACTGACCTATTCTTTTTTGGGTCACTAACATATTTTTTTATTATTCTGACTTAAAGGGATAGTTTAGTCAAAATTAAACTTTCATGTTTCAGATAGAGCAGGCAATTGTAAGCAGCTTTCTAATTTACTCCTATTATCAATATTTCTTTGTTCTCTTGGTATCTTTATTTAAAAAAAAAAAAATGCAGAAATGTAAGGAGCCGGACCATTTTTGGTTTAGCAGATGGGTAGTGATTGGTGTTTAAATGTAGCAACCAATTGGCAAGTGCTACCCAGGTGCTGGACCAAAATGGGCTGGCTCCTAAGCTTATATTTTTCAAATAAAGATACCATGCAAATTTGATAATAGTTGTGTTTAAAATTGCATGCTCTATCTGAATCATGAAAGTTTAATTTTGACTAGACTATTCCTTTAACATTTGTATTCTATTTTCCATCAAACACTGGGGGAGACATAACCTTGTGGTCATTGCTAGGTTGTGTCATTGTGGGATAAAAGCTATAGCCCTCTTTTTCATTGCTAGGAGTGTCTGTTTTTTATTTTATTTTAGATTTTGTGTTTTTTATTTTCTTCATTTTGCATAGTGTGTATATGTGTGTGTATATATATATATATATATATATATATATATATATATATATATATTAGATACAGCGCCTATATATCCATTAAAATATGGGAATATGAATAAAAGATAAATAATAAATTAAAAAATATTGATAATAAATAAAAAGATATAAAAATATATAGTAAAATAAATAATACTAAAAAGTAAATAAATTGTGAAACAATGTTCATATAAGTCTTTAGAATGTATACAGTCCGTAATAAATCTTCACATAAAGTTGATATGCAGTAATAGATGGTATATAATACCCTTACCAGATATTACCCCAATCTAATGAGGTAAGTATGCCGCGCTGGGGGTATATATAGATAGTAGAATCTTCTCCTTGTATCCAGATGTGATGCCTCTTTTTACTATATATTTTTATATCTTTTTTTTATTTATTATCAATATTTTTTAATTTATTATTTATGTTTTATTCATATTCCCATACATTACCCATATTTTAATGGATATATAGGCGCTGTATCAACCCTTGTATACACATTTACACTTACTGATTGGGGTCATACATCTCAACCAGTACTTGTCTTATATAGCTGCCACTATACCCTACACAATATTGACTAGCGCCAATTATAGAGTATCACTTGTGTCTACCCAGTATACGGAGTGAACACATTTTACTTGCATATATATATATATATATATTCTGAGAAAGATAAATATGCTGTGCTGTATAACAATGTGAATATCTATACACTATATACTTTTTACCTCTGTGATTACCTTGTATCTTAGCATCTTCTGACAGCCCCCTGATCACATGACTTTTGAATTATCTATTGACTTGCATTTAGTACTGTGTTGTGCTAAATCTTAAATAACTGCGGGCAAGAACACGTTATCTATATGACCCACATGAACTAGCAGTCTCCTATTGTGAAAAGCTAAAAAAAAAAGCATGTGATTTAAGAGGCTGCCTATAGTGGCTTAGAAACAGGCAGACATTTAGAGGTTTAAATGTTATAAAGTATATTAATATATCAATGCTGGTTGTACAAAGCTGAGGAATGGGTAGTAAAGCTGTTATCTATATTTTAAAAGACTACAATTTTAGTGTAGAATGTCCCTTTAATAACACAATATGAGGCATGGACAATTTGCATTTAGAGGTAGACAACATTGTGTAATATTTAGGTTTTTCTCTTTGTAGAATAAATTCTGACTACAACAGAAAAGAAGCATTTGGAAAATAACAACATGGAGAAGAAACTGCTGTTTGTTCTGGGAATCTGTATTCTGGTGATTCTTTGTTCCAATACAGGAACAGGTGAGTTAAAGGACCAGTCAATACAGTAGATTTGCATAATCAACAAATGCATGATAGCAAGACAATGCAATAGCACTTAGTCTGAACTTCAAATGAGTAGTAGATTTTTATTTATATATTTTTTTTAAATAAATTGCAAAGTTATGTCTATTTCCACTCCCCCTGTCATGTGACAGCCATCAGCCAATCACAAATGCATATAGTATATTCTGTGAATTCTTGCACATGCTCAGTAGGATCTGGTGACTCAAAAAGTGTAAATATAAAAAGACTGCATGTTTTGTTAATGGAAGTAAATTGGAAAGTTGTTTTGAATTTCATTCTCTATCTGAATCATGAAGTTTAATTTTGAGTTGAGTGTCCCTTTTTAAATGTTTATTTAATATAAAATCTGAAGGGTTAGAAAAATAAAATAAAAATACACTGTTTGCTTCTGCAAAGCTTACAAATACAATTTATCTCCTGAAAAAGATTTAAAGGGACAGTAAAGTCAAATAAAACGTTCACGATTCAAACAGAGAATGTGAATTGAAACAACTTTCCAACTTCCTTTTATTTACTATTATCAAATTAGGAGCTTAGGAGTGTGCACATTTCTTTAGCCACAAATGGCAGTCTGCAACTATGTAGAACATTGCTATAAACATAGCTGCAAACACTGCTGCCAGGCGGCTAAAAAATGTACACGCTCTCAAGCTCACCTAAGATTACTTTTTAAAAAAGGATACTAAGAGAACTTGGCAAAATGGATACTAGAATTTAATTGTGAAGTTGTTTAATATTGCATAATCTGTTGGGAATCATGAACATTTAGTTTTGACTTTACTGCCCCTTTAAATCTCATTCATTAGATAAATGTATTTTTTACTATGTACTTAAAGGGACAGTCTACACCAGATTTGTTATTTGAAAAGATAGATAATCCCTTTATTACCCATTCCCCAGTTTTGCATAACCAACAAGGTTATATTAAAGGGACATGAAACCCAACTTTTTTTCATGATTCAGAGCATACAATTTTAAACTTTCCAATTTACTTCTGCTATGTAATTTGCTTCCTTCTCTTGTTATCATTTACTGAAAGGTTTATCTAGGCAAGTTCATGAGAAGCTAGGTTCTAGCTGCTGATTGGTGGCTGCATATATATATATATTTGTCATTGGCTCACACATGTGTTTAGTCAGCAACCAGTAGTGCATTGCTGCTCCTTCAACAAATGATACCAAGAGAATGCAACAGATAATAGAAGTAAATTAAAAAGTTGTTTAAAAATGTATTCTCTATCTGAATCATGACAGAAAAAGTTTCATTGTGTGTGGTGTGGGTTTTTTTTTTTAACCTCTGATTACCTTGTATCTAAGCCACTACAGACTGCCTCCTTATCTCAGTGGTTTTGACAGACATGCAGTTTATCCAATCAGTGCAGACTCCTAAATAACTCCATGGGAGTGAGCACAATGTTATCTATGACACACATGAACTAGTACTGTCTAACTGTGAAACTTTCAAAATGCTGTGAGCTAAGCGGGTAAAATGGATCATTGGGAACAATTTAAATGGGAGAACATTTTTGGGTGAACTGTCCCTTTTTTACAAGTATCTCCTTTACCCCTATTTTGGCATTTGAAATAGCTGATTTAGCTTGTGGTTTCCCAAACCTATACTGAATGTTTTGATACTGGTCTCAGCTATTGAATAGCCTAATTAAACACAGCCAGCAGAAGCGATTATACTCTCAGTGGGGGGCATGATAGTTACATAATAAAATGATATGTTTCCATTGTTCTAAGTATTGAGCTTTGGTTTTCTAGACCAATTATAAGATAAGGAAGCAAGTGTGTGTACACAAAGTGATAACATAATGAGATCTGATATTACCTGAAGCTCAACCCATTGTAATAGGCTGTGGTTTAAAAGCACAAAACCAGCTACTTCATACACACTAACCTGAAAATGCAATTTCTCCTACATATTATACTCTGCAGCTGGTATAACAAGTCATTAAAAATACATTCATATAAAACCATTTTACAGTGTACTGTTAAACTTATTTATATTTTTTTTTTTATATAGAAAGTTGTTGGGTTTCATGTCCGTTTATGTATTTTGATTTGTTGAGAATTTGTATACTTAAGAATAGAAACAACTGAGATTGTCCTGATGTAATTTATGTATCTGTTGGTCAATTAGAATATTCTATGATTAAGCATGCATCCAAGTATGGGATTTACCCTCCATGCTTTTGTCATTTTAATCTTTGTATTAGTAAAAGTATTGTATATCTAATTTCAGCATCTATGGAGAAGTCTACGGCATCACAGTTTTTGGGAAAAATTAAAAGAAAACGCTCTTTACATGAAGAATGTTATGTGGAAAATTGTAATTATGAGGAAGTTCTGGAGTCTCTTGGAAACCATAGAGCTGCTGTGAGTATCCAATAAACTAACATTTAAACTGCCTAGAATTGGGGATATTGTATTGATTGTGCAATCATTCAATAATATGAGAGAACTTTGACATAAAGAGCATATTGTTTAACCTCTTCACGCCCTTAGGGCATGCGCATTCTGACGCAAAAGAAAATAGGGCTGGTCTTTAAATTTTCCAGGGCAATTTTTTTTTTTTTTTTTTTTTTTTTTTTTTTTCTTTCATGTAATTAGCAAGAGTCCATGAGCTAGTGACGTATGGGATATACATTCCTACCAGGAGGGGCAAAGTTTCCCAAACCTCAAAATGCCTATAAATACACCCCTCACCACACCCACAAATCAGTTTTACAAACTTTGCCTCCTATGGAGGTGGTGAAGTAAGTTTGTGCTAGATTCTACGTTGATATGCGCTCCGCAGCAGGTTGGAGCCCGGTTTTCCTCTCAACGTGCAGTGAATGTCAGAGGGATGTGAGGAGAGTATTGCCTATTTGAATTCAATGATCTCCTTCTACGGGGTCTATTTCATAGGTTCTCTGTTATCGGTCGTAGAGATTCATCTCTTACCTCCCTTTTCAGATCGACGATATACTCTTATATATACCATTTCCTCTACTGATTCTCGTTTCAGTACTGGTTTGGCTTTCTACTACATGTAGATGAGTGTCCTGGGGTAAGTAAGTCTTATTTTCTTTGACACTCTCAGCTATGGTTGGGCACTTTTATATAAAGTTCTAAATATATGTATTCAAACATTTATTTGCCTTGACTCAGGATGTTCAACATTCCTTATTTCAGACAGTCAGTTTCATATTTGGGATAATGCATATGAATAATTCATTTTTTTTTTTTCTTACCTTAAAAATGTGACTTTCCCTGTGGGCTGTTAGGCTCGCGGGGGCTGAAAATGCTTCATTTTATTGCGTCATTCTTGGCGTGGACTTTTTTGGCGCAAAAATTATTTTCTTTTTCCGGCGTCATACGTGTCGCCGGAAGTTGCGTCATTTTTGACGTTTGCGCCAAAAGTGTTGGCGTTCCGGATGTGGCGTCATTTTTGGCGCCAAAAGCTTTTAGGCGCCAAATAATGTGGGCGTCTTTTTTGGCGTGAAAAAATATGGGCGTCACTTTTGTCTCCACATTATTTAAGTCTCATTGATTTTTTTTTTTTTTTTTTTTTTTTTTTCTTCTGGTTGCTAGAAGCTTATTCTCTGGCATTTTTTTTTTCCCATTCATGAAACTGTCATTTAAGGAATTTGATCAATTTTGCTTTATGTTTTTTCTATTACATATTGCTAGATGTCCCACATTGAAGCTGAGTCAAAAGATACTTCTGGAATATCCCTGCCTGGGGCTGGAGCTACCAAAGCTAAGTGTATCTACTGTAAACTTATGGTATCTGTTCCTCCAGCTGTTTGTACTGTTTTGTCATGACAAATTGTTTATGCAGATAATATTTGTTACATTACCTGTTGATGTTCTGTCAACATCTAATACTCAGTGTTCCTGATAACATAAGAGATTTTGTTTTTAAAATCCATTAAGAAGGCTATGTCTGTTATTCCTCTTTTTAGTAAATGTAATAAGTCTTTTAAAACTTCTCATTTTTCAGATGAATTTTTAAATGAACATCATCATTCTGATAATGGTTCTTCTGGTTCAGATGATTCTGCCTCAGAGGTTGATGCTGATAAATCTTCATATTTATTTAAAATGAAATGTATTCGTTCTTTACTTAAAGAAGTCCTAATTGCATTAGAAATTGAGGATTCTGGTCCTCTTGATACTAAATCTAAATGTTTAGATAAGGTTTTTAAATCTCCTGTAGTTGTTCCAGAAGTTTTTCCTGTCCCTAGTGCTATTTCTGAAGTAATTTCCAGGGAATGGAATAATTTGGGTAATTCATTTACTCCTAAACAGATTAGAGTTTTGGGACAAAATCCCTAAAGTTGATGGGGCTGTCTCTACTCTTGTTAAGCGTACTATTCCTACGGCAGATGGTACTTCCTTAAGGATCCTTTAGATAGGAAAATTGAATCCTTTCTAAGAAAAGCTTACTTGTGTTAAGGTAATCTTCTTAGACCTGCTATATCTTTAGCGGATGTTGCTGCAGCTTCATCTTTTGGTTAGAAGCTTTAGCGTAACAGATCATAATTCTCAAAGCATTTTTATTCTTCAACATGCTAAAATTTTTATTTGTGATGACATCTTTGATATCAGAGTTGATGTCAGGTATATGTCTCTAGCTATTTTAGCTAGAAGAGCTTTATGGCTTAAGACTTGGAATGCTGTTATGTCTTCTAAGTCTACTCTGCTTTCCCTTTCTTTCCAGGGTAATGATCGTTTTCATTCCTTTTGTCACAACAAGGAACAAAAACCTGATCCTTCATCCTCAGGAGCGGTATCCGTTTGGAAACCATCTCCAGTCTGGAATAAATCCAAGCCTTTTAGAAAATCAAAGCCAGCTCCTAAGTCCACATGAAGGTGCAGCCCTCATTCCAGCTCAGCTGGTAGGGGGCAGATTACATTTTTTCAAAGGAATTTGGTTAAATTCCGTTCACAATCTTTGGATTCAGAACATTGTTTCAGAAGGGTACAGAATTGGCTTCAAGATAAGGCCTCCTGCAAAGAGATTTTTTTTTTTTTTCTTTCCCGTGTCCCAGTAAACCCAGCGAAGGCTCAAGCATTTCTGAAATGTGTTTCAGATCTAGAGTTGGCTGGAGTAATTATGCCTGTTCCAGTTCTGGAACAGGGACTGGGGTTTTTATTCAAATCTCTTCATTGTACCAAAGAAGGAAAATTCCTTCAGACCAGTTCTGGATCTAAAAATATTGAATCGTTATGTAAGGACTATCCTGCCTTTTGTTCAACAATGGCATTATATGTCTACTATAGTTTTACAGGATGCATATCTGCATATTCCGATTCATCTAGATCACTATCAGTTTCTGAGATTCTCTTTCCTAGATAAGCATTACCAGTTTGTGGCTCTGCCGTTTGGCCTAGCTACAGCTCCAAGAATTTTTTACGAAGGTTCTCGGTGCCCTTCTGTCTGTAATCAGAGAACAGGGTATTGTGGTATTTCCTTATTTGGATGATATCTTGGTACTTGCTCAGTCTTCATATTTAGCAGAATCTCATTCGAATCGACTTGTGTTGTTTCTTCAACATCATGGTTGGAGGATCAATTTACCAAAAAGTTCATTGATTCCTCAGACTTGGGTAACCTTTTTGGGTTTTCAGATAGATTCAGTATTCATGACTCTCTATCTTTGATAGACATGAGACATCTAAAGTTGATATCAGCTTGTCGAAACCTTCAGTCACAATCTTTCCCTTCGGTAGCCTTATGCATGGAAATTCTAGGTCTTATGACTGCGGCATCGGACGCTATCCCCTTTGCTCGTTTTCACATGCAGCCTCTTCAGCTCTGTATGCTGAACCAGTGGTGCAGGGATTACACAAAGATATCTCAAGTAATATCTTTAAAACAGATTGTACGACACTCTCTGACGTGGTGGACAGATCACCATCGTTTAGTTCAGGGGGCTTCTTTTGTTCTTCCGACCTGGACTGTAATTTCAACAGATGCAAGTCTTAAAGGTTGGGGAGCTGTGTGGGGGTCTCTGACGGCACAAGGGGTTTGGGAATCTCAGGAGGTGAGATTACCGATCAATATTTTGGAACTCCGTGCAATTTTTTAGAGCTCTTCAGTCTTGGCCTCTTCTGAAGAGAGAATCGTTCATTTGTTTTCAGACAGACAATGTCACATCTGTGGCATACATCAATCATCAAGGAGGGACTCAGTCCTCTGGCTATGAAAGAAGTATCTCGAATTCTGGTATGGGCGGAATCCAGCTCCTGTCTAATCTCTGCGGTTCATATTCCAGGAATAGACAATTGGGAAGCGGATTATCTCAGTCGCCAAACGTTGCATTCGGGCGAATGGTCTCTTCACCCAGAGGTATTTATTCAGATTGTTCAAATATGGGAACTTCCAGAAATAGATTTGATGGCCTCTCATCTAAACAAGAAACTTCCCAGGTATCTGTCCAGATCCCGGGATCCTCAGGCGGAGGCAGTGGATGCATTATCACTTCCTTGGAAGTATCATCCTGCCTATATCTTTCTGCCTCTAGTTCTTCTTCCAAGAGTAATCTCCAAGATTCTGAAGGAATGCTCGTTTGTTCTGCTGGTAGCTCCAGCATGGCCTCACAGGTTTTGGTATGCGGATCTTGTCCGGATGGCCTCTTGCCAACCGTGGACTCTTCCGTTAAGACCAGACCTTCTGTCGCAAGGTCCTCTTTTGCATCAGGATCTTAAATTTAAAGGTATGGAGATTGAACGCTTGATTCTTGGTCAAAGAGGTTTCTCTGACTCTGTGATTAATACTATGTTACAGGCTCGTAAATCTGTATCTCGAGAGATATATTATAGAGTCTGGAAGACTTATATTTCTTGGTGTCTTTCTCATCATTTTTCCTGGCATTCTTTTAGAATTCCGAGAATTTTACAGTTTCTTCAGGATGGTTTAGATAAGGTTTGTCCGCAAGTTCCTTGAAAGGTCAAATCTCTGCTCTTTCTGTTCTTCACAGAAAGATTGCTATTCTTCCTGATATTCATTGTTTTGTACAAGCTTTGGTTCGTATAAAACCTGTCAATTTCTCCTCCTTGGAGTTTGAATTCGGTTCTGGGGGCTCTTCAAGTTCCTCCGTTTGAACCTATGCATTCATTGGACATTAAATTACTTTCTTGGAAAGTTTTTTTTTTTTTTGGCCATCTCTCACAAGAGAGCAGATAATTCAGAGACTCTTCTGGCAGAAGTCTCCTTTTCTGATTTTTCATCAGGATAAGGCAGTGTTGCGAACTTTTGATTTTTTTTTTTTTTTTTTTTTTTTTTT
Organism: Bombina bombina; assembly: GCF_027579735.1. Classification (NCBI taxonomy): domain Eukaryota; kingdom Metazoa; phylum Chordata; class Amphibia; order Anura; family Bombinatoridae; genus Bombina; species Bombina bombina. The sequence goes on from NC_069505.1 coordinate 316,690,942, forward strand.
TTTACCTAAGGTTGTGAATTCCAACTACATTAGTAGAGAAATTGTAGTTCCTTCATTATGCCCTAATCCTAAGAATTCTAAGGAGAAATCATTGCATTATTTGGATGTTAGAGCTTTGAAATATTATGTTGAAGCTACTAAATCTTTCCGAAAGACTTCTAGTCTATTTGTCATCTTTTCCGGTTCTAGAAAAGGCCAGAAAGCTTCTGCCATTTCTTTGGCATCTTGGTTGAAATCTTTAATTCATCATGCCTATGTTGAGTCTGGTATAACTCCGCCTCAGAAGATTATAGCTCATTCTACTAGGTCAGTTTCTACTTCCTGGGCGTTTAGGAATGAAGCTTCGGTTGTTCAAATTTGCAAAGCAGCAACTTGGTCTTCTTTGCATACTTTTTCTAAATTCTACCATTTTGATGTGTTTTCTTCTTCTGAAGCAGTTTTTTGTAGAAACGTACATAGCAGCTGTTTCAGTTTGAATCTTCTGCTTATGTTTTCATTTAAACTTTATTTTGGGTGTGGATTATTTTCAGCAGGAATTGACTGTCTTTATTTTATCCCTCCCTCTCTAGTGACTCTTGCATGGACAGATCCACATCTTGGGTAGTCATTATCCCATACGTCACTAGCTCATGGACTCTTGCTAATTACATGAAAGAAAACATAATTTATGTAAGAACTTACCTGATAAATTCATTTCTTTCATATTAGCAAGAGTCCATGAGGCCCACCCTTTTTTATGGTGGTTATGTTTTTTTTTTTTTGTATAAAGCGCAATTATTCCAATTTCTTATTTGTTATGCTTTCGCACGTTTTCTTATCACCCCACTTCTTGGCTATTTGTTAAACTTTATTTGTGGGTGTGGTGAGGGGTGTATTTATAGGCATTTTGAGGTTTGGGAAACTTTGCCCCTCCTGGTAGGAATGTATATCCCATACGTCACTAGCTCATGGACTCTTGCTAATATGAAAGATGAATTTATCAGGTAAGTTGTTACATAAATTATGTTTTTTTTTTGTTTTTTTTTTTCTTTATACTCCGGACGGCCCTATGTGCAGATCAGTTATATAAAGGGCCTTATTTATAAGTGAATAACCCCTTCTCCTTTTCATTAGCACTCACTACTTTACACTCTTTTTCATTAAAGGACCAGTCAACACATTAGATTTGCATAATCAACAAATGCAAGATAACAAGACAAGCACTTAGTCTGAATTTCAAATGAGTAGTAGATTTTTATTTTATAACACATTTCAGTTATGTATATTTCCACTCCCTTTGTACCATGTGATAGCAATCACACATGTATATGTATAGTCTGTGAATTCTTGCACATGCTCAGTAGGATCTGGTGACTCAAACTGTAAATATAAAAGACTGTGCACTTTTTTTTTTTTTTTTTTTTTCCCACACTTAGACTTTTTGTATTGTATTTTATACATCATGATATATAATTAAATCAATGGTGTAGTTTTAATGTCATTGGTCTGCTTAAACAAGCAACATATAATGGGGCTGATTTTATCAAGCTCCATAGGGAATGCTCGCCGGAAACAGAAAATCTAAAGACCGCTGCTCCATAACCTGTCAGCCTGCTCTGCGGCCAGAAATCAGCCCAATCGGGTTGATTGACACCCCCTGCTAGTGGCCGATTGGCCGCGAATCTGCAGGGGGCGGTATTGCACCAGCAGTTCACAAGAACTGCTGGTGCAATGATAAATGCAGAGAGCGTGTGCTGTGCAGCGAACATTATCCGCTACATTGTATCATGTCCGCTCGCACATTAATAAATATACCCCAATGTGTAGTTTTCTCACTGAAAAATAACCTAGAGTAGGGCTTCAGTGTGAGCAGCTGTGTAAAATGCCTCTATTTGTGTTTAAGTAATAACAATATTGTATTTTGAGGTATATGTGATATATAGGAATATAAAACGGATATTACATTAGAGACACACCATTTCCAAGGGTTAAAGGGACAGTTTATGGTTCAGACAGCATTCACGTTTAAACAACTTTACTACTACTACCTTTGTTCTCTTGGTATCTTTTGTTGAAAAGTATACCTAGGTAGGCTCAGAAACGGCAGTACTGGGAGCTAGCTGCTGATTGATGGCTGCACATATATACCTCTTGTCATTTGTTCAGTTAGCTCCCAGCAGTGCATTGTTTGTTCAATAAAGGTTACCAACAGAAGGAAGCAAATTCGATAGTAGAAATACATTGGAAAGTTCTTTAAAATTTAATTTTGTTTTATCTGAATCTTAAAGGGGGGAAAAAGTGTTTCATGCCCCTTAAATAAATAAACACTGTCTTCATTTATATGAAACAAGCATAAAACGGGTGCAATCCCATGGGGATAAAGGTGCAAAATATCCCAATCTTTTAGACTGCACTGAAATTCCCCTCCCAGCTGCTGTCTCTCCTCACATTCCCCTGGCCTGAACCCCCTAGTCAGATTGTTGGACTACCCACCTATTCCCACAGAACACCTGTGAATTTGCACTAGTGCATAATAACCACACCCACAGAACACCTGACTCCACCCACATGCCCCCTGTTATTTTATGGCATGAGCTTACCAACCACCCCCAAAAAGAGAACTGAATTGCTGGAGCCATCTCTGGCTGCAAATCAATGTGATACCCTGAAACAAAAATACAGAGCTCAAGAATAATGGTGAAATATACTCACTCAAATAAATAGCCTGGTTATTTCTGAACACACTAATCAAAGTATGATGTAAATACCTTGCAACGCTATAGATACCTTCTGGGAGGTTTAGGACTGAATTTGAGCAGATTTATCGATGGGAAGTGGAGGTGAGCGCCAAGTAGGCTGGGGAAGGGAACACCTATTATTCTAATAGAATAGTGCCCACAATGTGGGTTCCAAATAGTAGTACCCTTAATGTAGGTTGTGGAGTGAATGTGCAGAGATGTTTAAAATAGCGTTTGTAAAATGGTTGTTAAAGTTTAAGATGTATAAAATGTTTAATCCACACAGTTGATTAAAATATCGGTGATCTTCTTATAAAACATGCACAGTAATATAAAATCATGGATCCATGTTACAATAACAAGACGATGAAAATACACATAAAAATAAGCTGATACACTTAAAAAAACGTTTGATAAGGGTGACCTAATAGGCCAAGTGTCCTATTTTGGAAGGTACACCTTGGTACAGTCCAGATAGTGATGAATGTTCTTATGGTTGTATATAGTTGGTCTTTATCCAAACAGAAAATTATGTGACAAAAGTAAGTGTCTTAATCAATATCCAATTCTAACAAAAAATCCCAAAGAATGTCCTGTGCTTGAAAAAATGCAAAAAAAAAGTGATCACTTGATGTGAAAAAGTTAGTGGCCTTGCAAAAAGTACAAAATGTGAAAATCCTCAAAACAAGTGTAGCAAAATGTAAGTTTTTCAAAAGTAAATCCAAAGTGTCCAATGTGATGTAGTGATTTCTGTGCAATGAAGCAGTCGCTCAGTATGATGCGATAAAAACAAATAAAACTGTGAAAACTTGTAAAGAAAACAAACAATACTATAATATATACAAACTATTCAGTTGATATATCAGTATTAGGCTTACTCAATTCAGTCGACGCGTTTCGGCCATGTACTCCTGGCCTTTATCAAGACTAACATTGTGAGTAAGCTGACAGAATTTGAGAACTGTGGCTGATGTTTGGGCGCCAAAAGCTAATAGGCCACGCCCCCTTCCTGTTGAATGCATTGTGGGTATGGGCAAGAGTTTCATTTAGGTTGTGTTGTTAAAAAAAACTTAATTTTTAACTGTTAGTGTGTTCTCAGGGCCATTTCTATTTGGAATATTCTCTTTACATATGTGCCCTTAGTTAACATATTTCATAAAATTATTTTCCACCTGCACTTCCGGTTTCGCTAACGTTTGCTATGTTCACTTCCGGTTTCACTTGTGTTTACTATAATGATGTTCACTTATATCCTTTAAGTGAATAGTGATGCTTATACTTTAATGATTCTGTTTATTTGATGAACCAACCTACTTGGTTTGTTATATGGCGGCTTCTGTTGCCATTATTTACTGGTGCTTCATGTTGGTTCATCAAATAAACAGAGAATCGTTAAAGTATAAGCATCACTATTCACTTAAAGGATATAAGCCAACATCATTATAGTAAACACAAGGGAAACCAGAAGTGAACATAGCAAATGTTAGCGAAACCGGAAGTGCAGGTGGAAAATAATTTTATGAAATATGTTAACTAAGGGCACATATGTAAAGAGAATATTCCAAATAGAAATGGCCCTGAGAACACACAAAATTAATTTTTTTAACAACACAACCTAAACGAAACTCTTGCCCATACCCACAATGCATTCAACAGGAAGGGGGCATGGCCTATTAGCTTTTGGCGCCCAAACATCAGCCACAGTTCCCAATTCTGTCAGCTTACTCACAATGTTAGTCTTGATAAAGGCCAGGAATACATGGCCGAAACGCGTAGACTGAATTGAGTAAGCCTAATACTGATATATCAACTGAATAGTTTGTATATATTGTTGTTTTCTTTACAGGGTTTTTTATTTGTTTTTTTTTTATCGCATCATACTGAGCGACTGCTTCGTTGCACAGAAATCACTACATCACATTGGACACTTTGGATTTACTTTTGAAAAACTTACATTTTGCTACACTTGTTTAGAGGATTTTCACATTTTGTACTTTTTGCAAGGCCACTAACTTTTTAACATCAAGTGATCACTTTTTTTTTTTTTTTTTTTTTTTTTCAAGCACAGGACATTCTTTGGGATTTTTTGTTAGAATTGGATATTGATTAAGACACTTACTTTTGTCACATAATTTTCTGTTTGGATAAAGACCAACTATATACAACCATAAGAACATTCATCACTATCTGGACTGTACCTTCCAAAATAGGACACTTGGCCTATTAGGTCACCCTTTATCAAACGTTTAAGTGTATCAGCGTATTTTCATCGTCTTGTTATTGTAACATGGATCCATGATTTTATATTACTGTGCATGTTTTATAAGAAGATCACCGATATTTTAATCAACTGTGTGGATTAAACATTTTATACATCTTAAACTTTAACAACCATTTTACAAACGCTATTTTAAACATCTCTGCACATTCACTCCACAACCTACATTAAGGGTACTACTATTTGGAACCCACATTGTAGGCACTATTCTATTAGACTAATAGATGTTCCCTTCCCCATCCTCAGCCTACTTGGCGCTCACCTCCACTTCCTATCGTTTTATCTTTACATTGGGTACACTAGGGTACCCGCTGAGGAGAGCTAGAGGTATTCCCTATCTGTTTTTTGCACAGGATATACATCCTATCTTCTAACTTTGAGCAGATTTATGTTGGTGCTGAAGCCATAACAGAAGGGGAGTGGGGTCACTGGTGTTCAGTGGTCTGGTTTAAAGAAAGTCTCTGGTTTCACTTTAGAAAAAGTAAATTAGTTTCATTTTAACAAAACGAATAGCCGAATGCACTGATTTAACTAACGTAATTCATGAATATATTTTCATTCTTTAAATTAGGTGTATTACCTGTAGAGCTCTGGGGTACTTTTTCTTGTGCCCTGAAATAATATAATCTGCAGCTTTTTGGCCCCTTAAAAATTAAAACGCAACATTTCAAAACGTAGCAATACACTGTTTATGCATTTATTTAATTTAAAGGACATAACTTAGCATTACATTTAGGCATACAATACAGTTGCCTAGGGCAACTCAATAGAATGCTAGAAAGGTACAGACATATACATATATTTGCATATTAACAAGTGTTTTGCAGTACTGTGATATCTTTTCTCATTATTTTTTGTTTTCTAATAATGTGTCTTTTTTTTTTTTTTATTTCAAAGCGTGCTTACTGGAATCAAAGGAAAGGAAAATGAATGCCGTCAAAAGTTTTATTCTGGGGTCTACAAATATATTTTTATTCAGATGCAATCAATTTTATGTTATAACTGAACTGCATGCTGGGATATGAGAAGCAAAATGAATAAAGATTATTTAACATTTTTAATTTTAGTGGAATTCTTAGTATCCCACAAGCTACCCTGATACTCATATTACCTATGGCTAAGTAGTCCTGTTAGCTATTCACAAGTTAGCCCTATCATGAATTCCTGTGTTTTTTTTATGCTAGCATACCTCACAATACAGCAGCTATCCGAGATGGGAAGGATGGTCACAGAGATCCAGGGGCGAGTCGCAACACCTTAGGGAAGGACTTTGGTATAGTGGACCAAGCTATGTGGGGAGTTAGATGGAGCTGGGTATGTAGGGGCCAGATCAGACATAGATATATGGTCCTCTGCAAATCAAAATAGTCCTATAAAAAGTGGGGTATCTGGGAACTCTATGCCAGCTAGCCTTTCAGATTTATTTAAAGGGATACTAACCCCACTTTTTTTTTTTTCTTTCCTGATTTAGATTGTGCATGCAACTTTCTAATTTACTCCTTTTTATCAGTTTTTCTTTGTTCTCATGTTATCTCGATTTGAAAAAGCAGTAATGAAAGGTTAGGTGCCGGCCCATATTTAGTTCAGCACCTGAGTAGCACTTTCTGATTGGTTTGCTACATTTAGCCACAAATCAGTAAGTGCCACCCAGGTTCTGAACAAAAAATGGTCCGGCTCTAAAGCTTACAGTCCTTCTTTTTCAAATCAAGATAGCATGAGAACAAAGAATTGATAATGGGAGTAAATTAGAAAGGTAAAATCTCATGCTCTATCTGAATCATGAAAGAAAAAAAATTTGGGTTTAGTATCCCTCTAAGGCACATGTAAGTAAAAATTAAAGCTTGATGGCTCAGAGCATCCAATTTTAGTGCACTCTTTTCAAATTATTTCTAATACAGGGCTCAAAATCTAGGCGCCAGCCCATAAATTTAGGAGCCACTAAAATACAGAACCCTATAGATGACAAAGTCCCAAGAAGTATGATACATGTACAAAATAAAAATGTCACTAACGTAAAACAAATAAAGGATAACAATACAAATGTATCTATATCAGTAATATTAAACATCTAAAAATAAAAAAACAGCGCTCTACCAGCGTTGTTATATAAATAACCCTTATAAATACCAAAAATCTTTAGGTATAAAAAAGTATTGATTAAATAAAGATAATATTCCATGTAACTTCAATTCAGCACAAATATTCAATCCCAATATGACTGTGGAGCAGCTTTCTTCAGGCAACAGTAGTGTTTATATCCTCCAACGTCACCATCCATAATGTACAAAAGACAAGTGCATTGGCGATTCACAGTATACGATTTATTGTAACACTTCAAGCATAGCACAATATGCAATTACTAAAAGTTAATATTAAAGGGACACAAATCCCTAAAATGTTCCTTAGGGATTCAGATAGAGCATACAATTTTTAACAACATTCTATTTTACTTCTGTTATCTAGTTTGCTTTGTTCTCCTGGTATCCTCTGTTGAAAAGTATGCTCGGGAGCTAGCTTCTGATTGATGGCTGCACACATACCTCTTATCATTGGTTTACCAATGTGTTCAGCTGGTTCCCAGTAGTAAAGTGATAATAAAACTAAACTGGAAAATTGCTCTATTTGAATCATTAAAGAGAAAATTGGGTTTCATGTCCCTTTGTTGTGCCCTGACAACATTAAGCACAACAAACTTATTCACAACATGTATTGCTTTGGAGTAGATGCTAGGATTTTTATATTTAAATAAAATTTTTATTGTGATAGTCAACAAATATACAATATAACATATGTCCACTTACATCATTGGAAAATATATATAGTACATAATACAGGATGGTGAATACTGTAATTGACTAAAAATACAAGCCGCTTGTAAACATGGCATCAAAACGGTAGGGAAGAGAATTAGCTATAAAATAAGTAGTTAACAGTAGTGTCTGATGGGATGACAAGCTATGATTGTGTTCTAGGATGTAATAAGAGCAAGAGGGTTTTGAATTTGAGATATTTTAAACACCTCTGTTTGTTCCAAGGCTCCAGCTATGAATATGTAAATGGACTTTTTTTTTTAATAGGGAAAAGGATAAATAAGAAATAGAATGAAAAACTTTGAGGGGTAGTCAGTGGGCAGGAGCCGCTCTAAAGATAAGGGGAAGGGGTGTCGGCGTGTCTAGGGGGGGTTTAATGATATGTTAAAGGGTGCGTGGATTAGGATAGGTTCAAAGAATATATACTCCTGGGAAGAGGAAACCTAAGAATCTCACAAATGAAGTTTGGGGGTCAAATTGTAAGCGGATGATAAAAGGTGGCCTTATAAAAGTCAGATTAAACCGTACCCCTGAAGGGATTTATAGTGAGGAATTAATAACTATGTAGTATGTGTCCATGTAGAGCCTTAATACACCACAGCTTTGCTAGAGGGTACCCCATGTACTGGCAGGTGGAGTTGGGAGGTCAATAGATAAATATGTCTCTGAGCAAATATAATCTAGAATTTAGAAATCATGAGATAAAATATATGGTCCTCCTTGGGTTATTATGAGGTGGGTGTACCTAAAGATAATTGCATGGGTGTAATAGGTTTTCTGAGTGTCTCATGCCATTGATTTTTCCCACCTTTCACTATGGATCCATACAGCTCCCTAGATTCAGGAGGGTTTCTGGTGTCTTGGTACTGTAAACCCGCAAGATTATACAGAGGAATACAACTATATAGCAAAGAGTCTACTCTAGAAGGGACATACCAGCAGTTTCAGCTACATATTCCATTTTGACACCCTTATAATTATGAGGATAGCATAATAAGACTATCATATTTATATCATTCAAAAACCTAGGGGTATCTAAGACTACATGCTGACTGAATAATTAACACAGCGCCTAGGCCACATATAGAGGTAATAATAAAAAGCTGATCATGCCTCCATAATTTGACAAGAAAATTATGAAAGGAGGACACAACGGTCTTAGGATCAATACTGTATGTGAAAGAGAGCTCATATTGCATGACACAACCCAAAAAATGTATAGACCTAGATATATAGGAGACCCAAAGACCTTAGTATACATAAGCTAGATGTAATATACTTTTAATATCAAGCCTGTTTAGATTAAAATGATAATAATCGAAGTACCTTGTGAGTATGCGTTGCGTGAGGTGCTGATGACAAGTTTAATTGGGGGAGTGGAAAACACCCTATCAAGCTGTAGCATAACAAGTAATAGATACTTTAAAATAAGTTATAAACTCTATCTACCTGACTTGCTCGTTAGATCCTGAAGGCTATTACATGCATAATGTATGTGTCCCTTCACCCCAAGAAAAAATAGAAGAATATATGCTAGGGTTTGATATTTGTTCAGTATGTGACTGTATATGTAGGACTATTATTTAAATGAGTGCTGCAATCGCCCCTATGGTATATCAGCCCCCTTACGTGGTATATGAAACATTGAGACAACCCAGCTACCGCCTGCGATATGCAAACGCCAATACTTGGCCTCACAAGCTTAGTTGGCTCTCTAGATGCTATCTACTATTGTGTCTGGCTCTCTAATGCATTATAGTGTGCTATTGATACAGCCTGTACAGTAGGTGATCCACCCCAATAGAACGAGACATGAGTCACTACTAACAAATAAACTACTTTGAGACAGTGATAGAGTGAGGCATAGTATACATCCAACAGGTCTGTATTGTTGAAAACATACTAGTATAAGAGACCATCTGCAGGGAAAATGATTAACTCTGAGCTTGTAGGAATTAAATAAATAACAGTAGAGGTAAGCAACTATTAGGTAAATAACCCCCCCCCCCCGCAAAAAAATTTACTCTTGCAAGGAGTGGAGTGCTAAAACATTTCTCAAAGTTAAGTTAGTGTGGGCAACACCACACAGGTAAGTGATTGTCAATGGAGTTTCTCCAACAGTGAACTGTGGCTATAGTAGAACTATAAACTGTATTAGGTACACACTCCTAGGCATCCCAGAGATGAATAAATTCTCAGACTGGACGTCTTCATATAACTGCAGCCCATGCATGTGAAGACCAATATAAAGTAAATTAAATTAGCAGTCTTTTAAACATGTCGGATTGTGAGAACATCTGAGACTGACACTGGACTAATCAAATGAGACCTCACCATAGCCTTATAGTTACCGGCTTCAACCGACACCAATTTTAAATAGCGATATCCCCATAAGCATGGTCCTGCATAGGGGACAGTGACTGTGCTGGGACCAAGGAGCTGGTATTTCCAAGTCTCTTGATCGAAGGCAGAAGATAGGTGTTGAGGGTGTCGGGTAAGAAGTCTCTTGTAGATATTGCCTCAGAAACCGGAATTAAGGAGAGCTTTACCACCAATGTGAGTTCTATAATCAGGGCTCCTTCTGCAAGGCCGACACCCGGTCGACCGGCTGCATCAGACCAGGTAACGGCCTCACTCTGCGGATGTTGTGTAATCTTTGCTCTTCTTGCAATTCTATGCTGTGGCGGATCAGGGGACATATGATGTTCTCGTAGCGTCATGTCAGAGAGGCATGGGATATCTCCGTGATGTTGTCTTAAGTATTGTATAAGTTTTCCTTCTGAGTGTTGAAGGCCAGCGTTTTTGTCTACTGTGGTTCTTCTTATAATTTGCTGCCTTTATCTGCTATAAAACAGCTAATTTGCCCAGGTTCACCAGGAGCTCCTGAAAATACGACTGCACACCGTGAGTGTCCAGACACGCCCCACGATGCTAGGATTTTTAAGTGTGTCGAATTTTGGTGGTTCTATAGCAGAATAAGCAGACCCCCCCCCCCTTCCTCTGCATATGAAAAGAACATTTACACAAACAGGAGCAAGCTGGAGTAGGTAGACATCAGTAGACAACTAAAACTTTGTGGCTTGGTTAGGAGTCTGAAAATCAGAGCAATGCTATTTAAAAATAAGCAAAACTATACATTAAAAAAAAAAAGTATGGGCTATATAAATGGATTATCTACAAAAAATGTATGCAAAGAAAAATCTAGTGTATAATGTCCCTTTAAGGATAAAAGGCAGAGGGGTTTCAATTAATGGAGTACATTCAAATGAGGGGTCAGTTACTATTGGTGTCCCCAAGGGTCAGCTATTGGTCCTGTTTTGCTTAACATGTTCATAAGTGATATTGGAAGTGGACTTCAGGGGAAGATTTGCTTGTCTGCTGATGACACAAACATTTTTAACAGAGAGTTGATGTTCCAGGAAGGGTTGATCAAATGAACAATGATATTAAAAAAACTGGAGGACTGGGAAAATAAATGGGATCTGAAATTTAATATTACCAAGAGCAAAATGATGCATAAATCTACCCCAAAGACTCTTAGCTAAATATGCATAGTTTAGGGGAGAGAAGGGAAAGAGGTGACATGGTAGAAACCTTCATATATATGAAGGGACTTAATAAAGTGGAAGCATAAAGCATTTTTCACAAAAAATAAATGCCTAAACAAGAGTTTACAATCTTAAAAAGGGACACTCAAGTCAAAATTAAACTTTCATGATTCAGATGGCATTTTAAACAATTTTCCATTTTACTTTTATTAAGAAAATGTGCACAGTCTTTTTATATTTATAGAATATACATATTTGCATTTATGATTGGCTGATGGCTGTCACATGGTGCAGTGGGAGTGGAAATAGACATAACTTTGAATTTTGTCAGAAAACAAATCTACTCATCTTAAGTTCAGACAAAGATCTATTGCATTGTCTTGTTATTATGCAAATCTACTGTATGTACTGGTCCTGGAGGGTAGCAGATTCAGTAGAAATTTGAGGAAGCATTTTTTTACTGAAAGGGTGGTGGATTAATGGAATAAATTTCCAATTGATGTGGTAAACACAAAGCTTTCTTGGACATGGATAAAGTTATCCAAAGAAAAAATTGGGCTGCAGTTTGGTATATTAATAATTAGGAACGCTATCTGTATAAGTAAGAATTTTTTTAGGGTTGACTTGCCCTTTAAAGTGAAGGTCAATTTTGATGAATTAGTGCCCGGTTTTTATTAATCCTATTAAAAACAAGGGCACTTTAATTAATCAAAATTGTCATTTCACTTGTTTTCTTCAAAAACTTACCTTTAAATCCTGGCAGCCGCTCCAGCACTTCCTCTGCCCGTCACAAGCCGTCTTCACGGGTCCAAAATGATGAATCCGGATTCGTCATTTCTGACGTCTGCAGAGAATTCCAACGGCCTGGGGAATCGCTTGAGCGGCTGCAAGGATTAAAAGGTAAGTTTTTGAAGAAAACGAGTGAAATGTCAATTTTGATGCATTAAAGTGCCCTTGTTTTTAATAGGATTAATAAAAACCGGTCACTAATTCATGAAAATTGACCTTCAATTTAAAGTATTAGATGTAAAGTATAAATGACAAAGGAACAGATTCAATAGCTCCTTTACATTTCTGTAAAGGGTTAAATTCTGTGAATTGTATGCACACAGTCTATGAGTAAGCGCCACTAGGGGGCGCAAAGCGATTTAGACAGTCACATTCTTGGCTGCATAGCAATGATGTCAGTTCATTTTTGTTTTTTTAACAATACATTTTCTTGGTTTTATGCAAACTGGCAGTGTGTATTATTTTGCAACATTGTTGTCTATTGGCAGTTTACATAGTATAGTTTTTTTCTTCACTTCGTGCTTACTTGACCCCTTACGTCTCTGGTTGTTAAGCCCTTAAGGACCACCGCCGTACCCTGGGCCGATCTCACTAAAAGTGGCAAGATTGCCCTATTTCTGCATGCCCCATGAGTGAAGCAGTGCAGAAATATACTTGCAGAGTTACCGAGTTACCGATGTAGAGAGGGACACTCTGTGTCCCTCTATGCATTGGGTAGCAGTGGTGCCGATCGTTGGTGGTGTGGTAGGATTAGGAGGGAGGTGGGTGGGAGGCCCATCGCTGGAGGGGGGAGAGAGGGATGGGACCACTACACTGCAGAAAAAATAAATTGAGAGTGTGGGAGGGAGGCGGAAGGAGGGATAGGTGGGGTAAATCAGGGGGGGGCAGCTACACAACAGAAAAAGTTTTTTTGTTTTTTTTAATAACATTTTTTATTGAGGTTTTCATATAATGCCAACAAATGTATATGTATACAGAATATCATCAAAACAAAATGTTGCCTTATTTCATAAGTTGTAGCGTACATAGTAAAGCTTGCAAATTATACATACACATTAAGATGAAACATACAAGAGTATGCAATCAGGTGTCAATGATGAGATGCAGTACATTTAAATGGAACCTTTTTTTTCTTAAGGGAGAAAGAAATGAGGTAACAACATTACAGACCTCTAACGGGTCAGGTGAAGTGGTGAGTAAATGGTAAATGGTAGTTACTAGGAAGCCCTTCTTGGGCCAATGTATAAGGAATAGGGTGAGTCAGCAGACTAAAGCTGCTTTAAAGTTAAGGGAGCAGGGGACGTGTCTGAGTGTTTTATGGGTACAGTGGTGCTATTATGGTAGAATCTTTAATGGACTCATTATGAACTCGATGGGGTGGGCAAAGGGGTGTCAAATGTACAACTCTCCATTATTCTAACCGTATGATATGTAGCTACCATGTGTAATACTCTAAGTTATTGCCTGAGACATAAAAATTAGAACAGAGATTATAAAAACATATGGGTATTAAAGTTTAAAGGGATAATTATACCCAATTAAATAAGTGTGCCATGGTTGTCTAAGAGTGTGGTCATTTTTACCTGTAATGGTATAAATGTGCGGCATAGGCTATATGACTGTGGGGGTAAAGTTAAACGGAACCACTTCCTTTGGGAGTGAATAACACCTAGATGTAAAGAGTGATATAAGGCTGGACGAATGTTAGCCTATAGTAATATAGGGGATATGTCATCTGGAGGGAAGCATAGAGAATGGATATTGAATGGAGGCGAATATACTACCATTGTGAGGTGAGGGAGGTTACAGGTGTATATCGCTTTATATAGACAAACTAGAGTGTAAATGAGGACAAAAGAATGTGATATATAGTATTAAGGATCGGGCAATGAAATACTACTAGGATGAGCTAAACATAAGTATAAAATACTGGGAGGTATGGTTTGTGGTTTAAAACCCCCAGTAATGACAAGATATGAATAGAGTACACACTGGAATGAGTAGATAGGGGAAAGGGAGATGAAAATATTTTGCTTCATGTATATAGTAAATATAAAAGAGTTTAAATATCAATGCACAGACCCATACCCATCAAAAACCCGAAAGTGACGCTATAGATGTGTAATAAACATGAAATCTCTCATTTTTGTCATGTATCCGCTATGGTGTATAAGGGATCTAAATCCCAAAAGCAATAATAAAATATAGGAATATAAAAATTATAAGAGAACTATTGATTAAATATATAGTGCGGTGGGGCTACTTCTGGACTCCACAGTATGTAGTAAATAAGAATAAGAGGTAATATAGTTACGATGCTTATGCGTAGTTTGGACCTCTGATATACTAAGGTGAGGAACGGAGAACATAGAATACAATCAACTAACAGCAATTAGTTATATACATATACATATATGTGTAAGCAAAGCTATGCTTAGTAGTAGTCACATTAGTCTATACAGTAGAATTATAAAACTTTTAGCAAAAATATGTAGGAATCTACGGCAGAATTCCTAATGGTTTTGAGAGCTCACACTTCAATATACAAAAATCAATATAACGTAACAGATAGCAGTAATATAACGTTTTAGGGAATTAGGATGACCAGTGCAATAAAACTATGTAGTGTTAGGAGGCTGAAGATGAAGAGCTGCAGGGGTTAAACTAAGCATTGAAGTAATTAACAGTCCTAATGTATTGGGAGATACCAGAAAGGGAATTCTCAGTCTTCTTGAGCGTTGATAAAACTTAAGAGGTCCAAGATACAGTGTAGGCCATTCAGAAGCCTTGAGGGGTTGCACTGAGGCGGTGAAATATAGGTATGGACATAAATGCGATGTATAGTAAAGTATAACACATAGAGCTACAAGCAAAACTCAAATAACGTCAAACCTGCAGAATATACAAAATCCAAATAACGCAGTCAGCAAAACACTGGAATGTACTGGGGTCTACAGGTCTAAGGTAACACCCTAGTCAGCCAATTCCCGATCTAAGTCCGCAGAGAACTCTATGCTGAAAGTCCTGTAAGTTGATTAGGACTGAGCGTAGTCTGCGGTTTGAGGAGCTAAGTGCGGTTCCGGATGGAATTATGGAGTGAACTGCCAGCCAGAGGTGTAGCGAATCCGAAGCCTGGTCACAGCAACCAGCTGCATCTCCCCAATGTGAGGCCAGAGACAGCAGATGAATTTCCCCGTCCTGGTGCAGAAACGGGCTGAGATGTGTTTTTTTTTTTGTTTTTTTTTTTAACATTCTTTTTTATTTGTGTCTGCCAGAAAAGAGGTAAGCAAAAACCAATACACTTGAACATGAAACTGCACCGCGCAGGGTGCGAATAAGCATGGAAAGAAAAATATGATTAAATTGCATCATTCACAATATATGGAGATATCAAAATAAAATAACCAAAAATAAAACTCTTTTGTTTCTTCTGCGTGTATGTATCATAATAAAACAGTCAATTTTTTAAGCTCAGGCAGCTCATTTTATCATAAACTTGAAAACAAACAACACAATCATACGACATCCACCACAAAACAAGAAAAGAAAAGAAAAAAAAAAATTATAAACAATATCCCTCTCAAATTATGATTTTAGTCTGCCCCTCTTCCTTCCACTGAAGATCTCCTGCCGTATCAGCTGTCTACCGAAACTGATTCCTGACCTGGCTTCTCCAATACTTTCACTTATTCTACCTATAACTCACAATCCAATCTGCCGGAAAATCTCCCAATAATACCAGATCAGAAAAACAATCAGTACTTAAGAAAGGATATAGAATTGTCTTTTGCACATCCTCTGGATACATTTTAATTATAGGTAACCATCCCAGTAAAAATCTTTTGCATTCTTTTTTGCTTGCGTCCCAAAGATGGAGAGATTCAAATATAATTTGCAACTGGATTTCTTTAATAAAAAATGAGAACCCTGGCATCTTTTTGGCTTTCCAATTACTTAGTATAAGTTGTCTTACAAGTATAATGATTGTATTTATAATTTTACTTGATGGGACTGTCTTTTGACTAGATAGAACTAGCAGAAATATATCCTCAACTTTGAATTGTATGTTTGTTGAATACATTCTATTAATCCAGAAAATCACTTTCTTCCAGAATTGTTGAACTCTAGGGCAGTGCCAGAACATATGTAAAATATCCGCATTCATAAAGACACATCGCGGGCAGAAGAAATCTTTGCCCGTAAACATTTTAGCCATTTTCCAAGGTGTACAGTAATAATTATTAAGTAATTTCATATGGCCTTCTCTCCAGCTAGTTGGAATACGGCATTTGTTTAATGTTTCACAACTCTCTTTCAATGTATCATGATTTATGTTTGGAATCTTAGATATCCATTTTACACATAATTTTTCCATTAGAGAATCACTTTGTTTAGCAAGCATGATACTATATAGTAATGAGATAGAGGGGGGCTTGATATGAGCAACGACCATAATTGCTTTAAACTCCGACCATGCGACTGTCTCACCACGATTCCATCTCTTAGAAGATATAAAATTATGCACTTGCAAATAGGGATAAAAATTATTACTTGATAGATCAAATCGAGCTTTCAAAATATCAAAAGAGATTATTTGTCGATCTTCCGTAAAAAATTGCAAAACTAACTTGAGATCTTTATTGAACCAATCTCTAAATACCTGCTGGTTGTTTCCAGGAGGGAATTCGGGGTTGCCTATTAACGGTAAATAGTCAGAGAATTCTGAATCCTTTTTTTTTTTCTCCCCCTGTCTGTTTATGTGATGTGATTTTTCAGTATGGTATTATGCATATTCGATTCCATAAATTGATTATGGGTGCAAGAATAGGATATAGGATGAGAAATCCACCTTTTTTGTTTGTTTACTTGTTTGTTTGTTTTTTTCTTTGTATTGCCGAAATTGTAAGATTGGCAGAGCTCATTTTGTGTTCGCTTTATTGCAATATCCTATCTGTTTTTTCCATATTTTTTTTCTTTTTTTTCTTGTTGATATATGATGATGTTGTATATAATGAAAAAAATCAATAAAAAAAATTATTAAAAAAAAAAAAAGTAGTCCGAGAAGGTGTAATCGAGACCTATAAGGGAACATATTTTTTGCCAGGCAAGAACTACGTTATTTATTGATATTAGACTTTTGACATTATGCGGTGTTTCTTTTGGATGAGTATGTAATAAAGCTTTGAGAGAAAAAGGAAAGACTAGAGTATTTTCCAATTCTAATGTTGCAAACCACCTTGTTTCTATGAGCCAATCAAGCGCAATTTTGCCCAAGGCTGCAATATTATAGAGCGCTATATTAGGTAAAGCTAGCCCGGCTTCTTTACGAGGTTGCATCAATTTTTCTAATGCGACTCGTGCTTTTTTCTTATTATACCAAATAAATTGTGAGAAACTAGAATTTAATTTCCATATATCTGCTTTATATAGTATCAAAGGCAGATTTTGTAGAAGAAAAAGAAGCCGGGGAAAAATTATAGTCTTAATAAGGTTCACTCTCGCAATCAGCGATAGTGGAAGAGCAGCCCAAAGTTTCAAGTCAGCGTAACTTTTTTGAAGTAACGGGACGAAATTAAGACCATACCATCTTGCGGGATCTCTATGGAGATATATTCCCAAATATCTAAGAGCATCCACCTCCTTGAATTCCAGATTATCTGCCACATGGCTTATTTTATATAACCACATTATTTCACTTTTACTATAATTCACTTTATACCCGGAGAATGAACTAAAGAGATTCAGGCAATCTATCACCGTCGGGATAGCCCTGGGTGTGTTATGGAGGAAAATTAGTATATCATCCGCATATAGTAAAGTTTTAAGAACAGTCTGCCCGATAGAGATACCTTCTAATATATTCCGTAGCCTTATGGCAAGAGGTTCTAGTACAAGATTGAACAGGAGAGGAGACAGGGGACACCCTTGTCTCGTACCTTTTTTCAATTTTATCCCTGGGGTAAGATTATTATTGATTAGGAGATAGGATATTGGAAATTGATAGATATTACGGATAAACCCAAATCTTCCGAGAGTCTGAAATAGATATTCCCATTCTATAGAATCAAATGCTTTTACCGCGTCAAGGGTTAAAAGTGCGCAATCGTATTTGAAATGTCTATCTGGGTTTTGGCGAGTATTCCATATATAGTCTATTAAGGTTGTCACTTTCCGTATATTTTTAGAGACATTTCTAGAGGCCATAAACCCTGATTGATCTGAATGTATCACTTCATTAAGGCATAGCATTAATCTAGCTGCTAAGATAGAGGATAAAATCTTATAGTCCGCATTAAGTACAGAAATTGGTCTGTAAGACCCTGGATCCTCGGCGTCTTTCCCTTTTTTAAGAATCAGAGAGATGTTAGCGGCCGCAAAATATTCTGAAGGTATCTTCCCATTTCTATAATAATTATTAAACAATTTTTCTAGGGTAGGTTTAATTTCTTCTGCAAGTATTTTATAATACTCTGCATGCAGGCAATCCGGCCCTGCAGCTTTATTCAATTTGGCCTTATCAATTGCTTCTGCTATCTCGTTTTCTGAAATGGGGGCATTAAGCCTTTCCAATAGATCTTGTGAGACTCTAGGGATTTTTATTTGAGACCAAAATTTTTCTTGGTTCTGTATATGATTGGTACTCTGCGTATATAGTTTTTGATAATACACAAACAATGTTTTGTTGATATCAGATACTTCCGTATATCTGTTGTCCTGATCCCTGATTGCTAAGATATAGTTTTTTTTCTTTCTACCCTTGACTAATTTAGCTAGAAATTTAGCTGAATAACCAAAATGTCCCTTGAAACGAAGATTTAATTCTTTCTCCTCTTCTAAGGATTTTTGTCTAAAAAAAACATCCCGCTCCTGTCTAGCACTGGAATACTTTTTCCAAAACACTGAATTTGGCTCTCTAACATATTTCTGATAACTATTCTTAACCTGTTTAGCGATGGATTTCTCTCCTTTTATCTTTGCGGTTTCTTTTACACATATAGGCCTTAATTTCTCCCCTTAGATACGCCTTAGAGGCTTCCCAAAACGTTTAAATTTTCTGGAAATATGCTATATTGAAAGTACAATAATCTTTCCATTTCTGTTTTAACCACAGATTAAATCTAATATTCTTATGCATATATCGTCGGAATATAATAGTTAGATTCCTGTTCGCCTGGTTCTCAAAAGATTGAAATGATAGTGAAACAATCGCATGGTCGGATATCGCTATATCGCCTATTGTGGCCTTGACCTTCTGCAAAGAGAGAGCTTCCGCAGCTAGTAAATAATCTATTCTTGAAAATGTCCTGTATTTTTTAGATTCACAAGTGAATACACGCAGGTCTGGATTTTGGAGTCTCCAGACATCAGTTAATTTCAACTGATGGCAAAATTTTTCCATGTATTTAGCTTGACTGTTATATACTGCTATGTTTTTTTTTTTTTAAATCTATCTAATTCAGGACAAAACGAGAGATTAAAATCACCACCTATCACAAGATTATCTGATATAAAAGGTAGTAGCTTACTCTTCAATTTTTCCCAAAAATCCTTAGAAAAATTATTCGGCGCATAAATATTGCAAAAGACAAATCTTATCCCCTTTATTCGTACTTGTAAAAGAATATACCTAGCCCCCTGATCTATTTCCATCTGTATAATTTGATATGATAGGCTTTTATTAAACAGTATTGCAACCCCTAATTTCCTACCACTACATGGAGTAGCGAAGACCTCACCTATCCAACTACACCTCAGTTTGGGAATTTCTATATCTTTTAAATAAGTTTCCTGAATAAATGCTACACTTGGTTCCAACACACCTAGTTTTTTTAATTATCATCTTACGTTTTATTGGATTAGTAATACCCCCCACATTCCAAGACAAAATCGTAAAATTTCGTAATGCTTCTAGCATAATAAAATAATGTACAAAATTTTAAGCTGATTGCAATCCCACATATCTCTGTCTTTCCTAATGTTTCTATTGTAAGATCCAATTTCTAACAATCCAACTCTTACCCAGTAACATACTACTATGGTCCCTACTCTATACAGGGAGCCTTGCAAATATCAATATAAAATAGAGATCCATACACAAAATCATCTTCAGTGAATATTTCAGTCCAACTTGCGAATATTCTACACAGAGACAAAGCACTGAGAGAGGAGAGAAAAAAAAAAAAAAAAAAAAACAATAGTAAAAAATTAAAATCCAGATCTTCGCGGGGGCGGAGCCTGGCCACGAATGCTGATGGCTGCACACTGAAAGTGCTCTGATACCCATACACTCTCAGCATAAGGCTAAACATAGCAAATAGCTTTGATTCACATATAAATAAGACCCACTAACTCAGAACATAAGATTGCTTCGGTTCTCAAACTTTTTTTATTACTCGCAGCTTGACTGCCGGATGTGAAGCGTGGTGCAAAGTGAGGCCTACAAGAGAAGGAAGTCGGAGCACCGGTCTCAACTACCTTGCGCACCAACTACAGCATAGCGCAACACAGCTAAGAGCCCTGACCGCAACGGACATACCGGACTGTTAGGGGGTTGTCAGTGCCCCTTGACTCACAAGCTGATTGCAGAGGCCCTCATAGGAAAACGGGCAGAGGCAACTGCAGAGAGCTACACGCAGACTGGACCCGCAGCTGCAGCTCGCCGACAGGCACAGGCCAGTTCCGGACTTAGATATTCACGAGAGGAGATAACTCGCTCACAGAGGGTGGCACAGAACTGATGTACGGTGAGTCGCATCTGTTAGCACTAACTGCACCGGGGCCTTGCATCTTAAAAGCCTGACGTTATTGACAGTAAGACACAGAGGTGGGGAACTGAAGGGATGATATAACAAGAGACACTCATACATATTGGGTTAAAAAAGGAACATTGGGGCAATACAGAACTAATCTGGTGAACAAGAAAAACCAGGAAAATATAGGCCTATATTTGAACACACTACGTTCTTATTTTTACTTGCACGTGGCCTCTGGACCTGCTTCCCTGTTGCAGTCCCCACATCTGTTTACCGAGTTGACACCACGCAGGGCTATTGGCGAAGCATAATCCTAGACCTGGCGAAATATGTCAACTAAAAGAGGGCCTAAACCACAGAAAGCCTTACAATCGGCAAGCATGGAAAACTATTTAATTTCAACAGACTCAGGGCAGGGTTCACAAAAAGACCCCTCAGACCTGTCTAACACTCAGGATACTGTCCATCATTCTAACTGTGACCCTAGACACTCTGGATATGTCACGAAAGAAGATATCAGACATTTGTCTTCTAAAAATGACATAAAAGCAGCCATCCTAGAAATGAAAAATATGTTTGGGGAACTCAAAAAGGATATCGCTAATATTGATCATAGGGTCACATTAGTAGAGGAATCGCAAGAAGCACTGCGCTCAGATGTGCAACAAAATGCCAGTTGTGTGCAATCACAGGACGCTACCATCCTCAACTTAAATGAAAGGATTGAGGACCTAGAAAATAGGAGTCGTCGGAACAATCTAAGGATTAGGGGTGTCCCGGAAACTGTAGCCCCAACAGAAATAAAAGACTATATACAGAGACTCTTCAAATGCATCAAAGACAGCCCTGGGGAGGATGACATACATGTTGAAAGGGCCCACAGAGCCTTAAGGCCAAAACCACCAGCAAGGGCACCTCCCAGAGACATTATTGTTAAGCTCTTATCCTACAGGGATAGGGAAGATATAATCCGGCACGCCAGAAACCAACAACCATTAATGCATGAAGGAGTAGAGATTCAAATATACACAGATTTATGCCCTGCTACCCTGCAAAAGCGAAGAGAGATGAGCTTCATCATGCTAGGCCTCAAAGATCACAGGATCCCTTACAGATGGGGCTTCCCGACCTGTCTAATAGCATCTAAGGATGGAACCACAGCTACATACCGCACGATAGCTGATCTTCCAGCCTTCAATCAAGCTCTTGGAACTCAAATCAGGCCGCTGGGCCCTGCAGCAGAGCCACTACCCATGAGAGAAAATCGTAGAGAATTGGAGGGCCCTCATGGCAGAAGGCTCCCTTGAGTCTGTCGCCTCCTTACAGGGGAGTCACACCACCAGCACCTTGATAGAACTGCTGAGTCTCCAGAGATTTGGAGGTGGCAGATGCCACATCCAAGACTATGCCTTTCTCACAGGACAGCTAAGTATTTGAATATATACTGTTTTACTTGCTTATGACTTATGTTCGAGGTCTGCTTTTGAAGGCCTTGCAGTCACAAGATCTATTTATTGCAGTTATGTCTATCTATAAACATTGGAATCTGTTGTTTAAAACCACCTGATGCACTATACAGGAATAATTTAACACTCCTGACATTTATAGGAGAAAGATGGACAAATCCAATACACCACTGAACTAGATATTGTTGGGACAGTACAGTATTAGCAGATCCTGTGCTATAAGCTTCAGAAATGAGATACACACTGTTGCTGTTTTTGCTAGATTATCTCTGGTTGTTTGTACATGATAGCTTATAATGTAAACATATTCCCTATTATATGTCAGTTAAGTACATTGAAATTTAACCTTTACTCATCTATTAAGCGTTAGTGATGGTTTATGTTTTAGATTTATTCCGGTGGTAGCACCGCTGAAACACAGAATGTTGTGGCTGAACTCATACTTAGACACTAGCCCCAGACACAAGGATAGTCTTAATTACACTCAGATATGACTGGATGCACCAACAGCTCAAATGCTGGCTATAGATATACTCGGTGGATAGATGAAAAAGACAATATGATGGTAGTACCGATTTTATGCCCCTTGGAATTTACCACTGTATAAATACATATATAGCCACTGTTAAAACCAAACTGTCATATGATAATGGAGATAATAGAATCATAGGGTGCACGCCTACTTCAGAAACTCGCATAGCAGCCCTTAGATTTTAGCCTCTTCACGCAGGCATTGACCACAAACTTAAAGCGGCATGCTCATACTCACTAAGTGCCTTCATCCTATAACAAGACACATTAGACCCTACAGAGATGTTATTATATAACTACATGACAGAGTCAGTAAGAGCCCTCATGTTCCACCAAGGTCTTCTTAAACTGAGCCAAAGTACACCGTAACGCCTGTTATCTCACGTACTTAGACAAGTCACTCTATGCCGCTAACTGGCACTAAATGCAGCCCCATAGAACAGTGTAGTACATCTTTGAGTCAGCCACACATACATAAAATATAACTAAAAATAGATAAGTTGCTGAGTTAAATAAAGTTAATGATATAAGTTATGTATATTGAATGCTATGTTTGCCTACAATTCACAATGTTAATAAGAATAATTCGTTTGCTGAGAGTGTAGGGGTCAATACCCCTGCTGTTTGTCTATCCCAATTCTAGTTGGATAGAGTTCGACTTTACAGTCATTCTCTCTACTTTTCTACTCTACCCTTTTTTCTTTCCTTTTCCTTTCCTCTCTCCTCTTACGTTTATTTAACCTGTGATATAATTCCTCATACATTGCAGAACTCTATTTCTTCTCTTTTTGCCTGTTTTTCCTCTCCCTTTTTCCTGCTTGCTTTCTAAACAGACCGCATAAGGTCATCTCTATAAACTAGTTTTTCCTTCATTTAACCACTTACTCTCTCCACCTTTCCCTTTTTCCTCCCCTCGAATCTTCATCTTCATCTACCCTCTACCCTTCCCATTACTCCTCCCTCCCCCCCCCTTTTTTTTTCTCTTCCTCTCTCCCCCCCACTTCTCTTGACTTGAGCAGCTTTAGGTCACCAAATAACACGATGAAGAGCATGAGGGAACACACCTTAGATTTGGTCACTATAAATGTTAAGGGATTTAATAGCCCCGGAAAAAGATCGATTGTCACTAGAGACTTACATAGAATGGGGGGTGATGTTGTGTGCCTCCAGGAGACGCACTTCTCTAAATTTAGAGAACCTAAATGGTATAATAAACAATTCCCAACGGCTTATTTTGCTTCCAGCCCCATCAAAAAAAATGGGGTGGGGATCCTCTTTCGAGCGGGGGTGCCTTTCCGGATGGAGCAGACCATAAGAGACCCAGAGGGCAGATACTTGATTTTAATTGGCACCTTGTATGGCAGATATTTGACTCTTGTCAATGCATACTTTCCAAACACAGCACAAGATACTTTCTTTAGAAAGTTAATTAACGAAATTCTAGAGACCCAAAAGGGAATATTCTGCCCCAGGCTGGATACATCAGACGGACTATCCAGCGCTAGACACAAGGTGGTCAAACAGATAGCTAGATATTTGAGAGATCTGGTTCTTCATGATGTCTGGCGCACAATGCATCCTAATACTAAAAACTACTCCTATTACTCCCATCCCCACGGGAAATACACCAGAATCGATTACATTTTTACCGACTCTACAGGACTCTCCAGCATTACTGGCAGCAGTATAGGTCAGATCACTTGGTCTGATCATGCCCCAGTGAGGTGTACCGTCAAATGGCCTGAGATGCCGATCACTCCATTTATATGGCGCCTGGATGAGTCCCTGCTAGATGAGCCCCTACTAAGACAGAAATTGGATAACACCATTGATGAATACTTTCACAATAACTCAGGAGGCGACCAATCTGAAACGACAGTTTGGGAACCACATAAATGTGTTTTAAGAGGAGAACTGATTAGACATGTATCAGCGCTCCGCCGAGAGCAGAAATTCCGCTACAATGTGCTACTTGAGAAAGTGACACATGCCGAAGCTGAACATAAAGAAAGGCCGACTGACATAGCAGCACAGGCTGATCTTAAAGAAGCGGCTCTATTGCAACACCTCCAGAAGGAGCAGCAAATTAAAGCCCTGAGGCTCCAACAACATTACTTTGAACAGAGCAACAGGGCAGGGAAATTCCTTGCACGAGCTCTGGCCCGCCAACGACTAAGGACTTATGTCTATGAAGTTGAGGACCACCACGGTGATACACACCGAGAAGGGCCTGCTGTAGCAGACACGTTCTGTAACTTCTATGAAACCTTATACAATCTATGTACAGAGGAGCCAGCAGAACAAGACCAAATTCCCGGTACTACCCAGGAAAGAAATATCTTAAACTACCTACAGAGTATAGATATGCCATGCATGTCTCGGGAAGAAACGGAGCAACTTGAAGCACCGTTCACGATAGAAGAGATCCAGCGAGCAATTAAGCTCCTCCCAGGAGGCAAAAGTCCTGGGCCAGATGGCTTTGGCATGCGTTACTACAAAACATTTCGGGATAGATTAGTACCACTCTTACTAACAGTATTTAACCAATTGTCAGAAAATCCCATCCTCCCAAGCTCTATGCTTGAAGCACATATCTCAGTTATACATAAAACTCCGAAGCCTGAGAATCTGCCCAGCAGCTACAGGCCTATTTCACTCCTTAATTCGGATGTAAAAATCCTAGCAATAATGATAGCCAACCGCCTTGCTAAACTACTACCACAACTGATCTCTACGGATCAAGTGGGATTTGTTCCGGGTAGAGAAGCTCGGGATAATACCCTTAGAGTACTGCAGCTAATTTCTTATGCAGACCTTCACTCAGCTCCGTTGGCACTTGTGTCCACGGATGCTGAGAAAGCATTTGATCGGGTAGGTTGGTTGTTTATGCGACACACTTTGGCAAAACTGGGATTTGGCAATGGCATTATAAATACAATCTTTGCATTATACTCAACACCGAGCGCTAAAGTGCGTGTTAATGGTATGCTCTCTAGGCCTTTCAGGATCTCAAATGGAACGAGGCAGGGGTGTCCACTGTCACCCCTGTTATTCGCCCTAGTAATCGAAACTCTAGCCTGCAGAGTTCGCAGTAACTCTGACATAAGGGGACTGGTTGTAGGTAATAAAGAACATAAGTTGGCCATGTATGCGGACGACGTTCTAGTAACGTTGTCGGTTGTATCCATCTCGCTTCCAGCCCTATTGACGGAGTTCGCAGCATTTGGTCAAGTCTCGAACTTCCAGCTTAACCTATCCAAATCCGAAATCATGAACATAACCATACCAACGGATACCTTTGAGGGAGCTTGTGATAAATGCCCACTAAGTGTGGCGAAACATCGCTTAAAATACCTCGGGATATTCCTGACCCAGATGATCTCTGGCATGGTGGATATGAATTATAAGCTAATTAGAGATTCAGTGACAGCTGATATGACCAGATGGAGTAACAAATCCATCTCGTGGATGGGTCGTATCCATGCGGTCAAAATGAACGTCCTACCCAGGATCCTATATATCATGCAGGCACTTCCTCTCGCAATGGCATTACCTTTTATCCACCAGATCCAGTCAGAAATGGAGACATATATCTGGAAAGATATAAAACCTAGAATCCGGAAGGAAACAATGTATCTACCCAGAGATAGGGGAGGGGCGGGAGTCCCTTTACTAAAGGCTTACTTCCAAGCAATAATGGTCCAGAGATTGGTACATTGGTGTCACAACAAACCAGATAAAGCCTGGGTAGAGTTGAACCGAACGCTTCTGCAAAGGGGAAATATAGGCACCCTTGCTTGGATATCAGCAGAGAATCGAACACCTCTGATCAAACAATACCCCTTATTAAAAGATGTGTACTGCACATGGGACTCATTGATCAAACGAGACAGACGCATCTCATCCGTCCCGTCCCCGGTAACCCCGATATTCGATAACCCAGAAAATGCCTTTGCAAATAGAATACAACCACAGAAAAACGCATACACTCTGGCAGATGCTGCTATATCTAATGCTTTTCACCAAGGCAAGATACTGACCCAAGATAAGCTAAAAGAGTGGGATACCTGGCTGTTCTCCTCTTGGTTTAGGGTAGCACAGTTTCACCATTATGTGAATGGACACAAAGACAAATCCCTCTTCACGAGAGAAAAAACATTACTGGAACATATTTGCACAGTGACCCAAACACCTGGCCACCTGATATCTCGCCATTATAAACTATTGCTCACAAGCAGTGATGAGCACATACCTTCCTATACAAAAGCATGGAGTGCAGATCTTAATTTAGACATAGCCTCAAAGGATTGGTTGCAGATTTTTAATACAGCCAAAACAGCTTCAGTCTCGATGAGATTACAGGAAATGCACTTTAAATTCCTAAGCCGGTGGTATCTAACTCCACAGAGGTTAAGTAAAATTTACCCACAAATGAGCGGAGATTGCTGGAGAGGCTGTGGGGAAACCGGCTCAATAATGCACATCTGGTGGACATGTCCACGTATACAGGAATTTTGGACAAGAATGTTCGTCGAGTGCAGCCGGCTTCTTGGGATCATATTGCCTCCAAACCCAAACAATTTGATATACCATGATCTCCCCAAGATAGCAGTGGAAGCGAAACGTAAGTTGTTTCTAGTAATGCTAAACGGAGCTAAAAGCTTAATCCCGAAGTACTGGAAGTCTGTCAATGTGCCAGACTTGAATGAATGGAAAAATGGAGTCAAAGACCTGCTTGATCTGGAGAGGTACCACTACCTCAAGACTGGAAAACTTGTACTACATGAACATATGTTAATGATCTGGGAGGGCAAAATTGTCTGAAAGCCTAATGGGACCTAAACCAATTCGACTGATATGAAGTGCTGTGTCCTGGTGATGTACATGATAAGCTATTAACGAGGGGAAAAATGATTGGGGAAGCATGGGGATGATAACCTTGGAATTATCCCGACTCTGAAAATAGATCACTCATAATGCCCATCCCCACCTCTCCCCTCACCCCTACACCACCCCCCCCCATTTTTTTTTTCCCCCAATCCCTAACTACCCTCCTCTTTCTCCTCTACTCCTTTCGACGCCTCTTCTTGCTTTCTCTCACCTTTTCTCACTTATAAAAGGTATGACCTCATACCTATGAATGTTTCTATAACTTGACCAACAGATATACTGTACAGCTATGCTGTATCATACTATGCAATTAAATGTGACCTGTGTACCTGAAATATGTTTTTTAAGCACAATTAGAGATATGTTTGCACTGCATTATATATTCAAGATGATATATCTGTAATGTTTGTCTTAATGATGCATCTACTTTCTCACTGTTTGTCTTTTAACACTGGTCACTCAATAAAGCTTTTTTGGTTTAAAAAAAAAAAAATCCAGATCTTCGCATTCACAACACTCACACACATTCCTGAAAAAATAAACACTATAGTATGAGAGTACCTATCTCACTTGGTTATCATTTAGAATCACTGTATTCTCTTGCTTTAGAGGGTTCAATAAACATAAGCTTGTTACCATTGTCATCTACTATAATTTTAGCGGGGTAGATCATACGAGCTTTTATACCCTTATTTATCATAGCCGTGCAGATGGGAGACATAGCTTTTCTTTTCTGAACTGTTTCGTTAGAAAAATCTTGAAATAACATGATTTTTTTATCATTTATGGTAAAAGTATCAAATTTCCTATAGAGCCTCAACATTTCAACTTTATCCTGATACTTAAGTAATTTAAATATACATGTCCTGTTTCTAGCTAAGCCGTTAACAACAGTTCTTTTTGGTCCTAACCTATGTGCCCTTTCCACGGACAAGGGTAAGGCTTGCGGGGGAAACCCTAAAGCCTGGGGTAATTTTTGGGAGGTAAATTCAATCAAGTTGTCATATTCAGCTGTTTCGGGGATACCTACAATTCTTATGTTATTACGTCTGGAGCGATCTTCTTGATCCTCCAGACGAGCTTCCATGTTTTGGATTATGGACTTTTGTTTAGAAAGGATATTTTCTTGTTGGTTAACCATATCTTCTAAAGAAGATATTTTATCCTCTGCTTCCGCCATCCTAGTGGCGAATTGTTTAACTTCCTGATTAAGAGTGTTGAGTTCACTAGAGATACCACTTAACTCTTTTTTAATTATGTCAAATTGTGGTGAGAAAAGATTATTAATTTGTAATAATAATGACTGATTATCATTCGATATAGACAATATTTCACTGGAGTCCGAACTTATATCAGCCCCCTTATTACTTTTTTTTTTCTTTAGATTTGGCAGGCATTTTAGAAGGGTGTTGTGAAAAATATCTATCTAAAGACATGCAAAATCAGCAAATGTGCCAAAATAAACAAAAACAAAAAATGGAGGTGAAAAAAAAAAAAAAAAAGCATAAAAAATAATATAGATCTTATCTAATAACAGTATATATTGTGAGCGTGTTGATCACATCTATCAATTGTGAAGAGTACTCAAGTATTCGTTATAGGGTGTAAGAATGTCCTATAACTATTGTGATTACATAGTTTAGGTGATTAAAAAATAAATAAAAAAGAAGACCCTTTAACTATTTAAAGTGATGTTTAGAATTTGTCTCCCAGTAAATACTTTGGGAGATTTATACACACACAAAAAAAATAAAAAAAATGAGTGTACTGCCTGTATCAGGCCTTAACAGTGCACGAAGAGCCTGCTCAATGAATAGTGTTCCTGGGGTGAATCTGAATTATAACAGTGAACATAAGATTAGATAATTACAGATATTGATATGCAACCCATAAACATAACATTGTATGAAAATACATTTAGCATATCAAACAAACATTTTATCCCTCCTTTTTTTTTCTCTTTTTTTACTTTTCCCCACCTCACTCCCGGCTAGATTTGGAGTTTTGTCGGTAACGACCCGAAAAACTAACGCCGGCTTTTTTCTGGCCGCACCATAAAAATAACTCTGGTATTGAGAGTCCACATAAAGGCTGCGTTAGGCTCCAAAAAAGGAGCGTAGAGCATTTTTAACGCAGCTTAAACTCTCGATACCAGAGTTGCTTACGCAAGCGGCCAGCCTCAAAAACGTGCTCGTGCACGATTCCCCCACAGGAAACAATGGAGCTGTTTGAGCTGAAAAAAAACCCAAACACCTGCAAAAAAGCCGCGTTCAGCTCCTAACGTAGCCCCATTGTTTGCTATGTGGAAACACTTCCTACGTCTGCACCTAACACCCTAACATGTACCCCGAGTCTAAACACCCCTAACCTTACACTTATTAACCCCTAATCTGCCGCCCCCGCTATCGCTGACCCCTGCATATTATTATTAACCCCTAATCTGCCGCTCCGTACACCGCCGCTACTTACATTATCCCTATGTACCCTAATCTGCTGCCCCTAACACCGCCGACCCCTATATTATATTTATTAACCCCTAATCTGCCCCCCACAACGTCGCCTCCACCTGCCTACACTTATTAACCCCTAATCTGCCGACCGGACCTAAGCGCTACTATAATAAAGTTATTAACCCCTAATCCGCCTCACTAACCCTATAATAAATAGTATTAACCCCTAATCTGCCCTCCCTAACATCGCCGACACCTAACTTCAATTATTAACCCCTAATCTGCCGACTGGAGCTCACCGCTATTCTAATAAATGTATTAACCCCTAAAGCTAAGTCTAACCCTAACACTAACACCCCCCTAAGTTAAATATAATTTACATCTAACGAAATTAATTAACTCTTATTAAATAAATTATTCCTATTTAAAGATAAATACTTACCTGTAAAATAAATCCTAATATAGCTACAATATAAATTATAATTATATTATAGCTATTTTAGGATTTATATTTATTTTACAGGTAACTTTGTATTTATTTTAACCAGGTACAATAGCTATTAAATAGTTAAGAACTATTTAATAGCTAAAATAGTTAAAATAATTACAAAATTACCTGTAAAATAAATACTAACCTAAGTTACAATTAAACCTAACACTACACTATCAATAAATTAATTAAATAAACTACCTACAATTACCTACAATTAACCTAACACTACACTATCAATAAATTAATTAAATACAATTCCTACAAATAAATACAATTAAATAAACTAGCTAAAGTACAAAAAATAAAAAAGAACTAAGTTACAAAAAATAAAAAAATATTTACAAACATATGAAAAATATTACAATAATTTTAAACTAATTACACCTACTCTAAGCCCCCTAATAAAATAACAAAGCCCCCCAAAATAAAAAAATGCCCTACCCTATTCTAAATTACTAAAGTTCAAAGCTCTTTAACCTTACCAGCCCTGAACAGGGCCCTTTGCGGGGCATGCCCCAAAGAATTCAGCTCTTTTGCCTGTAAAAAAAAACATACAATCCCCCCCCCAACAGTACAACCCACCACCCACATACCCCTAATCTAACCCAAACCCCCCTTAAATAAACCTAACATTAAGCCCCTGAAGATCTTCCTACCTTATCTTCACCCTGCCAGGTTCACCGATCCGTCCTGAAGAGCTCCTCCGATGTCCTGATCCAAGCCCAAGCTGGGGGCTGAAGAGGTCTATGATCCGGCTGAAGCCTTCATCCAAGCGGGAGCTGAAGAGGTCCATGATCCGGATGAAGTCTTCATCCAAGCGGGAGCTGAAGAGGTCCATGATCCGGATGAAGTCTTCTATCAACGGCATCTTCAATCTTCTTTCTTCCGGATCCATCTTGCAGACCTCCGACGCAGAACATCCTCTTCTCCCAACGCCTACTAGCCGAATGACGATTCCTTTAAGGGACGTCATCCAAGATGGCGTCCCTCGAATTCCGATTGGCTGTTAGGATTCTATCAGCCAATCGGAATTAAGGTAGGAATATTCTGATTGGCTGATGGAATCAGCCAATCAGAATCAAGTTAAATCCGATTGGCTGATCCAATCAGCCAATCAGATTGAGCTCGCATTCTATTGGCTGATCGGAACAGCCAATAGAATGCAAGCTCAATCTGATTGGCTGATTGGATCAGCCAATCGGATTGAACTTGATTCTGATTGGCTGATTCCATCAGCCAATCAGAATATTCCTACCTTAATTCCGATTGGCTGATAGAATCCTATCAGCCAATCGGAATTCGAGGGACGCCATCTTGGATGACGTCCCTTAAAGGAACCGTCATTCGGCTAGTAGGCGTCGGGAGAAGAGGATGTTCCGCGTCGGAGGTCTGCAAGATTGATCCGGAAGAAAGAAGATTGAAGATGCCGTTGATAGAAGACTTCATCCGGATCATGGACCTCTTCAGCTCCCGCTTGGATGAAGACTTCATCCGGATCATGGACCTCTTCAGCTCCCGCTTGGATGAAGACTTCAGCCGGATCATGGACCTCTTCAGCCCCCCGCTTGGGCTTGGATCAGGACATCGGAGGAGCTCTTCAGGACGGATCGGTGAACCTGGCAGGGTGAAGATAAGGTAGGAAGATCTTCAGGGGATTAGTGTTAGGTTTATTTAAGGGGGGTTTGGGTTAGATTAGGGGTATGTGGGTGGTGGGTTGTAATATTGGGGGGGATTGTATGTTTTTTTTTACAGGCAAAAGAGCTGAATTCTTTGGGGCATGCCCCGCAGAGGGCCCTGTTCAGGGCTGGTAAGGTTAAAGAGCTTTGAACTTTAGTAATTTAGAATAGGGTAGGGCATTTTTTTATTTTGGGGGGCTTTGTTATTTCATTAGGGGGCTTAGAGTAGGTGTAATTAGTTTAAAATTGTTGTAATATTTTTCTTATGTTTGTAAATATTTTTTTATTTTTTGTAACTTAGTTCTTTTTTATTTTTTGTACTTTAGTTAGTTTATTTAATTGTAGTTATTTGTAGGAATTGTATTTAATAAATTTATTGATAGTGTAGTGTTAGGTTTAATTGTACCTTAGGTTAGGATTTATTTTACAGGTAATTTTGTAATTATTTTAACTATTTTAGCTATTAAATAGTTCTTAACTATTTAATAGCTATTGTACCTGGTTAAAATAAATACAAAGTTACCTGTAAAATAAATATAAATCCTAAAATATCTATAATATAATTATAATTTATATTGTAGCTATATTAGGATTTATTTTACAGGTAAGTATTTATCTTTAAATAGGAATAATTTATTTAATAAGAGTTAATTAATTTCGTTAGATGTAAATTATATTTAACTTAGGGGGGTGTTAGTGTTAGGGTTAGACTTAGCTTTAGGGGTTAATACATTTATTAGAATAGCGGTGAGCTCCAGTCGGCAGATTAGGGGTTAATAAGTGTAGGCAGGTGGAGGCGACGTTGAGGGGGGCAGATTAGGGGTTAATAAATATAATATAGGGGTCGGCAGTGTTAGGGGCAGCAGATTAGGGGTACATAAGGATAACGTAGGTGGCGGCGCTTTGCGGTAGGCAGATTAGGGGTTAATTATTGTAGGTAGCTGGCTGCGACGTTGTGGGGGGCAGATTAGGGGTTAATAAATATAATATAGGGTCGGCGGTGTTAGGGGCAGCAGATTAGGGGTACATAAGGATAACGTAGGTGGCGGCGCTTTGCGGTCGGCAGATTAGGGGTTAATAAGTGTAGTTAGGTGGAGGCGACGTTGTGGGGGGCAGGTTAGGGGTTAATAAATATAATACAGGGGTCGGCGGTGTTAGGGGCAGCAGATTAGGGGTACATAAGGATAACGTAGGTGGCGGTCGGCAGATTAGGGGTTAAAAAAAATTATTCGAGTGTTGGCGATGTGGGGGGACCTCGGTTTAGGGGTACATAGGTAGTTTATGGTTGTTAGTGTACTTTAGAGTACAGTAGTTAAGAGCTTTATAAACCGGCGTTAGCCCAGAAAGCTCTTAACTACTGACTTTTTTCCTGCGGCTGGAGTTTTGTCGTTAGATGTCTAACGCTCACTTCAGAAACGACTCTAAATACCGGAGTTAGAAAGATCCCATTGAAAAGATAGGATACGCAATTGACGTAAGGGGATCTGCGGTATGGAAAAGTCGCGGCTGAAAAGTGAGCGTTAGACCCTATTTTGAGTGACTCCAAATACCGGCGGTAGCCTAAAACCAGCGTTAGGAGCCTCTAACGCTGGTTTTCACGGCTAACGCCAAACTCCAAATCTAGGCCTCCCTTTCCCTCTGCTCCTTTTCTAGTGAAATCTTATAACTACAACAATAGAACAGTACTATCCGTAGTCCAGCAATCAAACCAAGCTGTAGTCCAATTTCAGCTTTTCTTAGTATTTAGGGAATTATCACTTTCAAAGAAAATAACATATATCTATATTCCAACTGTCTCTTTAATTAAGAGAGAAAGAGAAGGTCTCTTATGCAGAGTTGTTATCCAAGTTACACACACAGTCCCTTCCTTTTCCTATCTTTCTTGCTTTTCGCAGCTTTTTTCCTGTTCCTTAATAGGGACACAGACCATGGACAAGTTGTACAAGAGAACCAGGATAATGTCTTTCAGCTACGACCAAAAAGAAAAAACAGTCCCAGCATATAAAAATGACACATACCAGTGTAGTGGGGGATCGCCTGTAACAGTTACAAAGCAAAAGTTGTTATACAATACCTCAACCCTATTCCGGTTTACTACTCAGGCCTTCCAAATCTCTTGTCTTGAGCCTCTATATCTTTGAGGGTTCTGGAGCAGGCTATGATCGGTAGATACTATTGCTGTATATTCGGTTCAGCTCCGGCAGCCGACTAGCATGGGCAGAGTAGAAATCACGGATCCCTCCGCGACCAGGACTCGCTCCTCTGTCAGCCACCTCTCTGTTTCCTCTCTGTTTCCAGAATCGATGACCTGCCATGCCCTACCAGGAGGGCACAGGTCTCTGCTCTCTTTCCGAATCACCACTGGTACTATCAGGTAGGTGCCGGTAAGGGGAGGAATCGTAGCGTGCCTCTTGGCTATTTTGACTAGCTAGTACTGTCTAGTTTGATTGTACAGGGGATCCCCAGATCTCTTCATATACAGAGGTAGTAGCGTCTCCGCAAACAGGCTACGGCTGAGAGCTGTGGCAGGTTCCACAGCAAAGGTGCCAACGAGGCTGCAGGGATTACAGCCAACAGGTGGTCTCAGTCAGTGGAGTAGTTCTTCTCAGGCCCTCGGTACATGCCGAAGTTGGAGAGCGTGAGAGAGAGCGCCACTTCCGCCGTCAGCAAAACACTGGAATGTACTGGGGTCTACAGGTCTAAGGTAACACCCTAGTCAGCCAATTCCCGATCTAAGTCCGCAGAGAACTCTATGCTGAAAAAGCCCTGTAAGTTGATTAGGACTGAGCGTAGTCTACGGTTTGAGGAGCTAAGTGCGGTTCCGGATGGAATTATGGAGTGAACTGCCAGCCAGAGGTGTAGCGAATCCGAAGCCTGGTAACAGCAACCAGCTGCATCTCCCCAATGTGAGGCCAGAGACAAGCAGATGAATTTCCCCGTCCTGGTGCAGAAACGGGCTGAGATGTGTTGATACTGAGATCCGCTCAGCGGTGCGCCGCTCCTCCCTATAGCTCAAGGTAAGAACCACAGGGTTTCTTCTCAGCTTTGCCTGAAGAGTATGATCCGGCTGTAGATGGTATCTTATCCATGCTCCCATACCTTGAAGTGAGGTCTAGGTACGTTCCTGACTTCTCTTCCAGAGGCATCACGGATTGCATTAATTCTGATTGACCCGCAAATAGGGGATCAGCAGCAGATCTCGAGTTAGCGGGTAAATTGACTTCCGTTGTCTGGGGGCTGTACTTTAAAGCCTCATGGAGTGCGTTAAATTGAGTGTCCATCTTGTGAGCAATATTTATAAGCAGTGAGTGCAAAGTCTCATCGTTCTCCCCCATTATGTATTTGCGGTTGAGAAAAACAGCTCAGACCGGGAGGAGGTATTAGTGCTAAAAGTACTAGGCCGTCACCTCGCCTCTCTAACTGTCTAAAGTAGCTCCAGCTGGGAGGATTTCTGAGATACTGGTATCAGTAAATGCAGCGACTCCTCCAGAAACAGTATCACATTGTTAAAACAGTAGATGTACAGCCATAGTATAGATAATTAGCAGATTATCCCTTAAGGTATTGAGAGCTTCCATTTTTTCATCCTATCATGGCCACTATCAGGACACGCCCCATTTATTTTTATTATGCAATAAAAAGAAAAAGAAAAATCATAGAAAACTGGACACTGGCAGACAGCTGCCAGCACCTAAAATGGCGGAAATTAGTTAGAGGGGGGAGGGTTAGAGAGGTTTTTGGGAGGGATTAGGGAGGTGGGAAGGTAAGGGGGAAATCATACACTGAAGAAAATAATAAAGAAAAATAAGGTCTAAATCTGCATACTGGCAGACTGTCTGCCAGTTAATTAAAAATCACCTTGATGTTCGTTCATTTTTTTTTACTCAATTTGTTTATAAGCTTTTTTATTTTTCCTTTCAATTATTGCTTGTTTTACCTTTATTGTCCGCCTACCATCTTGCTTATTTTGATTGACAGTTTTTTTACGATTTAATCTCCAATAGCTGTTCCCCCCCTCCCCCCCCCCGGGGCGTTTAGCCCCTTTTTACTAACGTCATTCTTTACTTATGCGCATGCGTTTTTGAAGCAGGGGAAATATAGAGCGCTTACAGTCTTCACAAAGTTCTAGCGAGTATCACGATCGCATAGTAATCAGTGAATAAATTTATTCATTCATTGAATACTATATTTCTATGTTATGGGCTGTAATATTGTAACGCATGCGCGATTGCAGTGACTGTACGCATGCGCAGTTAGTTCTCTGTATTGTGCACAAGCTTTGCGGTGACGTAGTGAACGTGTGGGACTGCTTGCTACGTCACTAGTGCAGAATAAGGAAGTAGTGGAGGGGAGGTGTAAACATGTAAAACGGAGGTATAATATACTTTTAATTTATATAAAAACGACAAATTAAAATTAAAAATGAAGTTAGCGACTTTAATGGTGATAGGTTAATATGGAAATAGATGCACTCCAGTATCATAAAACTGACCTTCACTTTAAGATGGGGGTGACCAGTGGGGGGTGGGGTAGGGAAAAGAGCTGTTTGGGAGGGATCAGGTAAGGATCAGGGGGTGGGAAGTGTCAGGTGGGAGGGTAATCTCTACACTAAAACTAAAATTAACCTTAGCCTAAATAACCCCTTCACTGCTGGGAATAATACAAGTGAGGTGCCAGCTTCTAAGCTTACATTCCTGCTTTTTCAAATAAAGATACAAAGAAAACAGAAAAAAAATGATAATAGGAGTAATTAGCAAGTTGCTTAAAACTGCATGTTCTATCTGAATCATGGAATAAATACTTTGGGTTTGTTTTATATTCCTTTAAAGGGCCATACAAAAACAAATGTATATTTATGAATCAGATAGATCATACAGTTATTTTTTAAATCATAATTTTTATTTTATCGATGAAATAAAACATAACAGTCATAAACATGGTAATTACATCACATGGGTCGAAGGACAAGTACATTTTTATATATTTATAAACTATTAGGCAGGTGAGAATAAGTTGCAATAAGTTAACAGGTAAATTGCCTAATACATTGAAACCTCAATATTTTTTTTTTCATAATAAATTAAATGTACCCCTGAATGAAACATATATTTAATGCAAAGAAACGTAAATTTAGTAATGCATCTTTATAAGCCATAACTAGAGGTACTATGTATTACTGATATAAAACAGTGTCTGTTTCCACTACAGTTCAATCACCTATATATTCAAATTTACATTGACTATTTAACACTATAGTGACTTGAATTCTGCTCTGGTGGAGGACACCTCAACGACATGTCTCAACCTATAAGTATAGGAAAAGGAAATAGGATAAATAGAGGAGTAGGGGATGTGAGTAAAGTAGAGAGGGGAGATAGAGTGTGGGGGGGGGGGGAGAAAATAAAAAAACACCAGAAGGGAACCTCTGGCTTAATTAGGGTATCTTTCAGACCATAATGACCAAACCTCAATATAGTTCTCCTTTACCAATTGAGTTGAATGCACATCTTTCCATCTTTCTGATATAGCTCACGAATGAAATAATAGTTTGGATACATGGTGCAGAAGTTTTCTTCCATTCCCTTGCTATAATTAGTTTGGTAGCTATCAATAAGTAAGTAAGGAGCATTTTCCTAGAAGTGGCCATTCTAGGTAGTGCCAAATGCAGGAGACCCACCGCTGGGAAACACATGAGTTTATTAATGCAGGTCCCTCAGTACTCCAAAGATTTCTCTCCATAGGGGTCTTATTTTAGGGCATTCCCACCAAATCTGGACCACAGTGCCCATTTGGCCACACTTTCTCCAACACAGAGGTTAAGAGGACTGGAAAATCTTATGAAGATGAGAAGGCACTAAGTGCCAGCGTACGACAATCTTATAATGCAATTCCCACATTGTGGCACAATGTAATGTTTTGCGAGTAAATATAAGCTCTCTGTACTAGGTGGCACTATCCACTATAAGACCAATATCTCTCTCCCAGGCCATATGTTGACTGGATTTGGTGTGTATTGAGATACTAGTTATAAGTAAATATATGTGCGAGAGTAAACCTTTGTCCTTCCGTTTTTTAACCCAATTTTGCTCCCATAATTTTAGTCCTCTCAATTCCCCTCTCTGAAAACCCCATGTCCGGACAATGCTGAACATTCTATGTACACTTCAAAGCAAAGCTTAATTAGGAAAATTAATCTGTTCATAAAAGTGTCTGCGTTCATAAGTGTATTATTCTCATATAGGTCTTCTATACAGGACACTGGGGACTTTGCCCAGAATGATCTGTGTGAGTCAGGTAGACAGTGAATTATGCTGAACATAGAGTGTACTGGGGAAGGGTGGGGTACAATGTTAGTTATGTGCTGGATATTATCCCAACTTTTTACAGTTCCAGTCATTATCGGGTGGTCAATGTGGAGGTATTTTCAACAGTATGGGGGAATCCAGGGTAAGTCAGTTAACTGGATGTGATCTAGAATTAGTACCTTTTCATCTTCCTGCCATCGCAGCAGAGACTCTCCATTACTTCTCCATGACTATTTCAGGGAGCATTTAAAGGAAGAAAGATTAGGGCAAAGCCTGACAGCACGAGGGAGAGTGTTCCAGAGGGTAGGTGCTGCCCGACAGAAGTCCTGCAGTCTAGCATGGGAAGAGGTGATAGTCGCGGATGCAAAGAGCAGGTCATTGTTGGATCTTAGTGGGCAGGCTGGAGTATACTTGTTTATTATAGAGGATAGGTAGAGGGGAGCAGCAATGGTGAGAGCTTTGTATGTAATGGTGAGAATTTTGAATTTTATTCTGCTGTGAATGGGGAGCCAATGAAGGGACTCGCAGAAATGTGGATTAGCCCGGGAAATGTGGATTAGCCAGGCTGAGGTATTTAGGATGGATTGAAGGGGGGAGAGGTGGAAAAGAGGAAGGCCAGTAAGAAGGTTATTGCAGAAGTCAAGTTCGGAAATAACAAGGGAGTGGATTATTTGCTTTGTGGTGTTAGCGCTCAGAAAAGGGTGAATCTTGGAAATATTGCGTATGTGGTTGCGGCAGGATGTAGAAAGCGATTGGATGTGGGGGACAAAGGATAGATTTGAGTCAAGTGTAACTCCGAGGCAGTAGACTTGGGTCGATGGGGAAATGGTGATGCCGTCAACAGGGATAGAGAAGTCAGAAGTCAGCATAGAGCTTGAGGGGGGATAAGAAGGAGCTCAGTCTTGGACATGTTAATCTTTAAGTGGTGAGAGGCCATCCAGGAAGAAATACCAGATAAGCAGTCGCTGACATGAGAGAGGAAAGAGGGAGAGAGAGCAGGGGTGGAGAGGTAGATCTGGTGTCATCAGCATAGAGGTGATATTTGAAGCCATAACTGTTGATAAGTTTACCCAGTGAAGAAGTATAAATGGAGAAGAGTAGAGGACCCAGAACAGATCCTTGAGGTACTCCAACAGACAGAGGCAGTGGAGAGGAGGACTCGTCGGCAAATGACACAGAAAAAGGAGTGAATCCAGGAAAGAGCAGTGTCACGGTGGTACAATGACAAGAGGTATATATATGAGCAGCCACCAACCAGCAGCTAGCTCCCAGTAGTGCTTTGCTGCTCCTGAACCTACCTAGTTAGTTTTAAATAAAGGATAGCAAGAGAACAAAGCAAATTAGATTATAGAAGTAAAATTGGAAGTTGTTTAAAAGTGTATGCTTTATCTGAATCATAAAAGAAAAATGTGGGTTTCATGTCCCTTTAACTACAATCTTCTTTTTTCATATCCCTTTTTCTACAAAAACTACAGACTCACATGGCATTAAAGGGACATAAAACCCAAGATTTTTCTTTCATGGTTCAGATAGAGGATACACTAATAAAGAACTTTCCATTTTACTTCTATTATCAAATTCTCTTTGTTTTCTTGTTATCCTTTGTAGAAAAGTAAGAAGAAAAGCTCAGGAGTGTGCACGTGTCATCAGCACCCTATGGCAGCAGTTTTTCAACAATGTTATACATTAGCAAGAGCACTATACAGCAGCACTATTTCCTGTCATGTAGAGCTCCAGACGTGCACGCTACATATCCAGATATTTCTTCAACAAAGAATAACATGAGAATGAAGCAAATTTGATAATAGAAATATATTGGAAACTTTAAAAAAAAATATTCTCTATCTGAAAAATAAAAGAAAAAAAATGGGGTTTTATGTCCCTTTAAACATAATGTGCAGTGGATTATAGTTCATACCTGCAGAGCTTTTTGGAAACTGGTGAGACAAAATTCAAAAGGTGTGAAAACTGAATGATAAGAAGATTTTGGAACTTTGTGAAGTGCTCATTTAACATTTTACAATTGATAATTATTGATAACTATATAAACTCAGCCTGTGTTAGGAAATAACTAATATGATAATAATAATACTTAAAAAGGTATTGAATAATAAAAATAAAATAAAATTTCTTCTGACACTTGGATAATCTGTATACTATGGATATACCATATGTAGGAATAGAAAAACACTTTGGGTTAGATTACAAGTGCGGCGCAAGCAATTTTGCGTTTTTTTAAAACAATTTCCATTGCGCTGATATTACAATTTGAGCTTCAATCCTTACCGCTATCTCAGAGCTGTGGTTAGCTGTTTTCCCGAAACAAAAGGACTTTACATCGAGATACGTGTGTGTGTGTGTGTGTGTGTGTATGTGTATATATATATATATATATATATATATATATATATATATATATATATATATATATATATATGCTTTATTAGGCTACAATGTGTGATTTTTTTTAAATTTTGGGATGGTGGTGTGCCACAGGATTTTTTTATGTAAAAAAGTGTGCCACAGCAAAACAAAGGTTAAAAGTCACTGATATAGAGTTATTGTTATGCGTTGTAGTAAATACATATATAGTTAAAATCTTTATCATATATGAATATTGTATAAATATGTTTTATCATGTTTTCATCTACATACTGGCAAAGGGTTCTAATGGACTATATATGTCTGTATGTGTGTACATAAATATGAATGTTTTTATATGTGTATATATGACTGTAACAGGGACGTGCACTCATCGGATGCAGGGGAAGCAGTGCCTACCCTGCCATATGTGGCCAAAGCTTAATTAAATTTTAATTAAAACAAAAAAAAAGTCCAAAAATATATCCCCCCATGTAATGCTATGGAGAGGCAGGTACAGGAACGCTTCTCTCCATTGCAGTACATGGGTCAAAGGAAAAGCTGTGCTGCAGCGCCACCTGTGTTCTGTTAATATATTAGCAGCAAAAATTGGAACCAATAGGAGGCACCCGTCTTGATGCCTCCTAGCAAGTGAAGGATATATAGATTAATCAGGAGGAGGATGCAGTGAGCAGGGTCATGCGACACAACTGGAAGCTGAGGTAACCTAAGAACAGATGACACCAAGCAGAAGAGTAAAGTAGTATTCTACATCTCTTGTGATTCACAAATTGTGTTCAGATACAGCTCATTAACAGGGAAGGGGGGGGGGGACAGTAAGTAAGCATAACCCAATACTGACATGAAGTCAAAGGGTCAATTCAAATTTAAATCCATAATTTAAAACCCAGAGTTTGAAGCTAAGTGTGCAGTGCCCACATTATTTAAATTAAAGTTTTTGACATTGAATATTGCTAAGAATCCCTTTTTCATGGTTATTTGATTTAATTAGGTACAAACTACATATATGTTATGTCTGTTCAGTCAGAGGATGCAGTATCTATTTTTATTTTTCTCTGTGTCTCCATTTATTTAAAGACTGCGGTCAATTGAAAGCTGTTGCATTGTGTTTTTAATATGTGCTGCTTTTATACAAGTTTATATTAATAAAAAGGAGATAATGAGTAATTTAAAAAAATATATGTAATTATTGCAGTTAAATGTTTATAGAAATAATGCCACTGTAAAGTAACTGGTTAAACGCATAGTCAAAAGAAGACATTTAAAATTAAACTTTCATGATTTAGGTAGAGCATGCTATTTTAATAGACTTTTCTAGTTATTTATATTTTGAGAATTAGCATCAACTGTTACTGGCCCCATGTCAGCAAATCAAATTAGTTTTTGAAAGGAACATGAAAGTCATAATTACATTTTCATCATTCAGATAGAAATTGCACAAAAAAATAAATAAACTTTCTATTTTACTTTTATTATTATGTACTTCATTCTTTTGGTATCTTTGGTGTCCTTTGTTGAAGAGCATACCTAAGTGGGAAGTGCACGTGCGTTTCTTGAACACCATATTGCAGCAGCTGTGTTGGCAGTATTGATAACTTGTCCTTTGTGTAAAACTTGTATGGTAAATTATTTCTATTTTTACAAGACAGTAGTGAGTACAGAAGAGATTGTGTATCATTCTAATTGCTTAGTAACTGGCACTGTGCCACAGAATTGTGTGAGTGTGTATGTGAGCATAGTGTGTGTGGGTGTCAGTGAGCAGAGTATGTGTGCTTTATTCTCCAGGTAATCAATACATTTCCGATGAGCTGGTGCTTTAGTGCAGTGTTTCTCAACAATGGTCCTCAAGTACCCCCAACAGGCCAGGTTTTCATTATAGCTGAATCAGTGCACAGGTGAAGTAATCAGCTGATCAGTAACTCAGTGGTTACTAACTTGCTCTCACCCATCACCTGATTATGTCACCTGTGCACTGGTTCAGCCATCATTTAAACCTGCCCTGTTGGGGGTACTTGCGGCCCTCTGTACATGTGTTTCTCCGGTGTATCATATCTAGTTGCCTCATCAGCCTCTGACCTCACTGCACGTCACTGGACTGTAAATACATATATACACATATAAATACATTAATATATATACCAGAGTGCGTGGAAGTTTTTAAAGAACCCCCTCCTGAACACAATACACTAATAGCACTCTAGGTATAGAAAAAGAAGTATATCACAATATTTTATTCAAATAGACAATGAGGTGCAAATGCTTTTAATAAATCATAGATATAATAGGAAAATACATACTTAAAACACACTTAGTTACTTTCAAAGGTAAAGTACATATTACAGGTGGAGTGAAAAACCTGTTGTATAGCGGACTGGAGCTGACGCATACGTTTCCAGCAATACCCCTGTATAGCTGGTTAAACATATTAAAGTAAATTATGATGTGTAGTCTGTAGCAGCACACGTTATTAGTAAAAGTTGAATAGTATAGCAAGCTTATAACTGAATTAAAGGACCAGTAAACTTTTAAATTTGCTTATCTTTTTTATTTAATTGTGTTATAAACTTTATTTTTTTAAATGCATGTTATTATTTTATTTGTATACTTTTGTTTTAATTTGGCTTTAAATTTTTTTTTTTTTCCAAACCCCTTTTTTGCTTTGCAAGCAGTCCTATCGGTTCACACTATCCGGATAGGACTGCGGCTACGAGCGACTCGCAGTTGCGCACTTGTACTGTAAGTGAAGAACTGTGATTACACGTC
Organism: Bombina bombina; assembly: GCF_027579735.1. Taxonomy (NCBI): domain Eukaryota; kingdom Metazoa; phylum Chordata; class Amphibia; order Anura; family Bombinatoridae; genus Bombina; species Bombina bombina. The sequence goes on from NC_069505.1 coordinate 316,734,793, forward strand.
ACTTACTTGAAGCGGTTTTGCGCATGCGCATTTGCGCACTTGTAGTTCCGTAATTGAAGATTAGATAGAAGCAGTTTTGCCGCTTTGCAGTCATTGCAAGAGATTTTGGTCATTGCAAGAGATTTTGGTCATTGCAAGAGATTTTGCTTCTATTTATATATTTTTGCTATATTTGTTCCTGTTTTTTGTTTTTTTCCCTGATTGTCACGCATCATTAGAACATTTAATTGGTTAGTTTTGGGCACTAAATTTAGCTTTGTCTCAATTTATTATAAAATTCAATGTTTTATTTTTAAAGTGTAATGAATGACTCCTCTACCACATTTATAATGCTGCATTTTATTATCCAAACTATTTTTTGAGGTGATCTCTTTATGCCTTTGTTAGCTTTCCATATTGCCTACAGATTTTCTCTAATTATTCATAAAGTGTAAGTTTGAAGGTGTTTCATAAACGTCTCCCAGCATGTTTGTTTTCTAAATCATTTACATTTTTTATCCCAGTAAGTGCATGTTCTTCACCCTCAAAATCATGCCCTACATTTTGATTTTTGAAGGGGCGGAGTTTACATGGAAAGACCGTGAAACAAAAACGGTAAAATAGGAGATTTTTTTTTAATAAATTATTGAAAAAAACAGTTTAGCTCAATATTCATGCATATTTTTAAAGATAGCAATTAAAAAAAAAAACTACATTTAGAAAAATTTACTGGTCCTTTAAGTGTTTTACTCAAGCTCTCAGAATGTATGAATAAGCTTCTTAATAAAGAAATAGAAACCAATGCTATTAGTGATAAATTAGCAATGTCCTGACCTAGACTGATATAATGCAGGATACACTGTGTTAATAATCAGCAGACTGTTTGAAATGTATAGTTGCATCTATTGCATATGTTATAGTAGTATGGTAAAGGTCTTAAACGTTTTATATTACTGTGTTAGTGAAATCTGTATTCTAAGATACAGGGTGATGAAAAAAAATATCAGCCGTGAGCTAGTTGAGCTACTCAGCAGAGGGCCCTGGTGTAAAACAGTTTTTGGCTTCTCCCCTGAATATATCTCAGTAATAAACAATAGTAATAATACACATGCTTCTCTGTATAAGATTGTGAGTATACATCCACACTGATAATGAGCATTGTAAGAATTGGCCTCATATTCCAAAAATAGGAATAAATAAGAAATAATTATAAAAATGAGAAAAGTAAAGTTAGTTCACTGTGATAGAATTTTACCTAACAACTCCTCCTGAGTATCTGTACAAACACCTTGGTTATCTCATAGAGGTGTAAAATTATGGTGCCATACTCAGCAATACAAAAGACACTAAATTGGCTAAGATATGCAAATGCTAATTCGATTTTATAGTCCAAAAGCACAAAACAATACTAGAGCCTCCTCACTTAAAATGCATGAGTTGCAGGGAATCTTTGATTAGGTCAAAACAATTGGAGACAACTGCTAAATGTTTAGTTAATTGTTTATGTCCCAATGTCTCCAGTGTTTGACCCACCCACATTTAGTATAAAAATCCTACCTTAATTCAGTAAAGCCAGCAGTCTTTTGAGGAGCAGTCAGAGTGTGAGTTCCCTAAATCTTCAGCTTGATCAGAGTGGTAACTATACAGGTATATTTCTTTGTCTAATAACTTGTAATAATTTACTATTTATTCCCACAGATTGTTTACAATAATATTGATGTTTCATTCCCTAGAAGGATTTATTTAGAAATCACTGACTTATTCTTTTTTTGGGTCACTATCAATTTTTTTTTTATTATTCTGATTTAAAGGGATAGTTTAGTCAAAATTAAACTTTCATGTTTCAGATAGAACAGGCAATTGTAAGCAGCTTTCTAATTTACTCCAATTATCAATATTTCTTTGTTCTCTTGGTATCTTTATTTAAAAAAAAAAAGGAGCCGGACCCTTTTTGGTGTAGAGATTAGTGCTTAAATATTCTGTTAATGCTTTAACCCATGCTATATAGTGGCCCTTAGGATGTAAAATATTGATCTTGCTTTGTTAATATATTAATAAAATTACAAAAAAGTTTATGCAAAAATTGAGACTCTTATTGCATTCTTTGAAATATCAAAGTTTAAAGATGTAACCATAAAAGGCTATAGCATATAATATTAAGACTAGCAACCCTGCAATACTGTGTGTTTAACACCCAAAAAGGGGGCAAACACACAGTGGAAGTACCACTCAGGGGTTGCAGCGCCATGCTGTTTCCCAGTGGAATCTGCTGCTGATACAGTAAGCAGCAGTTAGGGCTGTGGGTCCCAAACGGTACTTCTACTGTGTATTTAACCCCATTGCGAATTAGAGAATTACTTTATTTTATTATTATGGCCCTTTAAAAAATTCCAGGTTTACTAACTAGGCAGCAAAGAACAGGTTTTTTTTTTTAAAAAAGGTGTGGATTTAGCAAGTTGTCAGTTGTTCGGGATAGGTACTTTCATGATTTTCTTGTTAATTACACAATATGATGCGTGGGTAATTTGTTGTGTTCATTATTTACAGGTATAAAACATTGTGCAATATTTATGTATTCTCTTTGTAGAATAAATTCTGACTAAAACTGAAAAGAAGCATTTGGAAAATAATGTAGTGTGTGTTTTTTTTTTTTTTTTTCTTTTTTAAGGAAAAGAGCTGTTTAACTTAGGGCAATGCCCTACAAAAGGCCCTTTTTAAGGGCTAATGTTAGTTTAGCATTAGATTAGGGGGTATTTTTATTTTGTGGGGTTTTCTATTTTCATAGGGATTTGGTTTAACTTTTATTTTTTATCATTTGGTTTATTTTATGTAATGTTAGACTTTTATTTTAATTGTAATTTAGTATTTTTTAATTTAGGTAATGGGGGTGTTAGGTTAGGGGGCTTAGTAATTTAATTACTTGTGGGGGTTTGGCGGATTAGGGGTTTATAGTTTTATTAGGTTTGTTGCAATATGGGTTAATGGCGGATTAGGGGTTAATATACTTTATTAGGTTTATTGCGATGTGGGTTAATGGTGTATTAGGGGTTCATATACTTTATTAGGTTTATTGTGATGTGGGTTAAAGGGACAGTCTACGCCAGAATTTGTATTGTTTTAAAAGAGATAATCCCTTTATTGCCCATTCCCCAGTTTTGCATAACCAACACAGTAATAATAATATACTTTTAACCTCTGATTATCTTGTATCTAAGCCTCTGCAAACTGCCCCTTTTTTCAGTTCTTTTGACAGACTTGCAGTCTAGCCAATCAGTGCCAGCTCCCAGATTACTTCACGTGCACGAGCAGTGTTATCTATATGTGAACTAACATCCTCTAGTGGTGAAAAACTGTTAAAATGCAATCTGAAAGAGGTGGGCTTCAAGGTCTAAGAAATTAGCATATGAACCTCCTAGGTTAAGCTTTCAACTAAGAATACCAAGAGAACAAAACTAAATTGTTGATAAAAGTAAATGCTCTATATGAATCGAGAGTTTATTTTGGCCTAGACTGTCCCTTTAATGGCGGATTAGGGGTTTATAGTTTAATTAGGCTTATTGCATTGTGGGAGGTTATCGGTTTAGGGGTTAATACTTTTATTATTAGTTCTGATGTGGGTTTGATGGCGAATATAGGGATTTTACGTGTCGGGTTTATTTTTGGGAGGCGGGTTAGACTTTTACAGGAGATTTGACTTTTATTTTCTTAGGCGCCAGCAGTTTCTAAAGTGCCGTAAGTCACTGGCGACTCCAGAAATTTGTATTTACGCTCATTTCTGGACATCGCTAGTTTATCCGACTTACAGCAATTTATGAATTACAGGTGGGGTTTATGTAATATCCCAATGTGCAAGGTGACATTACGGGTGACGTGGGTTTCAGCAGTTGCGCTGAAGCTTGCACCGTATATGTAATCTCACCCCTGATTAATAAAATTACAAAAACGATTATCTTTCATTTTTTATTTTTTTTTTATGCAAAAATTGAGACTCATTGCATTCTTTGAAATATCAAAGTTTAAAGATGTAACCATAAAAGTATATAGCATATAATTTTAAGACTAGCAATACTGTGTGTTTAACACACAGTGGAAGTACCACTCAGGGGTTGCAGCGCCATGCTGGTTCCCGGTGGAATCTACTGCTGATCCAGTAAGCAGCAGTTAGGGCTAGGGGTCCCAAACGGTACTTCTACTGTGTATTTAACCCCATTGCGAATTGGAGAATTTTTTTTTTTTATTATTATTATTATTATTATGGCCCTTTAAAAAATTCCAGATTTACTAACTAGGCAGCAAAGAACAGGTTTTTGAAAAAGGTGTGGTTTTAGCAAGTTGTCAGTTGTTCGGGATAGGTACTTTCATGATTTTCTTGTTAATTACACAATATGATGCGTGGGTAATTTGTGTTCATTATTTACAGGTATAAAACATTGTGCAATATTTATGTATTCTCTTTGTAGAATAAATTCTGACAACTGAAATGAAGAAGTATTTGGAAAATAACATGAAGCAGAAACTGCTGTTTGTTCTGGGAATCTTTATTCTGCTGATGCTTTATTCCAATACAGGGATAGGTGAGTTGAATATCTGTCTCTTATTGACATATATTTTCAAAAGATTTTTTTAATATAAAATAAAGCCAAAGGTTTGAAGGGTTAATAAAATAAATACAAATAGACTGTTTGCTTCTGCAAAGTTTACAAACACATTTAATCTTACAGAATAAGATTTAAAGGGACAGTGAATGTACATTTTAAAGATAAAGTGCCCGGTTTTAAAAAATTTGATTTAAAACGGGGGCACGTTAATTCATCAAAATATACATTTCACTCGTGTTGTGAAAATACTTACCTTTTAATCTTGACAGCCGCTGCATCATTTCCTTTGCCCGTCGCAAAGCCTCTTCCTTGGTCTAAAATGAGGAATCCGGCTTCCTCTAATCACAGCATTGAATCAAACACTGATTCCCCCCGGGGTGGAAGCTGTGATTGGAGGATGACTGATCCGTCATTTCTGACGTAGGAATAGGCTTGCGACAACTGGGGGAAGCTGGAGTGGCTGTCAAGATTATACATAAATTGAAATTATATATAAAAATTATGCATTTAGTACACAAAAAACCCAATGGTTAATTATAGCAATAGCATGATTATAATAAAGGACATACTAAGGAAATTACCTTTTCAAAGTTTGGGGTGGAAATATAATGAGGGATGTCATATTTTTTTTTTTTTTTATGTATATGAAGCTTTGACGGTTGATCAGGATGCATACATATGTGACCTTATTTGAGATATATATATATATATATATATATATATATATATATATATATATATATATATATATATATATATATATATATATATATATATATATATATATATATATATATATATATATATATATATATATATATATATATATATATATATATATATATATATATATAATTTTTATCCTATATAATAAAAAGGCCAAGTGTGTTTGTCCGCTGTCATGCGCGGTAGAGACAGCACAAGGACAAACACACCTGGCCTTTGAGTCCCTAGCTGATCAGCGGATGAAGGGGGCGCGGCCGGGCACGGTCACGCAAAAGAGAGGGGGTAGAGCGAGCGCAAGGGGTGGTACTGATGTTCTGCAAAAAATGGCCCGTGTGAACGGGCTTTAGGACGTGTGTGTGTGTGTATATATATATATATATATATATATATATACACACACACACACGTCCTAAAGCCCGTTCACACGGGCCATTTTTTGCAGAACATCAGTACCACCCCTTGCGCTCGCTCTACCCCCTCTCTTTTGCGTGACCGTGCCCGGCCGCGCCCCCTTCATCCGCTGATCAGCTAGGGACTCAAAGGCCAGGTGTGTTTGTCCTTGTGCTGTCTCTACCGCGCATGACAGCGGACAAACACACTTGGCCTTTTTATTATATAGGATAAAAATATATATATATATATATATATATATATATATATATATATATATATATATATATATATATATATATATATAAAAATATTTTTTTTTTTTTTTTTTTATTATCCTCAAAAATTGAAAGTTTAAAAAAAAAAAAAAAAAACATACTAAGGAAATATTATTTCAGACAATATTAGGTTAAAGGGACACTAAACCTTAAATTTTTTTCTTTCATGATTCAGATAGAGCATGCAACTTTCTAATTTACTCCTATTTCTTTGTTTTCTTTATCTTCATTTGAAAAAGAAGAAACCTAAGCTAAGGAGCCAGCCAATTTTTGGTTCAGACACTGGACAGCACTTGTTTATTGGTGCTGTCCAATTGGCAAGGACAACCCAGTTTGTGAACCAAAAATGGGCTGGCTTCTAAACTTATATTTTTGCTTTTCAAATAAAGATAGCAAAAGAACGAAGCAAAATTGATAATAGGAGTAAATTAGAAAGTTGCTTAAAATTGCATGCTCTATCTGAATCATGAAAGAAAAAAATTGGGTTCAGTGTCTCTTTAATACAATAGAGTAGCCCAAAAGGCCAGTAAGTAATTTGTTGTAAAGGAAGAGGTATTACCAGGGGATTTTAAAGGGATATAAAAGCCCACTTTTTTTTATTTTGTGTTTCAGAGAAAGATTGCAATTTTAAATAACTTTCCAATTTACTTCTATTATTTCTTTGTTTTTGTTCTTTGTTATCCTGTGTTGAAAATAAGGAGGCAGGTTCAGAAGTGTGCATGGGTCTAAAGCACTACTATATGGCAGCAGTTTTACAACAATGTTATACATTAGCAAGAGCACTAGAGGGCAGCAGTTTTATAATGTTATACATTAGCAAGAGCACTAGATGGCAGCAGTTTTATAATAATGTTATACATTAGCAAGAGCACTAGATGGCAGCAGTTTTATAATAATGTTATACATTAGCAAGAGCACTAGATGGCAGCAGTTTTATAATAATGTTATACATTAGCAAGAGCACTAGATGGCAGCAGTTTTATAATAATGTTATACATTAGCAAGAGCACTAGATGGCAGCAGTTTTATAATAATGTTATACATTAGCAGGAGCACTAGATGGCAGCAGTTTTATTATGTTATATTATAATAATTATATTATAATGTTAACTATCTAGTTATCTCTTCAACAAAGAATAACAAGAGAACAATGCAAATTTGATAATAGAAAATACAGAAAAAAGTTTACAATTTACTTCTATCTGAATCGTAAAAGAAACATTTTGGGTTTCATGTCCCTTTTAATTGAGGGTCTTATTACACTTTTATAGATCCTAGTTCTGAAGACCATAGCATCAGAACAATATTAATAATCTAGAAAATCTCTAAACCAATTATAATAAAATAGTACTTGGTCTAAAGAAGCAGAAGGAAATGGTTCATAAACCTTTTATGTATAATATATATATATATATATATGAGATTAACTAAGTTCACTATTGTTTCTAATTTCATTAAATATGTTTGTTCTTGTTTAAGCAAACCACAGGCTGAAGATTCTCTATTTCTTCACTTCATATGTGTGCCCTGCTCTGACTTCTACATGCTGCTGTTTTGCCAACTCAACTCTGCTAAAATTCTAAAATTTGAGTTATGGTCCCAGATAAGTCACAAGGAAAATTAAGAGCCGTCAATATGATCACTTTGGAACTACTGTTGTCACATTTACAAATGACCTACCTAGCATGGAAGTTCAGAATGAGCTTGTGAGAAAGGATCTCTGCGACACAATGGAAGAGTCCTGACGGATGCAAAAATAATCCAGAGGGAGAATAAACTCAAGTCAAGTTCACAAATTCAAGTCAAGCTATAAGACACGGTTTTGGAGCTATCAGACAATTTATTTATGTGCACTTTCTTAAAGGGACAATTTAGTAAAATTAAACTTTCATGATTGAGATAGGGCATGCCATTTAAAACAACTTTCCAATTTACTTTTATCATCAAATTTGTTTTCTTGGTAATTTTTTGTTCAAAGCTAAACCAAAGTAGGCTCATATGCTAATTTCAAAGCTCTTGAAGGCCTCCTCTTTTCTCAGTGCATTTGGACAGTTTTTCACAGCTAGAGAGTACTAGTTCACATGTACCATATAGATAACATTGCGATCACTCCAGTGGAGTTATTTATGAACCAGCACTGATTGGCTAAAATTCATGTCTGTCAAAAGAACTCAAATAAATAAGGGGGCAAAGCCTTAGATACAAAGTAATGAAAGAGGTAAAAAGTATATTAATACGTGTTGGTTGTGCAAAACTGGGCAATGGGTAATAAAGGGATTATCTATCTAAACAATAACATTTTGGAGTAGACTGTCCCTTTTAAGACTACCAATAGCTGTACCATACTTTTATAGAAATAAGAAATGTGTGGACTGTTAGCTGTATTACATTTTTACAATAAAATTTTTTACTGTGGAATTTTTTTATATCATTTTTGTCATAAAATGCCATTTTAACACAATTCTACATAAAGTAAAACAAAAGATAATTCTAGCAATAAATTTACACTGCAGCTGTCTCACACATTGAGCCCTACACTCTTTTATATAGCATGGAAGTTTTTACTGTGGAATTTTATAAAATAAGCATGTCTTGCCACAATTTCCCAAAATTGCAAAAAATTTAATTTTTACATACGGCAAAAATAAAATATCCCATTGTACCAATATATTTACAATACAATTTTCTCACACAATCAACCCCCTACAAAATTACACAGTATGGTGACTTTTAATATGTAAAAGATCATATTGCACCAATATATTTACACTGCATCTATGTCACACCATGACCCCTCTACAATTACAAAGTATGGTGACTTTTTACTGTGCAATTTTAAAATGATTGGGTCCTAAATATCACTCAAATTGCAAAAATCAACATTTTCACTTTACGGATACAAACAAAATCTGTCATTGTACAAATATGTTTACACTACAGCTATCTTACACACTGACCTCTCTACAATATCACATAGTATGGGGACATAATTTTTTTTAAATAGAGTTTCAAATATCACTCAAATTGGAAAAAAATCATACTTTTCCAACATTTTCACTTGCCAATATGTTTACACTGTAGACATTTGACACATTAACCCCTCTAAAATCTCACACAGTATAGTAACTGTAAAAATTTTAAAATATGGGGTCCAAAATAAAACCAAAAATGCATATTTTCCAACATTTTCTTCTAAGGAATAAAACAAAATCCCCCATTGTACATATATTTTTTTTTTTACTGTGGAATTTAAAAAAAAAAAGCAAAATCTCTTATTGTACCAATGTGCTTACACTGCAGCTATCTCACACAATGACTTACAATATCACAAAGTATGGGGTCTTTTTACTATGGAATTTAAAAACGGTCGGCTCCCAAATATCACTCAAATTGCAAATATCTTAATTTCCAACATTTTAACTATAAAAACAAATTCTCACATTGTACTAAGCTATTTTACATAATCACCCCCTACAATAGCCTCAAGTATGGGGAATTTTACTGTAAAATTAAAACTATTTTTTGGGATAAAAGCAAAATCTGGCATTGTACCAATACATTTACACTGCAGCTCTCACACACTAACCCCAACATTATCACATAGTATGGGGACTTTTAAATCTTGATTTATTTTAAATACAGGGTCAAAAATATTACTGAAATTGAAAATAAAGTAAATTTTCACTTAGAGATAAGATCATAGGCCCCCATTTATCAAGCTGCGTACGCAACTCTGGGGGACAATTGCTGCAGGCTCGCATGAGCAAGCCTGCATCCGAAAGTTAGAAAGCACCGGTCGGGTGTGTTTTGTCTGGTTTCAATTGAACGTGACCCTGCAGGCTCTTCAATTTTTTTGTTTGTTTTTTTTCACAGAAGGTTTTTATTTTTTTGCTGGTTGTATTTTCGCTCACAGTTCTCTCTTTTCCCCTAATTCCTTATCTTTAGCCATGCTCAGTTAAATAGTCAAAAGGGAAAAGGGGAAGAGGAAGGGGGAAAAAAAGGGGAGTGGGGGCTTCACATTTTTGTGCACAGATTCTATGAAAATTATATAAAGTGTGTATTACCAGGGACTTCCTGGTTCGGTGTGGTGTGTGGTCATATATATATGTGCACTATCCTTGAATGGAAAGATATATCACTCAGGTAAAATCCTTTTCACCCATAATGCCTGCAAAAGTGAAAGACAAGAGAAATAAAACAATTGATGCCAGTTTAGACACCACTATGGAGACTAGTAAAATTTCATGTGATATGCAAGAGCTTACAGCTAAACTGTCAGAAGTATTTTCACCCCAATTTGAAGCCATTAAAAAGGATTTAAGTTCTATCTCTAATGAAATTTCTACTCTAGTATCTGAGGTGAGACAGTTTTCAACCAGATTAACAGAGGCAGAGAATAGGATCTCTGATTTAGAAGATCAGACCCATGTTTCTACAGAGATAATTCAAAAACAAGACACCAAAATTAGAAATATGCAGTTGCGCCTGGAGGATCGCTCCAGGCGTAACAATATCAGATTGGTTGGGCTACCAGAATTTGATGATTTATTAAAATTTGCTTCCCCTTGCTTTAGGGATGCTTTCCCATGCTTTACCACTCATGATTGAACGGGCTCATAGGCTAGGTCCCAAGAAAGTTTTTCCCGATGGAGCTTTGAAAAATAGAGCATGTTTATTTAAACTTTTAAAATATCAAGACAAGATTGAAATGCTGAGACTTTTTAAAACAGCCGAACCTCCAATATTTGGAAATTCTAGGGTGCTAATGTTTCAAGATTTTTCCTCTGAGACCTCCTCGAGGAGGAGAACTATGGCCCCACATTGTACTCATCTTATCAATAAAGGGTTAAAAGCGCGGATGATTTATCCAGCTTAAATCTTGGTAGAAGATCGAGGCACGAGACATTCTTTCGATGAGGTCTCAGAGGTTAAAAAATGTATAGAGTGGGGGGCGGAGCCAAGCCTTGCTGGGACATGGCTGCCTTTTTGTGAAGCTCCGGAGCTGTTGCTGCTCAAATTCTAGGAGCTGATATGGTGGGGACCTAATCTGCCTCTTATTCTTAACCCTAACAACTTGTGTCAGATAAGGGGTGTTCCTGACCCCCTTCTTCAATCCCTCCTCTCCCTCCCGTTCGACCCTTTCTCAGCAAACTCCAGAGGATCAGCACAGTCCGGTCGCCATCTTGGGCCGGATCGCACTTCGATCTCAGCTTGCGTTACTGCTTTCAGGTGACACAAGCCCAATACCCATCAGCAGAGTTAAGATACCGGACCCTACGCCTCCAGTCTAGGAGGTTACACGCCGAAGATCACTATCACTTACCTTCTGTAATCCGGCGGAGCATGCCGCTGTCTGGGCCGCGTCACCCCCACGTGGCAGGCCGTTAGCCTGAAAGACCGAACAGCAGAGTAAAGATCCAAGCTACAGCCACCGGATCACCGGAATAGCGACTCTGCCTACAGGTACTATTCTACTAAACGGGCTGGGATAGAGGGGGTCTTGAACTTTCACACGCATTTAAACAAGCCTGGGGGAATTATACAGAGTGGCCTGAAACACTTCTGGGCCTACAAAATTAACAATCTCTGCATAGGGCAAACTGTATTAAGTATTATAAGGTACTCTGCCAAGACTAGAAGTATTTGAAAGACTCTAACCCACGTACTGTTAATACTTAAAGGAGCTGTGTTTTCCCTGCAGCCTTGAACTGATTTGCAAAGGAAAAAGGGACATTTATTCGAATACAGGACTGTCCTGAGCAACTGCTATTTATAAGTTACTAACGGACCACATTAGATCTTCCTCATCCATTGTGCCTTAACTGGTGTATACATAAGAAGCACGAATACAAGAGCATACAAACTTATGCACAGTTCTTATACACCTGTAATACCCTTGAATCTCAAGAACATAGTTAATAAACTCCAGCTGACTTTTCACACAAGAGTTAATACCTAACATACTCTAAATAACTTGCAAAACTCCTTTGGGTGGGGCTGAGAGCCCTGCAGCCCCTACATTGATTAAACTGAACAGTAAAAGATGTCGCAACGCAAAGGGCCCAAACCAGATAAATGTAATAAAGCAATGGCAACTACCCCATCAGTGTCTACATTCTTTCAATCTTCTGATGTTAATCCAACAGAGCTTACACAATCACAAGAGCAATCCCCAATTGATATGCCAAAAGAATATACCCCTTCACAATATAAATCTTTATTGACTTTGCCATCACAAATTGCAGATTTACCCTCTAAATCAGACTTTGAATCACTGAAGTCCTTCATAAAAGGTGAAATGAGAGACCTGAAAAAGGACCTGAATGATATGAGCTCAAGGCTTGACTATATTGAAGAAGGCCAGGAGGCCCTAAACACCATGGTTAGCTCTAATTCTCAACAACTCTCCATTCAGGACTCAATGGTCCAGGCTTTGCAAGAAAAACTTGAGGATCTGGATAATCGTGGGAGACGAAATAACCTCAGGATTAGAGGCATACCTGAGGAGGTCTCAACGGAGCAACTAAAATCCTATGTCACAGAACTTTTCCATTTCCTAAATCCTAGAGCACCTCAGTTACTGAATGACGAAATAGAACGGATACACAGAGCCCTGAGACCTCTACCTAAGCCTCCGGCCCCACCTAGGGATGTGATTCTCAGATTCCTGAGGTACACCATAAAAGAAGAAATTTGGCAAATAGCGAGATCCAGAAGATCTATAAGTTTTAAGGACCACACTATACAAATTTTTCAAGACCTATGCCCACAGACCATCCAGAGGAGAAGAGAAATCAGGTTCCTTACTAAAGCCCTACAGGACCATAATATTAGATACCGCTGGGGATTCCCATTTAGCCTGATTATCAATCATAATGGCTCACAGATCATCTATAAAACATTCCAAGACCTGGATGAAGTATCCAAGAAATTGAACATCAATATTGAACCCCCTGACGAAGATGTTCTTGAAACCTCAAAAAGACCTACAGACAAAATTAAAGAAACGCCCAAGGAACAACGATCACAATGGAACAAAGTCCAATCTAAGAGGAGAAAGACTGACAATACAGCTTCAGGATCCTCAAGATCTCAGGACCCCTAGCCTTTAACCTACCTGGTAATCAATGCCAGGTGATAATTTTTCTCACTTTTGCAGATGCAGGACTGTTCCCGGCCGTAAGAGGAGTGGTAAGATTAACATTTTACTAAAATAACTGTAAGCTTACATACGAGACTATCACTGCTATGGCCTAGTTATGCGTGGCTTATGGCACATTGTCCTATCACCAATAGACTTTTTTCATCGCTACCAGAACTAATCCTAAGTACCTTTGCCGGGTCGGAGTTCAGTCCCTAGTATATTATCTATGTTGGAACTGGACTTTAATGCTAGTAGAGTAATAATGACATTGTGTTCATGATCTGTATGACTCCTACTTACTCTCACTGATATTCTTTCCCCCCCCCTACATCTTCCTCCGACCTCTATTATACCCACTTACCTCTTCTCTATCTTCCTATACTCATACCCTCTCTACAGGTCCCCACCTGAAACTCCAAATACTATATAGCTATCGACTATGAGCTTCAGGCAACACCAATCCTTCCCCAAATAAGGTGTATAGTTACACAAATACACTCTATGTTGGTCTAGTGTGTTGTTTATGTTTATTTTTCTTAACTATGTTTACACATGTTTTTATTAAGATACCACATGCTGTCTACAAGCAAATGTTCAATTATGCTCTGCTATGCAACCTAGAATTGTGTTTACTATTTGTAATGTCTTACAAGCTAAAATATTTTAATGTTGATAGATAAGTGTCATTTTAAATTAATCTCCCATAATGTGAAAGGGCTCAATATTCCCCAAAAGAGATCTATTGCCTTTAAAGATTATAAAAGACTTAAATGTGATATTGTGATGTTACAGGAGACCCATTTTAAAAAAGGAAAAGAGCCACGTGCTTCTTTTAAAAAATTCGGTACACCGTATTTCTCCTCCAATAATTCTAAACATAATGGCGTATGCATAGTGATAAACAAGAATTTTCCTTTTCAGGTAATCTCGATAGATAGGGACAAACAGGGCAGATACTTATTCATTTCAGGATTATTAAACCGCAAACCCTTAACCCTAGCCAACATTTACGCCCCCAGTCTAGACGCTTCCAATTTCTTCCACCAACTATGTAACAAACTCCTAGAGTTCTCAAAAGGAAGGTTGGTGGTGGGAGGAGACTTTAACGTAGCATTAGACCCCACAATAGATTATTCAGCTGGCAAATCAGCTACCCCGGCCAGAACCCTGAAACTAATTAGGTCTAAGCTGACCACACTTGCTATTCATGATATCTGGAGGCTCCATCACCCATGTGAAAGGGACTTCACCTTCTATTCACATCCACACCAAAATTATTCAAGAATAGACTACATACTTACAGACGTTAATAGCCTAGCCCACGCACGTCACTCCAAGATACACCCTATAACATGGTCTGACCATGCAATGGTCAGCTGCACATTCGATCTACCAATAGATACAACACAGCCACGTTCCTGGAGAATGGATGAATCCCTCTTGAGGGATCCATTAATAAAGATACGCATTACTAAGGCCATAGAGAATTATTTTGAAATTAATAATACACCAGGTATGTGCCAGCAACATATCTGGAATGCCCACAAGTGCGTCATTAGAGGTGAGCTAATTGCCCTAAAAATAGCTAATTCGAAGCAACAGCAACAATACCTAAAATCCCTACTTGTTGACTTAAATAAACTCCAAGAAATACACAAAGCATACCCGAAAGACCGATCTCTCCTAGATAGCCTCGAGCATAAACGACATCAGCTTAACTGTTACCTAGGGAGGGAAGCTAAACGCAATGCTCTCTTCCTTAAGAGGACCTACTTTGAAGGTGCCAACAAGCAAGGCCGGTTTTTAGCTAGGCAGCTTAAGAAAAAATCTCTCAGCAGATATATCCTTCAAATTAAAGATGAGAAGGGGAAAAACTGGCACTCGTCAAAAGATATAGCTGACAGTTTCAGGATGTATTACAACTCATTATATAATCTATCTACAAAAGCACACCCTCCAACACTAGAGACAATCCAAGGTTATTTGTCACAACTTCAGTTGCCTCGGATTAGCGACGAACAGAGAACTAGTCTAGAAGCCCCAATATCGGTTGAGGAGATCAAATTAGCCATAAAAACACTCAAACCAGGAAAATCCCCAGGCCCTGATGGCCTTAGTAACACATACTACACAACCTTCCGAGATGCACTAACTCCACACCTGCTGGCATACTTCCAAAGCATAGATACTGACAAGCCTTTCCCTCCTATAGCCCTACAAGCCAACATCTCGTTAATCCCAAAGCCCAACAAATCCCCCCTATCTATGTCAAATTATAGACCAATTTCCTTACTGAACTCAGACATTAAGATTTTTGCCAAAATCATTGCTAATAGACTCAATCTCATTCTACCCACAATTATACATCGTGACCAAGTTGGCTTTGTACCATATCGAGAAGCTAGAGACAACACGGTGCGTAACTTGCACTTGTTGTGGCATGCTAAGACAAATCGTATTCCAACACTATGGATTTCCACTGACGCAGAAAAGGCCTTCGACAGAGTCGGATGGCCTTTTCTACATGCAACATTACAGGCCTTTGGATTTGGTGATAAAATATTGCAAATGATCTTTGCGTTATATAACAAACCTAACGCCAGAATAGCACTTAATGGAATCCTTTCTCCCTCATTTCAGATAACTAATGGTACTAGGCAGGGTTGTCCCTTGTCCCCCCTGCTTTTCACATGCCTCATTGAGACATTAGCCATTAAAATTAGGTCCAATAATAACATCCAGGGCCTGAAAGTGGGAGGGGAGGAGTACAAATTATCACTTTTTGCAGATGATGTCCTTTTTACTGTGACATCTCCAGTGGAATCCATTCCTCATATCCTTAAGGAACTAGAGACATTTCACAACCTAGCGAACTATAAAATTAACCAAAATAAATCTGAGATGCTAGGGGTAGCTATTGACTCTTTAACTGAAGACCTAATCACTAAAAATTGCCCATTTAAATGGAGTAAAGAATCAATAAAATATTTAGGGATTCATCTATCTAGTAACTCTGACCTATTGTATAGGCTGAATTACTTGAATATAAGAAACGATTTAATGCGAGATCTTTCATCCTGGACCAGGAAACGTCTATCTTGGCTAGGAAAGATAAACACAATCAAAATGAATATCTTCCCCAGACTGCTCTACATTATGCAGACCCTTCCGATCCAACTCCCTAATACATACATCCCACAAATGCAACGGCTATTCAGTTCGTTCATTTGGAACAGACGCCCTCCTAGGATTAACAAACTCACAATGTCCTGCCCTACTTCGCAGGGAGGTTTGGGTGTCCCGAACATCGAATCATATCGTAGATCTATATTCCTCCAAAGGATACTCGATTGGAGAATCCATAGGGAACATAAAAGATGGGTTTCATTAGAAGAGGCACTCAGCCCAAACCTCCACCTTCCCACCATATGCTGGAACCCAGGTTTTCAGATACTTCATAGACGAATCGATAACCCCATTACCCTAGAAACTCTGAGAACTTGGGACTCATCCAACAAGACGAATCCATATATCTCATCCTGCCCAAGTCCCTTGACATCACTTCTTCATAACAATGAGTTTTCATTGCTTACCCTTACTGTAGGAATGGGAACCCAATATACAGACTCAGACATTCAACTCCTGACTTTAAACACCAATGACCGATTAAAATCTCAAAAGGAACTTATTGAAATGGGTCACGACTGGGCCAATAATTGGTTTACATATAGAAAGGTTCACCACTATATCACCACACATCAACAGCATTTAAATATGTTACGACCTCTAACTAACATTGAGAAACTTTTCATGTCGACTCCACCAATCAAACATAGTCTTTCATACATCAATAATATCATCACCCAGGCACCCCCTGGTAACTTACCCCGCTCTATGGAGCTGTGGGAGAGGGAACTAGGGATCACCATTACACCTCAGACAGCGACAAATATCTTTCACAATACTAAATCGACCTCCATGTCGGCAGCAATTAAAGAACTCAATTATAAAATATTACATGGATGGTACCTAACACCCAAAAGACTTCATAGGCTCTTCTCACATACCAACAACCACTGCTGGAGATGCGGACATGTGGGTAGTGGCATGGGTCACATGTGGTGGTGGTGCTCTCAGATAAACTCTCTATGGAGGACAATAACCTCGGAAATAGAACATATCTTTCAAATAACCATCCCTTTAGACCCCCTTGTTTGGTTACTAAATAAATCATTTAAACTGTCCCAGTCTCATTTCAAGCATTTGTTAAAAATTATGATAAACAGCTTGAAAGTCCTGATAGCACAAAACTGGAGATCACCAGGGATCCCCACACTAGCTATGTGGCGTAATAAGGTTACAGATCTAATAGAACTAGAAGAATATGGCTTCATGGTAAAGGATAAAAGAGAACAATTCATAGAAGTGCGGATAACATGGGAGAATTATATCAAGTCTATTGAGCCCATACATGATCCACTCGATATAGCTGTAGGCCATTAGGCCAATTAAATCAACTATTCTTAATTAGACACAACCATGATTTCTAGAAAATTTACACAGGTAGACGTTACTATATGAAGAGACAAGCATAGAGGTATCTTTAGTTTTATTTTATTTTTATTAGTTTATTTTGTTAAAAATGTTAAAACAAGAATCTTGGATACAGGATAATTATTTGGAAATTTTCAATGTAAGAGTGAACCTTTGACTGGCATTATAACATTCCTTTTTATTTTTTCTTGTTCATATTGTCAATCTTTATGTATCATTGATTCTTAATAAAAATACTTTGGAAAAAAAAAAAATGTATAGAGTCCCTTGAGAGTATGTAGACTAAGAGCTGGCTTTGAAATGAAAGTTAGCCCTAATCCTCCTTTAGTATGGAATTGATGGTTTTGTTTTTAATTATGGTTAGCGAAGTTGTTTGTGTGTTATTTGTGATGTGGGGTGTACTTGGGTTTTTTTTTTTGTCTCTCTTTTTTTTTTTTCTTCTTCTCCCTCCCCTCCTCTCCACCTACTTACCCTTGCATAGTAAACAGTGTGGGACATATATGGTCCCCTTGGAACCTTTTAGTGGAATGCTTAGACTAGATGGGTGAACAAATTAAGATATTATCATGGAACATAGGGGGAATAACTTCCCCCATTAAGCGTAAGCTGGTTATTAAAAAATTATCTAGGCATAAACCCGATATAGTCCTTCTACAGGAGACACACCTTAACAAGTTAGAAGCAGCAAAACTAAAGATAAAGTGGGTAGGGGAAGTTATATCTACATCCGGGGGAGCTAGGAGATGTGGTTTAGCTATTCTTTTGCATAAAGATTTAGATTATAAGTTACTTAAAATAGAGGTAGACGAGGAAGCTAGATATATCATTCTTCAAATTCAGTTAAATAATGTAAAATTGGTGATTTGTAACATATACGCCCCTAATACATTCTTTAGAGTCTTTTGGGACAATATAAAATTAAAATTATTTGCGTTCCTCTTTGAAAATTTAATTCTAGGGGGCGATTTTAACGCAACTCTCTGCCCTATCCTGGACAGATTTAAAAAAAAAATGTTTCGTTACATAATAGTAATGCAAATTTTTTAAAACAATTCTGTAGCAGGCTGAAATTAGTTGATATCTGGCGCTTAAAAAACCCAGATAATTTGGCCTACTCATGCGAATCTAAAGCCCATGGGACATTTTCAAGAATAGATCTGTTTTTAATTTCTGGAACTCTTTCGACGCAGGAAGTAGAGTGTGAGATAGGAGAGATCTGTGTGTCAGACCACGCTATTATTTCAGTAGCTCTTTTATCCGGTAACAAAGATAGACTTAAAATTCCTAGATTTAGTTTCCCCAGATATCTATACACCAATCTGAAATTTGTTAATTTTTTGAAAACATCATGGCAGCGCTATTACAAAGAGAATTTAAATTATATTGATAAGCCTGAAATATGCTGGGAAGCTTTTAAAGCTGTGTTACGGGGAGAGATTCAAGCTTATGTAAGTATTGGAAAGAAGAAGAGCCGAGCTCGGGAAATTCAAATTCTAAATCAAGTAAGGAATTCTTATACAAAATATCGTCGGAAAACCACAGTAGGGAATTGGGGCAAATATAGAGAAAATAGAAAGGTAAGAGACCTCTTCTTAAAACAAAAATTAGTGGAGGATGAAGCAAAAATACATCTTTACTACAGAGGTGTACATGGCTGTTCTGCTAAATATTTAGCCAAATTGGTTAAAAGTAGAAAAAAGAAAAATCTTATTGTAGCTATTCGATCGGATAAAGGTAGAGCAACAGAAACTAAAGGGATCTTAGAAACTTTTCATTCTTATTACCAGCAGCTTTATGCTGATTCGGCAATAGATAATGCTAATCAGGATTTGTTTTGGGGTACGACCAAGGTTCCTAAGCTAGCTAAGGAGGATCTCCTGTTGATCAATACACCGATTTCAATACAGGAAATTAGGAAGGCGATAGATAACTTAAAAATGAACAAAGCTGCGGGTCCTGACGGGTTCCCCGCCGAATTTTATAAATGTTTAGGTAATGATATACTCTCAATGGTAGAAAAACTTTTCAATTTGTATTATAGTACAATACATCCAATCTCAAATTACTTCTCTGTAGCGAATATCTCTCTTATCTTAAAGAAAGATAAGGATCCGGAAGATCCGGCCTCTTATAGGCCTATATCAATATTGAATATAGATTATAAAATATTAATGGCAATTATAGCTGCAAGAGTTTC
This sequence comes from Bombina bombina, assembly GCF_027579735.1. Taxonomy (NCBI): domain Eukaryota; kingdom Metazoa; phylum Chordata; class Amphibia; order Anura; family Bombinatoridae; genus Bombina; species Bombina bombina. The sequence goes on from NC_069505.1 coordinate 316,754,659, forward strand.
TAAGTGTCTACACAAAATCATTCACCCAGATCAAACCGGTTTTATGCTCGCTAGAAATCCAACAAAAAATATACGTAAAGTGATCAATGTCTTGGACTATGCGTGGAATGTGGATTTGGGTAGCAAGAAATCTTTGAGGCAAGATACTGCTATTTTATCGTTGGATGCTGTCAAAGCGTTTGATTCAATTGTTTGGGAATACTTATTCAGATCGCTGGAGCAATTTGGGTTTGAAGGAGAATTCTTATATTTCATCCATAGGATATATCATAATCCAATATCTTACCTTCTTGTTAATGGGATTCTATCGTCAAAAATTACGCTTCAGAGGGGCACCAGGCAAGGATGCCCGTTGTCCCCCCTTCTTTTTAATATTGCATTGGAACCTTTGGCAATAAGGTTCAGAGAAGTACTTTCTGGAATTCAGTTAGGTTCATATTCGTTAAAAATTTTATTATACGCGGATGATGTTTTACTATTTCTGACCGATGTTCAGCAATCTATAATGATAGTCTCACAAATCCTGAAACTGTTTAGCTCTTTTTCAGGATATAAGGTTAATTTAGAAAAGAGTGAATTATTGCATCTCAATAAGATATCGTCAGTATTACTCAATTCGCCTTTCAAACAAGTCGAGGCGATTACATATCTTGGTTTAGTCTTGCACAGAAATCCTAGTTGTTGGTATAAAGCTAATTTTGAACCTCTGTTTCACAAGATTCGCACCGATTTACAACTCTGGGCCACCTTCCCGTTATCCATGATAGCGCGTGTCAATTTAATTAAAACTATTATTTTTCCTTGTTTATTATATCCGCTGCAGAATCTTCCTTTATTCATATCAAATAAAGATTTGAAAATTATCAATGCCTCATTTTCTAAATTTATATGGAATAATAGAAAGCCTCGGATGTCGTTGGAGAGACTTATGCAAAAAATTGGTGTAGCTGGTTTAGCACTCCCTAACATAAAACTTTACAATCTGGCCGCTATGGCTAAAGTAGCAATAGATTGGCTAGCTGGATCTAATATTATTTCATCTAGTGAGATAGAATCTTTTCTAATTTTACCATTCTCCTTGAAAGCGATCCTTCATGCTCATGCACAGAAGCTCCATCAAAATGTTACTTGTCTTATCTCGATTAAAAATATAGTACATGCATGGCAAAAATTTTGTTCAATTTTGGAGTTGGATTATTCATTTTCAGAATTTCTACCGATTGTTAGAAATCCTAGTTTCCTCCATGGATTATATCAAAAAGTGTTCAAAGAGTGGGGGGATAAAGGACTATATTATATAAAACAACTTTTTGATGATAATTCTCAGGTTATCTCGGCTGAGACTTTGTTTAGTAAGTATGCTATACCTAGATACAACTTATTTGCGTATTTCCAAATTCGTCATTTTATTTTAGATCAGAAATGGCAGAGTAGTGCTACAGTGGATTGGCCCGGTATTAAACTATGTATACAAAAATTTAACATGGGGGATGCATCAATCTCATTGATGTATGATATTATGTTAAACAAGCAAAGTCTATCTATTAGGGATAATATATGCAAGTCATGGATATCAGTGATCCCGTCGATAGACCATGAAAGGATTTCTCAGAGTTTTGAGTCTCTTCATAGATGCAAGGTTCCAGTAATATGGAAAGAATCACACATGAAGGTGATAAATAATTTTTATGTTTCCCCGTTGAAGATGAATAAGTATTACCCCTCCATGGTTAACTTGTGCCCACGGTGTGCACACTATAAAGCAGATATGCTCCACATGTTTTGGACATGCCCTAAAGTTAAACAACTATGGTTGAAAATCATTTTTTGGTTTAATAAACTATATAAAGTTTCAATTGCGTTAGCGGCGGAGGATGTTATTTTGTTATTATTGCGCAATAACGCTCTTAATAGTAATACTGTAAATAGTATTAATACAATTATATTGGTGGTTAGATATTGTATACTCAGAAATTGGAAAAGTAAGGCGCTACCAGGATTAGCTATGGTGTTTAAAACACTTCAAGACCAAATAGTCTTTGAATCATTTCAGTTATCTGACGTATCGGAGAAAAGAATTAAGAAGTTTCTTTGGAGATGGCCCCCAGTCATTCTAACTAGTCAAAAATTGATTCTTTCCCCATTTCTATCGTCAGTTAGCTTTGCGGAACTGACTTTATTGAATGTCTTTCCTTATAGCTGGATAAAACAATTGTGAAGAGTCTGGTTGTGGAGGTGGGGGGGGTGGAGAGGAAATTTTATAGTTTTTTTTTTTTTTTTTTTTATGTTGGGGTTTTAGTGTTGTTTTGTCATGTTTATTAGTTAGGAGGAATCGTATAGTTAGGTCTTCTATCCCCCCTTATAAGTGGGAATAATTCAGACTGTTTAAAAATAGAGTGGTTTTGAGATTCAATAACGCAAGTATAAAGAAAATAGGGGAATTAGGATGATATTGTTTTTTACGTAGAAACATTCCCATTTAATTTAAATTTGGGGAACAGACAATGCAGAGGCATTTTTTTTTTTTATTTTTTTTTTTATTAAAATTCTGTTATAAATAGAACTGTATATATAGGATGCATTATGATTATTATGTTGGTGTTGTTTTTTTTTTTGTTTTTTTTCTTCTTGGTTGTTATACATGAATGGTGATTACAATTAAGACTTTATTCCATAAGAAGATGGAAGATGTGGACTATACGGAATGTTATTTTGTTGTTAAGGGGATACTTCCTCGATTAATTTCTTTTGTTTTGTATTCACATGTGAAAAAACAATAATAAAAAAAAAACAATAAAAGAAAGCACCGGTCAGGGATAAAACAAAATGTTCCCATTGTACCAATATGATTACACTGCAGCTAGCACACACAATGACCCCTCTTCAATATCACAACGTATGGGGACTTTTTACTCATACAATTTGTAATTAACTGCAATAGCTATGGGAATAATGATCATACCCAGTGACTAAATCTATAATACTTGATGTGGTATTAGATTATGTGCAGAAAATGTGAATTATCTGTGTTCATGGAGAAAATTCTACAGCTAAAATGGATAATTAAACTCATTGTGGTAATTTAAAATATGTTGTGGGAGGAGAACCAAACTTAGCCCATGATGTAGTGATATGTAGAGATATTCCTAAATTTCTGCACAGAAAAGACAGTTCTGGAATCTCTAGAAAAGGGTCAAACTAATAAGAATTTTGTGTTTCTTTCTCTGAAATTTATTTGGAAGGTGATTGGGTTGAAGAGGGGAGAACAACCTGATCAAGTGAATGACGAGCCAAGTACTAGCTCAGAAAGGACTGATGATTTTTTTTAGATCTGGTGGCTGCCATGATAATTTTAAGAGTGCCCAATGGGAGCATCCAAGATTGGTGAAAGTAATAAATTATATTAGGTTTATAAATGGTGTTGTGACACAGCCAGAAAATGCATTACCACATCTTTATTTTCAAGTTGTTAATGAGTTAATATACTAGTTAGAAAAAAAAGGAATATACTATTAAACAACTGCACCAGACTTTTAGAAATACTGCATTACATCTTGCACATAGTCACATACTGCGGGAGACACTTAGGAGTTGAGGAAACCAAAGAGGAAAATCTTAAATGGTCTATTTGGCCAGGGGTATTTGTTGCCATAAAGAATTACTGTGTCTCATGCCCTAAATGACAAGGATTTAGTAGGTCCCCTGGTGAAATCTGGTAGAGGACATCAGTATATACTTGTTCTTGATTATACAATTCACTATCATGAGGTAGTTCCCCTTCATTAAAGTGCTGCAAAGCCTATAGCAAAAGAACTTGTGCTTAGGTATAGTAGGGTAGAGCTATCTAAGGTCATTTTGACAAACCAAGGTACTCTCTTTCTGTTTGGGGTCACAAATGAATTGTGCAAACTGTTTTATACAAAACACTAAAGGACCTCAGTACATTACCCTTAAACTGTTGGTTTAGCGGAGCAGTTTAATAAAACTCTCAAGAGTTTGCTAAGAAAGGAATTAATACAGGTGGGGAGCATCGGAACCTTTTATTGCCTTATCTAATGTTATTTATAAGAGAGGTTTCCCAGGCTTGTCCCCCCTTTGAATTGTTATATGGGCGTCATATTCTTGGGCTACTGGATATAATTAAAGAGACATGGGAGCAGGAGAAAACACCCTATTGAAGTGCTATTGAAGATATATCCTAAATGCAGGACAGTGTGGAAGCTGTTGTGCCCATTTATTATTATTATTATTCTTTATTTATAAAGCGCCAACAGATTCTGCAGCGCTGTTCAAAGGTAACAAAGATAAAAGGACAATACAATATGAGACACCAGACAAAATTTAACAAACAAATACAGGAGGAATTGGGATCCCTGTTTCCGTGGGAACTTACAATCTAAATTGGTAGGAGGGTGAGAAACAGGAGGTGGGGACTGCAAAGGTGGGAATGATGTTAGTGTGAAGTTAGATGAGGGCAACTATTAGGCAAGTTACTGATTTGGTTATAGGCTTCCCTGAACAAGAAGATCTTTAGGGAGCGTTTAAAGGAGGAGAGGTTGGGGGAAAGTCTGACAGCATGAGGAAGTGCGTTCCAGAGGGTTGGTGCCGCACGAGAGAAGTCCTGTAGTCTAGCATGAGAGGAGGTGATGGTAGAAGAGGCAAGGAGTAGATCGTTGTTGGATCTTAGGGGATGGGCTGGAGTATATTTGTTGATGAGTGAGGACAGGTAGGGGGGGCTGCATTGGTAAGGGCTTTGTAGGTCAGAGTGAGAATTTTAAATTTAATTCTGCTGTGAATGGGGAGCCAGTGAAGGGACTTACAGAGGGGTGCGGCAAATACAGAGCTTCGGGAGAGGTGGATTAGTCTAGAAGAGGCATTTAGGATGGATTGAAGGGGGGAAAGGTGGGAGAGAGGAAGGCCAGTTAGTAGGTTGTTACAGTAGTCAAGCCGGGAAATTACTAGGGAATTGTCATAGAACATATGAGAAAAGCTCAAAAAGCACAAAAGTACAGTTACAGTTATAATTACAATGCTAGGGTAACAGTGTTCCAACCTGGGGATAGGCTATTAGTTCTTGTTCCAACAGTGGAAAATAAATTCTTAGGTACTTGGAAAGAGCCCATATGAGATAATTGAGAAAGACAGTTGATGTTAAAGGGACATGAAACCCAAAATGTTTCTTTCATGATTCAGATAGAACATACAATTTTAAACAACTTTCCAATGTACTTCTATTATCAAATTGTCTTTGTTTTCTTGCTATCCTTTGTCGAAAAGCAGGAAAGTAAGCTCAGAAGAGTGCATGTGTCTGCAGCATTCTATGGCAGCAGTTTTGCAACAATGTTATATATTAGCAAGAACACTAGATGGCAGCACTATTGCCTGAGAATGAGAATGAAGACAATTGGAAACTTTTTTTAAAATGATATTCTTTATCCGAATCATGAAAATAAAGGTTTCCTGTTCCTTTAATGTTAAAAAAAAAACAGCCAGGCAGAAAAGAGGAAGCCTGAACCCATATATCAAATACATCTATTAACCCCTTCGCTACTTTTTTTTTTCTATCGCTCCGTTTGTACAGAAATAGAGACTTTTTTTTATTTACCTTTGAAAACTATATATTTTTTTGCATCAAAAGAGCTTTCAGTGGAAACTAGCTACTTATTCACAGAATTAAGAAATTATTGTAAAATTACAAAACTGGCCAAATTCCCGAAATTGACCTCCACAACTATATATATAATTAAAGTAGCAATTATTAAATCATGAGACAGTGCAATATAAAAAGTATCTGATGTTAGACAGCAAATAAAAGTTGACAAAACAATGTTAATAATATATATACATATAAATTATACAGGTACATAAAAAACGCTTGTGAACAAATATCTGCAGATCAGTCGAACAGTCACAATACATGACTGTAGGGTCCCTTATGAAGGGCAGGGACCTGGAAATGCATAGTGTAATCTTAGTCTAGCCATGCAAGTGCAGCTATTTCTCTACTCAGGTGTTTTTAATTTAGTTCTTTTTAGTGTCACTTTCGTTATTAGGCAGTATACCATCTTTACACAATCTTGTGACTAATTAACTGTGATCAGCAAATATTTGTTTACAATAGTTTTTTTTTTATTTACTTGTATATAATTGTATAATATATGTTATTAACATTGTTTTATGTCAACTGTCCTTTGTTGTCTAATATTAGATACTTTTTATATAGCACTGCTATAATTCTTACTTTACTGTTGTAGATAACTGCTGATACAATGTTTATATTTTGCAAAATTAAATTCAACTATGTGGTTACATTGCAAGTACAACACTAGGTGGTGCTCTCATAGTTTTAGTACACAGCCCAAGGTATTGATCTAGTCCCATTTTGATATATTTCACAAACCATTTGGCCGTCAAATGCAATCGTATGAAAAAACTGTTAAAGGGAATCTCAAGCCAAAATTAAACTTTTATAATTCAAATAAAGCATGCTATTTTATTTTTTTTTCCATTTACTTCCATTAACAAATTGTGCACAATCTTTTAATATTTACACTACTGAGCATGTGCAAGAATTCACATAAAATACATATATGCATTTGTAAATGATTATTTATATAAATATATATTATACAGTATAGATATATTTATATAATATATTTTTTATATTTTATAATATTTGTATGTATGAATATATATGTATATCAAATGAAATTATGATATAATAAGAAAAAGAATAGAATAGCCAGTAGGTGGTACTGCCTCAATGTTTGGTGCCATACATTTTTTTAAAAACAAATTGAACATTACAGACAAGACTAAAAGCACATCTGTACAACAAACATTCGGCTAGATTACGAGTTTTGCGTTATGAGCGGCTCAGTGCCAACTTGCAAGTTATTGTCACCGCTCACCTCCTTATAGCGCTGCTATTACAGGTTTTCAAAAACCCGGCGTTAGCAGGCAATATGTGAGCGTTGAGCAAAAATTGAGCTCCATACCGCACCCAAATACCAGCGCTGCTTTGAGATGGTTTTACGTGCTCGTGCACAATTTCCCCATAGACATCAATGGGGAGAGCTGGCTAAAAAAAAGCCTAACACCTGCAATAAAGGAGCGTAAAGCTTCGTAACGCAGTCCCATTGATTTCTATGGGGAAACAAAATTTATGTTTACACCTAAAACCCTAACATACACCCCGAGTCTAAACACCCCAGATCTGCTGCCCCTGACATCGCCAACACCTACATTACACTTATTAACCCCTAATCTGCCGCTCCCGACATTGCCGCCACCTAACTACACTTATTAACCCCTAATCTGCTGCCCTCAATGTGGCCGCCACCTACATTACACTTATTAACCCCTTATCTGCCACCCCCAATGTTGTTGCTACCTACCTACACTTATTAATCCCTAATCTGCCATCCCCAATGTCGTCGCTACTATACTAAAGTTATTAATCCCTAATCTGCCGCCCCCAACATCGCCGCCACTATACTAAAGTTATAAACCCCTAAACCTAACCCTAAGTCTAACCCTAACCCTAACACCCACTAACTTTATTATAATTAAAATAAATCTAAATAAAAATTACAATTAATACCTAAATAATTCCTATTTAAAACTAAATACTCTAAATACCTCGTATAAAATAAACCCTAAGCTAGCTACAATATAACTAATAGTTACATTGTAGCTATCTTAGGTTTTATTTTTATTTCACAGGTAAGTTTGTATTTATTTTAACTAGGTAGACTAGTTAGTAAATAGTTATTAACTATTTACTAACTACCTAGTTAAAATAAATACAAAGTTACCTGTAAAATAAAACCTAACCTGAGTTACACTAACACCTAACCTTACACTAAAATTAAATAAATTACATTAATTAAATACAATTAACTAAATTACAAAAACAAACACTAAATTACACAAAATAAAAAAGAAATGATCAAATATTTAAACTAATTACACCTAATCTAATGGCCCTATCAAAATAAAAAAAGCCCCCCCCCAAAATAAAAAAAAACCCTAGCCTAAACTAAACTACCAATAGCCCTTAAAAGGGCCTTTTGTGGGGCATTGCCCCAAAGAAATCAGCTCATTTACCTGTAAAAAAATACAAACAACCCCAAACAGTAAAACCCACCACCCACACAATCAAACCCCCCAAATAAAATCCTATCTAAAAAACCTAAGCTCCCCATTTCCCTGAAAAGGGCATTTGGATGGGCATTGCCCTTAAAAGGGCATTTATCTCTTTTTCAGCTCAAACCCTAAGCTAAAAATAAAACCCACCCAATAAACCCTTAAAAAAACCTAACACTAACCCCCAAAGATCCACTTACAGTTTTTGAAGACCCGACATCCATCCTCAACGAAGCGGCAGAAGTCCTCAGCGAAGCCGGCAGAAGTCTTCATCCAAGCGGGCAGAAGTCTTCATCCAAGCCAGCAGAAGTCTTCATCCAGACAGCATCTTCTATCTTCATCCATCCGGCGTGGAGCGGCTCCATCTTCAAGACATCCGGTGCGGAGCATCCTCTTCTGACGAGGGCTAATGAAGAATGAAGGTTCCTTTAAGGGATGTCATCCAAGATAGCGTCCCTTGAATTTCCGATTGGCTGATAGAATTCTCCCAGCCAATCGGAATTAAAGGTTAAAAAATCCTATTGGCTGATGCAATCAGTCAATAGGATTGAGCTTCAATCCTATTGACTGATCCAATCAGCCAATAGGATTGAGCTGGCATTCTATTGGCTGTTCCAATCAGGAACCTTTAATTCCGCTTCGTTGAGGATGGATGTCGGGTCTTCAACAACTGTAAGTGGATCTTCTGGGGTTAGTGTTAGGTTTTTTAAGGGTTTATTGGGTGGGTTTTATTTTTAGCTTAGGGTTTGGGCTGAAAAAGAGCTAAATGCCCCTTTAAGGGCAATGCCCATCCAAATTCCCTTTTCAGGGCAATGGGGAGCTTAGGTTTTTTTAGATAGGATTTTATTTGTGGGGTTTGGTTGTCTGGGTGGTGGGTTTTACTGTTGGGGGGTTGTTTGTATTTTTTTTTACAGGTAAAAGAGCTGATTTCTTTGGGGCAATGCCTGGCAAAAGGCCCTTTTAAGGGCTATTGGTAGTTTTTTTTTGTTTTTTTTTATTGGGGGGGGCTTTTTTATTTTGATAGGGCTATAAGATTAGGTGTAATTAGTTTAAATATTTGATAATTTCTTTTTTATTTTGTGTAATTTAGTGTTTGTTTGTTTTTTGTAATTCAGTTAATTGTATTTAATTAATGTAATTGATTTAATTGTAGTGTAAGGTTAGGTGCTAGTGTAAGACAGGTTAGGTTTTATTTTACAGGTAAATTTGTATTTATTTTAACTAGGTAGTTAGTAAATAGTTAATAACTATTTACTAACTAGTCTACCTAGTTAAAATAAATACAAACTTAGTTGTGAAATAAAAATAAAACCTAAGATAGCTACAATGTAACTATTAGTTATATTGTAGCTAGCTTAGAATTTATTTTACAGGTAAGTATTTAGTTTTAAATAGGAATTATTTAGTTAATGATAGTAATTTTTATTTAGATTTATTTTAATTATATTAAAGTTAGGGGTGTTAGGGTTAGACTTAGGGTTAGGTTTAGGGGTTTATTACTTAAATATAGTGGTGGCGATTTTGTGGGCAGCAGATTAGGGGTTAATAATATTTAACTAGTGTTTGTGATGCAGAAGAACGGCTGTTTAGGGGTTAATATGTTTATTATAGTGGCGTCGATGTCGGGAGCGGCAGATTAGGGGTAATAATTTTATTTTAGTGTTTGCGATGCTGGAGCGCCTTGGTTTAGGGGTTAATAGGTAGTTTATGTGTGTTAGTATATTTTTTAGCACATTAGTTATAAGTTTTATGCTACAGCTTTGTAGAGCAAAACCCATAACTACTGACTTTCAGTTTACGGTATGGATCTTGACGGTATAGGCTGTACCGCTCACTTTTTGGCCGGACAGGCAAACTCGTAATACCGGCGCTATGGAAGTCCCATTGAAAAAGGACTTTTTGAAAGCTGAGGTAGTTACGTTGTGGTACGGCCAAAAAAGAGTGCGGGACAGCTATACCTGCAAAACTCGTAATACCAGCGGTAGTGAAAAAGAGCCATAACGCTGCTTTTTCACCCATAACGCAAAACTCGTAATCTAGCCGATTGTGTTAGATTACGAATGGCGCACTATTGTTTGTGTGCAATCGATATCGGGTTCTCACAGCCGTTTGCTTGCAAGTTAAATTCAACTTGTATTACAAGTTGAAAGTAAATGCAAACGTGTGAGTGCAATTGTGATTTACGCTAGAATGATTACCTCGACTTTAGAGCTCTGGTTATTGTTATGCGAGACAAAAAACTGTCACAAAACACATCAAAAATACATTTAAAAGCACAATTGCACTCATAACACAATCTAATAAAAATTATTAAAAAACAAAATAGCATTAAAAAGTTATAAGCGCTCAAAGATATGAGGTCTCAGGTGTTAGAAAAAAAAGGACTGCAAAGGGTTTTCCCATAGAGATACATACATACATACATACAGATTTCTTAATATTTATATGTATGGGTATGTATATATATATATATATATATATATATATATATACACATTAGTATTTATATGTATATATATATATATATATGCATTTACAGACATATATACACATATAAACCGACAAGCTACTCGGCAAAGCCGTTGTGTGTAACATACTAAGTGATACGTTAAAAACACAGTACATAGAAAGTGTAACATGGCAATTACATCTTGTAAAGCAAGGGATTTTGAGGATATAAAATGGATTAAGCAGGGGTATCCTAGCCCCAGAGGAATGTGTAAATACAGATAATCCACAGTGAACTGCACAATATAAACAGGCTGCTCAATATTAAACCAATTGTGATATAGCCCAAAAGTGTCAGTTGTCCTAAAAATAAAGACAGGCAAATATTGAAACAGTAAACAAGATACAACAAGTGAAATTGCACTGAGCAGACATTGTGATGAACAATATCAGAAACAATATCATATATATATATGTTACAAAAAGATGTGTCAAATATTATCCGTCCTCCAGGTAACACGTAACCACGGTGGTTATAGAATAGAACCCCCAATGAATCTTTTTTTAACACAAGATAGAAAATCTACCTGTCAGTAACATAATGGGCATACTATAGATAAGATGCTACATAAATCAAAGACTAAACATTATTCTATGAAAAACAAATGGCATCAGAAATGCATAATAAGGATTACTAACAATAGGGAGGAAGGTGTTAATCCAATACACCACCCACTTTGCCTGCCCCATCTTAAAGTTAAAATATATATACATGGGGGGCGGAGCCAACTATCTAAGCTAACAGACGTGCATCACATGAGCTCTGGCTCTAAATTTAGGCATTAGGGGTCAAAATATAAGTTTATACATATTTTCACGATTTGTTTGAAGACCCCTGCTAGCTTTCTTCATAAAGGATCCTGTTGTCCAAGTATGGGAACTTTTATATCGAAATAGACCCAAGTTTAAGCCTTATACTGCAACCACGCCGTGGGAGACAATTGGCGAAGCTTTTGTAAGGCTCGTGATTGTCATAGCGGTCCCAGCAGCTCATACTATCTACATGCCGGCTTACTTTCTGCACCCAGTTACCTGAATTGAAGTGCCGAGAACCAGCCACGGTACAGATATCAGCGGTGGCCTTCACCTCTCTACAAAGGAAAATGGCGGCCGAAACGGACTGTGAGCTGATAGCATGGGGCTATATTGAGGCCTCGCACAGACTACTAGAGGCGTTTTTACCTAAGCTCCTTACCGCAACAGCCCATGGCCCTACGCCGGGTACCCAGACTCTAGGAGGAAGTGAAACCAGCATCGCAGCAGACAACTACTTACCCGTCTTTACACCTACATATCGGGCTGATGTTGACGCCACATTTTTGGACCGGCAGAAAGTCTCCCCCTCCTCTCTTGCTAGGAGCCTGTCTGTGCTGGGCTCTGACTGCGGACATAGAGCGGTATTTACGATTAGCCCGAGGAGAGACAAGACACTGTCCCACTCATATGTAACAGGGGAGGTTTTAGGAGATATGGCCGCTCACTCTGCTCAATATGGGTTACCCGGCAAGTTGGAAGGTGTTCTTGGTAGTTGTCCGCTACGGCTGACTCACCGATTGCCACATTGCAAGAAACATAGCCATGGAGGCTGTATTAGTGGCTCGGTTGAAGGCTTGAATTACTATGAAAAAGGATAAACCTACTCCCTACAGGTTTTGCGCTTGGAAAATTTGCGCAATATACTAAATATTAACATTGACACATCAAGTTTGCTGCCCTTACTCCTTTGGATGCCTGCATTGTACATATGTTTATTCCCATGTTATTGAAGGGTCCGAACCATATATATGCTTTTACATACTGCTCTGTACAGGACTTGGTTATGTTTTCTGCAAGTATTGTTACTAGATTAATCCAAGATGGTCGCAACTTTCAGTGCTGCTTTAGATCTTCACATGAGCCGCATAGGAGACTTCCTCACCGAAAGCTACAAATTCAGTTATCCCACACCCTGAGAGTCATGGACAGATAATGTAATATGTTTAGTTTATACAGACTCTGATATTTGATCTACTATAGGTTATTGGTAACTGTTTGCTTGTATACCGTACTTCTCAATTTTTCATTATGTTATCTAGATGGTGTAGCTTAGTCATAATAGGCACACGCACCCTTCTAATGCTTAGTTTTTATACTTTACAGCTCAAGGATTTTGTCTTCTCCACATTCACTGACTCAATTATATTGTGCTGACATATAAGGACAACAATACTATGGCCTAAGTGTATTATCTCTTTGCTAACTGGTGGTGTATTCACAAATGTGCTTAGCCTTTTTGAGCTCTATCAGAAGCAGAGTATCTATATTTATGCACACTTATGCCTCCTAGTAACTCCTTATGTTTTCCTTCCCCTTGGCTATATATAATCCTTAACCATAAGGGATCGTGTGCGCTGGGCATAGGGCCCGTGCCCAGTTGCTGGGATTCCATTAAGTGAAAAGGAAAAATATGATCCCTTATTGAGATATAAATACTTTCACACTCTGCTTTATGTCAGTGAATGTCATATGATAGTATTGCTGCGCCTACAGAAGTAGTTGCACTACCACATTTTCTACCTAGAATATCCCTGTTATAAATGGGTGAGTACTGTGGTTTACTTATACGAGACATACAAGACCTGCTTATTCATGAATAACAGCATTATCTATTTTATTATTGACTTGCATGTATATATCTCTTTATAAGGGGATGTGCGGTGTCCATGGCTAATTTCAATGGAAGCTTTGACATCTCTCATCTCCTATTTAGCAAATGTTTGTTTCGAAGAAAATTTTTTACATTAACTCAGACACTTCAAAATACCCTTAAGGCTTTATTGAGCAGGCTGGTCCTGCACTATCCATACTAGGCATTATCCCCTTTTCCGCTGTATTTTAAATAACTTAAGGAAATTGTGCCAAATCTTTAAGCTGTATAATTTCCAATACTACCTATAAACTTGACACACTAAAATAGTTTCTCTTTCCTACCTTGAGTTTATTGTATAGTCTGGTCCAACAGCGGTCTATTGAGTTGCAAGGAACATGACCCATGCTTACTGCCTACCTGACTTGACTTACCACCTCCCCCCCCCACCCCCTTAACATATCTCCCTTCTCAGGAGAGTGAATTACGTGGTTTATCTAGCCAATACCACAACTTATTTCCCCTTTTTTGTAATTATATTGGCAACTATACCGCAATCCTAACTACTTTTTTCATAGTGGCTTTTCCAACGTAGCAACATGATATCAGTTTTTCACCTTATCTAGTTCAGAAACTTATATAATTTGCTATGTGCATCTTTGAATTTTACCATAATGTTGAATTTATTTCTCCTACCTTGTCATACGACATTGATAAGCCTTACTTACAAATTGAGTTTGAAGTTTTTAAGCTCAATATTTTCAATTCAATTACACTACTTATATATAGTGGAACTTACATGAAGGCCATTCTTTATCTCCACATTGTGAAATGTATTCCTCAACTATTGTTTGCATTTACCTCACTTTAAAATTTTAAATACTTTTCATTTGCAAGTATCTGCATTCTAAACATCCCTACAGATCTAGAATATGTATAATTTTGCATTCCTGTATATTCTTATGTTTATGCAACATTGTGATTACATGCTTGTAACCTTACTGCCTTTCTCTGTGTCTTCAATAAAAAGAATTTAAAAAAAAATATATATATATATATATACATGTCTGGTATACTACACAATATGGATCATGGATTCTCAATAAGGAGGATTATGGACTCTCATAATCAATTCATATGGTAGAAGTCTCTATAGATAACAGTGCCAGTCCAGATGGACATTCAGGCCTTGTGGTGCCATGGTCCCCAATTCATATATCCACTGTGTCTCTCATTGAAATAGCATCTTTGCAAGGTCCCCCCCTCTTGTGGGCGGTGGTATATGGTCTATAATTATATATTTCAGGTCGGCAACCTTGTGTTTGGCTTCAGCAAAGTGCCTGGCCACAGGCTGGTCCGACGTCCCCTTGTCCAGGGCTGTTCTAATTGCGGATCTGTGGTTCGCATTCTGGTCCATAGGTCGTCCACCATTTTACCCATGTAGAATAACCCACATGCACAATGGAGGAGATAGACTATGTGGGTGCTGGTACGTGTCACCCTATGATTGATTCTGAAGCTCTTATTTGTATAGGGATGTATAAATGTTTCACCTGTAGTGAGACCTCCACAGGTTATGTAACTTACACAGCGGTAACATCCTGGTTTTGCTTTGAGCCATGTATCTTTAATGTAGCATTTCCTGGGATCTGTCTGTATTAGCTGATCTCTAAGGGATCTAGCCCTACGATACCCGATTCTTGGGGGAGAAGATCCATACAGGGGTAGATCTTTGTCCGTGTTGATTAGGGACCAATTGCATCTCAAACTATCAACAAGGATATGCTTATCCGCATCGTATGTGGTGGTGAACATTAGCCTATTGTCTTGTCTTTCAATACTTCTTGATGCTAATAGACTCTTCTGGTCAGTGCACCCTGTGCAAAACTTTGTTTATTTAATTACTGGGAGTGCTGTACCACCAATGACTGTTTATATATGGACGTGCACTCATAAGAGGCAGGGGAGGCAGTGCCTACCCTTCCATATGTGGCCAAAACGTAATTAAATTTTAATTAAAACAAAAAAAAGTAAAAAAAAAATATTTTCCCCCCATGTAATGCTATGGAGAGGCAGGTACAGGAACGCTTCTCTCCATTGCAGTACATGGGTCAAAGGAAAAGCTGTGCTGCAGCGCCACCTGTGTTCTGTCAATATATTAGCAGCAAAAATTGGGACCAATAGGAGGCACCCCTCTTGATGCCTCCTAGAGAGTGAAGGATATATAGATTAATCAGAAGGAGGATGCAGTGAGCAGGGTCATGTGACACAACTGGAAGCTGAGGTAACCTAAGAGCAGATGACACCAAGCAGAAGAGTAAAGTAGTATTCTACATCTCTTGTGATTCACAAATTGTGTTCAGATACAGCTCATTAACAGGGGGACAGTAAGTGAGCATAACCCAATACTGACAGGAAGTCAAAGGGTCAATTCAAATTTAAATCCATAATTTAAAACCCAGAGTTTGAAGTTAAGTGTGCAGTGTCCACATTATTTAAATTAAAGTTTTTGCCATTGAATATTGCTAAGCCTCCCTTTTTCATGGTTATTTGATTTAATTAGGTACAAACTCCATATATGTTATGTCTGTTCAGTCAGAGGATGCAGTATCTATTTTTATTTTTCTCTGTGTCTCCATTAATTTAAAGACTGCTGTTAACTTGTAATTCACAAATCAATTGAAAGCTGTTGCATTGTGTTTTTAATATGTGCTGCTTTTATACAAGTTTATATTAATAAAAGGAGATAATGAGTAATTTAAAAAATATATGTAATTATTGCAGTTAAATGTTTTTAGAAATAATGCCACTGTAAAGTAACTGGTTAAACACATAGTAAAAGGGAGACATTTAAAATTAAACTTTCATGATTGAGGTAGAGCATGCTATTTTAATAGACTTTTCTAGTTATTTATATTTTGAGAATTAGCATCAACTGTTACTGGCCCCATGTCAGCAAATTAAATTAGTTTTTGAAAGGAACATGAAAGTCATAATTACATTTCCATCATTCAGATAGAAATTGCACACAAAAATAAATAAATAAACTTTCTATTTTACTTTTATTATTATGTACTTCATTCTTTTGGTATCCTTTGGTGTCCTTTGTTGAAGAGCATACCTAAGTGGGATGTGCACGTGTGTTTCTTGAACACCATATTGCAGCAGCTGTGTTGGCAGTATTGATAACTTGTCCTTTGTGTAAAACTTGTATGGTAAATTATTTCTATTTTTACAATACAGTAGTGAGTAGAGAAGAGATTGTGTATCATTCTAATTGCTTAGTAACTGGCACTGTGCCACATAATTGTGTGAGTGTGTATGTGAGCAGAGTGTGTGAGTGTGTATGTGAGCAGAGTGTGTGAGTGTGTATGTGAGCAGAGTGTGTGTGGGTGTCAGTGAGCAGAGTATGTGTGCTTTATTCTCCAGGTAATCAATACATTTCCGATGAGCTGGTGCTTTAGTGCAGTGTTTCTCAACAATGGTCCTCAAGTACCCCCAACAGGCCAGGTTTTCATTATAGCTGAATCAGTGCACAGGTGAAGTAATCAGCTGATCAGTAACTCAGTGGCTACTAACTTGCTCTCACCCATCACCTGATTATGTCACCTATGCACTGGTTCAGCTATCATTTAAACCTGCCCTGTTGGGGGTACTTGCGGCCCTCTGTACACGTGTTTCTCCGTCGTATCATATCTAGTGCCTCACCAACCTCTGACCTCACTGCATGTCACTGTTTATATATATATATATATATATATATATATATATATACACAATTATGTGTATATATATATATGTGTGTATATATATATATATATATATATGTATAAATATATATTTGTGCAAAAATCCATCAGATATATATATATTTAAATATATTTTAAGAATAAAAGGTCATATTCTGCTATGTGCATTTGATTATGAAATATGCAATAATATCTTCTTATGTTGCGCTTTTAAATAACTGTGATCGTGTTTGCGCGACTTTTTCGGCTCCATTGAAGTCTATGGGGGAATGGTATTTTGCGTTTGTTACTTCTCAAAGTCTATTTGTTACCACGACTTTGCAAACACAAGAGCACAAACTTTCTGCTTGTAATACGAGAGTGAATCTTTGAGTGCAAAAAAAATTCTTCTGGTGGTTTTCACACTCGAAAGCAAGCGCAAACTACTGCTCCACTCGTAATCTAGCCCATTGTCACTTTTCAAACCTTGGACCCTATGCTGCTGATTAAATAAAGATAATTTTAGATAAAAAAAATCTGGATTGCATTTTGGTATTTAAAGAGTCAGTTTTAATATAAAGAGTTTAGTTATACAGAGTAAACAACTTCAATAAATAAATACTTTCATCATTTATTTCGCACCATTTTCATGTAATTTAGCTTCTAAAATTGTGGAATTTCTAATCTCAGAGCTGGAAATGCACCCTGCTAATTTATCAAGGCTAACCCTGCTACAAATCTTTCTCTAATTGGCTTTAACAGATAAGAACTTTACAACAATGTGCTTTATAATAATATAATGACCTATTGTCTGCAGACTGGAGCCCAGATTGGCTCCACTAAATAAGGCCTGTGGTGGGTGGAGTTTGGCCTTTGAAAAACAACTGCAGCAAACAAGATGATAATTTGCTTGGAAAATGTTTAGTTGGTGTTTACTGTTAATTTAACAAACTGATCCTGTATTCTAACCTATCAGGTATAGAGTTTCTAATGTTTCATTAATTTGTATGAGTTATCCACTATTGCAGTTTATCTAACCAGCTAAGATTATGTAAAATAACAGACCTAATCTCAAATGTTCTCATCTGGGGAGGTCTCCATGTTTGTGTTCTTCACAAATGCAAATGTGCACTGGGTGCCATATCCTAGAAAAACCACCTTCTGCTTGCAATGTTGAGAAGACTCTGCACTAAATAAATGTATATTGCATCTTTGCTCCATCATCACTGCTTGTACAGAGTTGTGCCGGAGCTAAGGGCTGACTCACTGCACTTGGGGGTGGGGGGTCTCCAAATCTGGATTTTCCTCCACCAAGCCATCAGAAAAGTCACTGCCTTCAAAGGCTCACCAGCTATGTGGATGGCAGCTTCATCAGGAAGAGGAGCCCTCTGCGGCATGGTAGGATATAAGCCTCTATCATTTAAGCTTTGCGGTTTTGCACAGAACTCAAAATAATACTCACAAAATAGCTTCAATTATACAAAGTGCTCTTCTAGTAGTTTATATAGTGTGGAGTTATAAAATCATGATTAGAATAAAATATACTATTTCAAAGAAGAATTACACATTAAATATGTTCTTCATAGATAAAACATTTAGATATAAAATAAAATAATAAATCTATCGCCAAATCATTATTTCTTTTAGTTTATGATGTGTATTTATAAAATATAGAATACTAGTCCATAAAGCCCACGTACACGGGCCAATTTTTGCAGTACAACGGTTCCACCTCTTGCTCTCTCTCTATCCCCCCTCTCTTCTGCTCTCTCTCCCCCTCTCTTTTGCTCTCTCTCTCCCCCTCTCTTTTCCTCCTTCTTTTGCGTGCTCTCCCCCCTCTCTTTTGCTCTCTCTCTCTCCCCCTCTCTTTTGCTCTCTCTCTCTTCCTCTCTCTATCCCGCCTCTTTTGCTCTCTCTCTCCCTCTCTTTTGCTCTCACTATCCCCCCTCTTTTATTCTCTCTCCCCCTCTCTTTTGCTGTCTCTCTCACTTTCTTTTGCTCTCTCCCCCTCTTTTTTGCTCTCTCCCTCTGTTTTGCTCTCTCTATCCCTCCTCTTTTGCTTTCTCTACCCCCCTCTTTTGCTCTCTCTCTATCCCCCTCTTTTGCTCTCTCTCCCCCTCTCTTTTGCTCTCTCTCCGCCCTCCCTTTGGCTCTCTCTATCCCCCCTTTTGCTCTCTCTCCCTCCTCTCTTTTGCTCTCTCTATCGCTCCTCTCTTTTGCTCCCTCTCTTCCCTTTCTTTAACTCTCTTTCCCTCCTCTCTTTTGCGGTCTCTCTCTCCCCTTTATTTTGCTCTCTTTCCCCCCTATTCTTTTGCTGTCTCTTTCCCCCTCTCTTTTGCTCTTTCTCTCCCCCCTCTATTGTGCTCTCTCTCCCCCTCTCTTATGCTCTCCCCCCTCTCTTTTGCTCTCTCTCTCCACTTTCTCCCCCCTCTATTTTGCTGTCTCTCTCCCTCTCTTTTTCTCTCTCTATCTCCCCTCTTTTGATCTCTCTCTCCCCTTTCTTTTGCTCTCCCTCCCCCTCTCTTTTGTTGTCTCTCCCTCTCTTTTGCTATCTCTATATCCCCTCTTTTGATCTCTCTCTCTCCCCTTTCTTTTGCTCTACCTCCCCCTCTCTTTTGCTCTCTCTATCTCCCCTCTTTTGAGCTCTCTCTCCCCTTTCTTTTGTTCTCCATCTCCCTTGCTGTCTCTCTATCTCCCCTCTTTTGATGTCTCCCTCCCCTTTCTTTTGCTCTCCCTCCCCCTCTCTTTTGTTGTCTCTCCCTCTCTTTTGCTGTCTCTATCTCCCCTCTTTTGATCTCTCTCTCCCCTTCCTTTTGCTTTACCTCCCCCTCTCTTTTGCTCTCTCTATCTCCCCTCTTTTGATCTTTCTCTCCCCTTTCTTTTGCTCTCCCTCCCCCTCTATTTTGCTGTCTCTCTCTCTCTTTTTTGCTCTCACTACCCCCCCTCTTTTGCTCTCTCTCCCCCTCTCTTTTGCTGTTTATCTCCCCTTTCTTTTGCTCTCTCCCCCCTCTCATTTGCTCTCTCTCCCTCTCTTTTGCTCTCTCTATCTCCCCTCTTTTGCTTTCTCTCTCCCCCCTCTTTTGCTCTCTCTCTCCCCCCTCTCTTTTGCTCTCTCTATCCCCCTTCTCATTTGCTCTCTCTCTCTCTCTCTCTGGCTCTCTTTTGCTCTCTCTCTACCCCCTCCCTTTTGCTTTCTCTATCCCCCTCTTTTGCTCTCTCTCTCTCCCCTCTCTTGTGCTCTCTCTCCCCCTCTCTTATGCTCTCTCTCTCCCCTCTCTTATGCTCTCTCTTCCCTCTTTTGCGCTCCCCCTCTCTTTTGCTCTCTCCCCCTCTTTCGCTGTCTCTCTCCCTCTCTTTATCTCCCCTCTTGATCTCTCTCTCCCCCGCCCCGCCCAGCCACGCCCACGCCACGCCCTGCGGCCCGTCACTACTCACTGAGTCTGCAGAGTAGAAGGCCAAGTGTGTTTGTCCTCAAGCGCAGTTTCTACTGCGCATGACAGCTTCGGACAAACACACTTAGCCTTTCATAGTATAGGATGGAAATGTGGAATTATAAAATATAGAATATGGAATGAAGAGTTATAAATT
The DNA here is from genome assembly GCF_027579735.1 of Bombina bombina. Taxonomy (NCBI): domain Eukaryota; kingdom Metazoa; phylum Chordata; class Amphibia; order Anura; family Bombinatoridae; genus Bombina; species Bombina bombina. Next base: position 316,775,257 of record NC_069505.1, read on the forward strand.
AAATTAACTTATTGCTAGATTACGAGTTTTGCGTTATGAGCGGGTCGGTGCTAACTTGCAAGTTATTGCCTCCGCTCACCTCCCTATAGCGCTGCTATTACAGGTTTGCAAAAACCCGGCGTTAGCAGGCTTGTGCACGATTTCCCCATAGACATCAATGGGGAGAGCCAGCTAAAAAAAGCCTAACACCTGCAATAAAGGAGCATAAAGCTCCGTAACACAGCCCTATTGATTCCTATGGGGAAAGAAAACTTATGTTTACACCTAACACCCTAACATAAACCCTGAGTCTAAACACCCCTAATCTGCCGCCCCCGACATCGCTGACACCTACATTACACTTATTAACCCCTAATCTGCCGCCCCCAACATCGCCGCCACTATACTAAAGTTATTAACCCCTAAACCTAACCCACTAACTTTAATACAATTAAAATAAATCTAAATAAAAATTACTATCATTACCTAACTAATTTCTATTTAAAACTAAATACTTACCTATAAAATAAACCCTAACCTAGCTACAATATAACTAATAGTTACATTGTATCTATCTCAGGTTTTATTTTTATTTCACAGGCACATTTCTATTTATTTTAACTAGGTAGACTAGTTAGTAAATAGTTATTAACTATTTACTAACTACCTAGCTAAAATAAATACAAATGTACCTGTAAAATAAAACCTAAGCTGTCTTACACTAACACCTAACCTTACACTACAAATAAATGCCCTTTAAGGGCAATGCCCATCCAAATGCCCTTTTCAGGGCAATGGGGAGCTTAGGTTTTTTACATGTGGTTTTATTTGGGGGGTTTGGTTGTGTGGGTGGTGGGTTTTACTGTTGGGGGGGTTGTTTGTATTTTTTTTACAGGTAAAAGAGCTGATTTATTTGGGGCAATGCCCCACAAAAGGCCCTTTTAAGGGCTATTGGCAGTTTAGTTTAGGCTAGTGTTTTTTTTATTTTGGGGGGGGCTTTTTTATTTTGATAGGGCTATTAGATTAGGTGTAATTAGTTTAAATATTTGATCATTTCTTTTTTATTTTGTGTAATTTAGTTTTTGGATTTTTTGTAATTTAGTTAATTGTATTTAATTAATGTAATTTATTTAATTGTAGTGTAAGGTTAGGTGTTAGTGTAACTCAGGTTAGGTTTTATTTTACAGGTAAATTTGTATTTTTCTTAGCTAGGTAGCTAGTAAATAGTTAATAACTATTTACTAACTAGTCTACCTAGTTAAAATAAATACAAACTTAGCTGTAAAATAAAAATAAAACCTAAGCTAGATACAATGTAACTATTAGTTATATTGTAGCTAGCTTAGGTTTTATTTTACAGGTAAGTATTTTGTTTTAAATAGGAATTATTTAGTTAATGATAGTAATTTTTATTTAGATTTATTTTAATTATATTAAAGTTAGTGGGGGTTAGGGTTAGGGTTAGACTTAGGGTTAGGTTTAGGGGTTAATAACTTTAGTATAGTGGTGGTGACGTTGGGGGCGGCAGATTAGGGGTTAATAAGTGGGCTTCGGCAGTTTAGGGGTTAACACTTTGATAGGTTTATTGCGTTGTTGGCTTTGGCGGTTTAGGGTTTAATACTTTGATAGGTTTATTGCATTGTGGGCTTTGGCGGTTTAGGGGTTAATACTTTAATAGGAAGTTTGCGTTGTGGGTTAATTGCAGATTCGGGGTTAATAGTTATAATAGGTAGTTTGCGATGTTGGGGTTGACGGATTTAGGGGTTAATAGTTTAGTTATTACTTGCGTTGTGGGTTTGATAGCAGATATAGGGGTTAATAGTTTAACTAGGCATATTGCGTTGTGGGGGGTTGTCTGTTTAGGGAGTTAATACTTTTATTAGTTCTGATGTGGGTTTGATAGCCGATATAGGGGTTTTACGCGTCGGGCTTATTTTTGAGAGGTGTGTTAGACTTTTACAGGAGATTTGATTTTTTTTTACTTTTCTTAGGCGCCGGCAGTTTCTAAAGTGCTGTAAGTCACTGGCGACTCCAGAAATTTGTATTTACGCTCATTACTGGACATCGCTAGTTTATCCGACTTACGGCACTTTGTGAACTGCCGGCGGTGTTTATTGGATACCCCGATGTGCGAGGGGTGAAATTACGGGCAGCGCAGGCAGAGCTTGTGCTGAATCCTGCGCCGTATATGTAATCTCGCTCAAAGTGAGTATATAGCAAGTTTCTCACAGACAAAAAGTTTCTTAAAAGCAGCAGCCTGCAAAGGCATTCCAGCCCCCCTGGTTTTGCAGATAAGATATAATTTACTTCCATTATAACATTTTCTTTGTTCACTTGGTATCTTTTGTTGCATACACTTAGGAGCCTGCATATTTCTAGAGCACTATATGGCAGCAGATTTGCAAGAATGTTTTCCTGCCATTTAGTGCTCCAGACAACTACCTAGGTATCTCTTCAACAAAGAATACCATGGGAACAAAGCAAATGTTATACTTTTAAAATGGCATGCTCTGTCTGAACCACAAAAATAAACTTTTTAGGTTTCATATCCCTTTAAAGGGACATGAAACCCACATTTTTTTATTTCATGATTTAGATAGAGTATACCATTTTAAACAACTTTTCAATTTACTTCAGTTATTTCATTTGCTTCCTTTTCTTGTTCTCCTTTACTGAAAGGTTTATCTAGCAAAGCTCAGCAAAAGCAAAGAACATAGGTTCTAGCTGCTGATTGGTTGCTGCATATAAATACTGATTCTCATTGGCTCACCCATGTGTTCAGTCAGCAACCAGTAGTGCATTGCTGCCCATTCAACAAAGCATACCAAGAGAATAAAGAAAAAACATAATTTATGTAAGAACTTACCTGATAAATTCATTTCTTTCATATTAACAAGAGTCCATGAGCTAGTGACGTATGGGATATACATTCCTACCAGGAGGGGCAAAGTTTCCCAAACCTTAAAATGCCTATAAATACACCCCTCACCACACCCACAAATCAGTTTAACGAATAGCCAAGAAGTGGGGTGATAAGAAAAAAAGTGCGAAGCATATAAAATAAGGAATTGGAATAATTGTGCTTTATACAAAAAAATCATAACCACCACAAAAAAGGGTGGGCCTCATGGACTCTTGTTAATATGAAAGAAATGAATTTATCAGGTAAGTTCTTACATAAATTATGTTTTCTTTCATGTAATTAACAAGAGTCCATGAGCTAGTGACGTATGGGATAATGACTACCCAAGATGTGGATCTTTCCACACAAGAGTCACTAGAGAGGGAGGGATAAAATAAAGACAGCCAATTCCTGCTGAAAATAATCCACACCCAAATAAAAGTTTAACAAAAAACATAAGCAGAAGATTCAAACTGAAACCGCTGCCTGAAGAACTTTTCTACCAAAAACTGCTTCAGAAGAAGAAAATACATCAAAATGGTAGAATTTAGTAAAAGTATGCAAAGAGGACCAAGTTGCTGCTTTGCAGATCTGGTCAACCGAAGCTTCATTCCTAAACGCCCAGGAAGTAGAAACTGACCTAGTAGAATGAGCTGTAATTCTTTGAGGCGGAATTTTACCCGACTCAACATAGGCAAGATGAATTAAAGATTTCAACCAAGATGCCAAAGAAATGGCAGAAGCTTTCTGGCCTTTCCTAGAACCGGAAAAGATAACAAATAGACTAGAAGTCTTACGGAAAGATTTCGTAGCTTCAACATAATATTTCAAAGCTCTAACAACATCCAAAGAATGCAATGATTTCTCCTTAGAATTCTTAGGATTAGGACATAATGAAGGAACCACAATTTCTCTACTAATGTTGTTGGAATTCACAACTTTAGGTAAAAATTCAAAAGAAGTTCGCAACACCGCCTTATCCTGATGAAAAATCAGAAAAGGAGACTCACACGAAAGAGCAGATAATTCAGAAACTCTTCTAGCAGAAGAGATGGCCAAAAGGAACAAAACTTTCCAAGAAAGTAATTTAATGTCCAATGAATGCATAGGTTCAAACGGAGGAGCTTGAAGAGCTCCCAAAACCAAATTCAAACTCCATGGAGGAGAAATTGACTTAATGACAGGTTTTATACGAACCAAAGCTTGTACAAAACAATGAATATCAGGAAGAATAGCAATCTTTCTGTGAAAAAGAACAGAAAGAGCAGAGATTTGTCCTTTCAAAGAACTTGCGGACAAACCCTTATCCAAACCATCCTGAAGAAATTGTAAAATTCTCGGTATTCTAAAAGAATGCCAAGAAAAATGATGAGAAAGACACCATGAAATATAAGTCTTCCAGACTCTATAATATATCTCTCGAGATACAGATTTACGAGCCTGTAACATAGTATTAATCACGGAGTCAGAGAAACCTCTATGACCAAGAATCAAGCGTTCAATCTCCATACCTTTAAATTTAAGGATTTCAGATCCGGATGGAAAAAAGGACCTTGTGACAGAAGGTCTGGTCTTAACGGAAGAGTCCATGGCTGGCAAGATGCCATCCGGACAAGATCCGCATACCAAAACCTGTGAGGCCATGCCGGAGCTATTAGCAGAACAAACGAGCATTCCCTCAGAATCTTGGAGATTACTCTTGGAAGAAGAACTAGAGGCGGAAAGATATAGGCAGGATGATACTTCCAAGGAAGTGATAATGCATCCACTGCCTCCGCCTGAGGATCCCGGGATCTGGACAGATACCTGGGAAGTTTCTTGTTTAGATGAGAGGCCATCAGATCTATCTCTGGGAGCCCCCACATTTGAACAATCTGAAGAAATACCTCTGGGTGAAGAGACCATTCGCCCGGATGCAACGTTTGGCGACTGAGATAATCCGCTTCCCAATTGTCTACACCTGGGATATGAACCGCAGAGATTAGACAGGAGCTGGATTCCGCCCAAACCAAAATTCGAGATACTTCTTTCATAGCCAGAGGACTGTGAGTCCCTCCTTGATGATTGATGTATGCCACAGTTGTGACATTGTCTGTCTGAAAACAAATGAACGATTCTCTCTTCAGAAGAGGCCAAAACTGAAGAGCTCTGAAAACTGCACGGAGTTCCAAGATATTGATCGGTAATCTCACCTCCTGAGATTCCCAAACTCCTTGTGCCGTCAGAGATCCCCACACAGCTCCCCAACCTGTGAGACTTGCATCTGTTGAAATTATAGTCCAGGTCGGAAGAACAAAAGAAGCCCCCTGAATTAAACGATGGTGATCTGTCCACCACGTTAGAGAGTGCCGAACAATCGGTTTTAAAGATATTAATTGATATATCTTCGTGTAATCCCTGCACCATTGGTTCAGCATACAGAGCTGAAGAGGTCGCATGTGAAAACGAGCAAAGGGGATCGCGTCCGATGCAGCAGTCATAAGACCTAGAATTTCCATGCATAAGGCTACCGAAGGGAATGATTGAGACTGAAGTTTTCGACAGGCTGTAATCAATTTTAGACGTCTCTTGTCTGTTAAAGACAAAGTCATGGACACTGAATCTATCTGGAAACCCAGAAAGGTTACCCTTGTTTGAGGAATCAAAGAACTTTTTGGTAAATTGATCCTCCAACCATGATCTTGAAGAAACAACACAAGTCGATTCGTATGAGACTCTGCTAAATGTAAAGACGGAGCAAGTACCAAGATATCGTCCAAATAAGGAAATACCACAATACCCTGTTCTCTGATTACAGACAGAAGGGCACCGAGAATCTTTGTGAAAATTCTTGGAGCTGTAGCAAGGCCAAACGGTAGAGCCACAAATTGGTAATGCTTGTCTAGAAAAGAGAATCTCAGGAACTGATAATGATCTGGATGAATCGGAATATGCAGATATGCATCCTGTAAATCTATTGTGGACATATAATTCCCTTGCTGAACAAAAGGCAATATAGTCCTTACAGTTACCATCTTGAACGTTGGTATCCTTACATAACGATTCAATAATTTTAGATCCAGAACTGGTCTGAAGGAATTCTCCTTCTTTGGTACAATGAAGAGATTTGAATAAAACCCCATCCCCTGTTCCGGAACTGGAACTGGCATAATTACTCCAGCCAACTCTAGATCTGAAACACAATTCAGAAATGCTTGAGCTTTCACTGGATTTACTGGGACATGGGAAAGAAAAAATCTCTTTGCAGGAGGTCTCATCTTGAAACCAATTCTGTACCCTTCTGAAACAATGTTCTGAATCCAAAGATTGTGAACAGAACTGATCCAAATTTCTTTGAAAAAACATAACCTGCCCCCTACCAGCTGAACTGGAATGAGGGCCGTACCTTCATGTGAACTTAGAAGCAGGCTTTGCCTTTCTAGCAGGCTTGGATTTATTCCAGACTGGAGATGGTTTCCAAACTGAAACTGCTCCTGAGGACGAAGGATCAGGCTTTTGTTCTTTGTTGAAACGAAAGGAACGAAAACGATTGTTAGCCCTGTTTTTACCTTTAGACTTTTTATCCTGTGGTAAAAAAGTTCCTTTCCCACCAGTAACAGTTGAAATAATAGAATCCAACTGAGAACCAAATAATTTGTTTCCCTGGAAAGAAATGGAAAGTAGAGTTGATTTAGAAGCCATATCAGCATTCCAAGTCTTAAGCCATAAAGCTCTTCTGGCTAAGATAGCCAGAGACATAAATCTAACATCAACTCTAATAATATCAAAAATGGCATCACAGATGAAATTATTAGCATGCTGGAGAAGAATAATAATATCATGAGAATCACGATTTGTTACTTGTTGCGCTAGAGTTTCCAACCAAAAAGTTGAAGCTGCAGCAACATCAGCCAATGATATAGCAGGTCTAAGAAGATTACCTGAACATAGATAAGCTTTTCTTAGAAAAGATTCAATTTTTCTATCTAAAGGATCCTTAAACGAGGTACCATCTGATGTAGGAATGGTAGTACGTTTAGCAAGGGTAGAAATAGCCCCATCAACTTTAGGGATTTTGTCCCAAAATTCTAATCTGTCAGGCGGAACAGGATATAATTGCTTAAAACGTTTAGAAGGAGTAAATGAATTACCCAATCTATCCCATTCCTTAGCAATTACTGCAGAAATAGCATTAGGAACAGGAAAGACTTCTGGAATAACCGCAGGAGCTTTAAAAACCTTATCCAAACGTATAGAATTAGTATCAAGAGGACTAGAATCCTCTATTTCTAAAGCAATTAGTACTTCTTTAAGTAAAGAGCGAATAAATTCCATCTTAAATAAATATGAAGATTTATCAGCATCAATCTCTGAGACAGAATCCTCTGAACCAGAAGAGTCCAAAGAATCAGAATGATGGTGTTCATTTAAAAATTCATCTGTAGAGAGAGAAGATTTAAAAGACTTTTTACGTTTACTAGAAGGAGAAATAACAGACAAAGCCTTCTTTATGGATTCAGAAACAAAATCTCTTATGTTATCAGGAACATTCTGCACCTTAGATGTTGAGGGAACTGCAACAGGCAATGGTACATCACTAAAGGAAATATTATCTGCATTAACAAGTTTGTCATGACATTTAATACAAACAACAGCTGGAGGAATGGCTACCAAAAGTTTACAGCAGATACACTTAGCTTTGGTAGATCCAGCAGGCAGAGGTTTTCCTGTAGTATCTTCTGGCTCAGATGCAACGTGAGACATCTTGCAATATGTAAGAGAAAAAACAACATATAAAGCAAAATAGATCAAATTCCTTATAAGACAGTTTCAGGAATGGGAAAAAATGCCAAACATCAAGCTTCTAGCAACCAGAAGCAAATGAAAAATGATTCTGAAATAATGTGGAGACAAAAGCGACGCCCATATTTTTTGGCGCCAAATAAGACGCCCACATTATTTGGCGCCTAAATGCTTTTGGCGCCAAAAATGACGCCACATCCGGAACGCCGACATTTTTGGCGCAAAATAACGTCAAAAAAATGACGCAACTTCCGGCGACACGTATGACGCCGGAAACGGAAATGAATTTTTGCGCCAAAAAAATCCGCGCCAAGAATGACGCAATAAAATGAAGCATTTTCAGCCCCCGCGAGCCTAACAACCCACAGGGAAAAAGTCAAATTTTTGAGGTAAGAAAAATATGATAATTAAAGCATAATCCCAAATATGAAACTGACTGTCTGGAAATAAGGAAAGTTGAACATTCTGAGTCAAGGCAAATAAATGTTTGAATACATATATTTAGAACTTTATAAATAAAGTGCCCAACCATAGCTTAGAGTGTCACAGAAAATAAGACTTACTTACCCCAGGACACTCATCTACATGTTTGTAGAAAGCCAAACCAGTACTGAAACGAGAATCAGTAGAGGAAATGGTAAATATAAGAGTATATCGTCGATCTGAAAAGGGAGGTAAGAGATGAATCTCTACGACCGATAACAGAGAACCTTATGAAATAGACCCCGTAGAAGGAGATCACTGCATTCAATAGGCAATACTCTCCTCACATCCCTCTGACATTCACTGCACGCTGAGAGGAAAACCGGGCTCCAACTTGCTGCGGAGCGCATATCAACGTAGAATCTAGCACAAACTTACTTCACCACCTCCCTTGGAGGCAAAGTTTGTAAAACTGATTTGTGGGTGTGGTGAGGGGTGTATTTATAGGCATTTTAAGGTTTGGGAAACTTTGCCCCTCCTGGTAGGAATGTATATCCCATACGTCACTAGCTCATGGACTCTTGTTAATTACATGAAAGAAATTGATAATACGAGTAAATTAGAAAATTGCTCTATCTGAATCATGAAAGGAAAAAATTGGGTTCCATATTCCTTTAAGTTTTCTAAAAAAATTTAATTAAAATTATATTGAACTGATAAACAATTTCAGTACAAATTGTAAATAATAATGTTATAAAATCTTTTACAAATATCTTTTTCCTAGGTAGAAACAACAGATGAAGATGCACAAAGTGTGTAAAGGAGATTCCCCACAAATATGTAAATCTTTTTTCCAGAATCCTATATGGAGACAGGAGAGTCGAAAAGCAGGCAGCTATTTTAAGGATAAAAGATGGAGGCATAAATGATTTATGATACAGCTTTTTTTTATTAAATGTCATTATTCTGCTTTTGAAAAAGCCAAATCAATTCGGAACAGTTATGTATCGTGATAGGCTTGAGATATCTGCCATGTGCCCTTCCAGTTGTCAGAATAAAAAAAAAACACAATTATCAAAATTGAAGTACAAGAAAAGGGGTAAGATAGATATCAACAGCATTTTACTTCAAATAATTAAACATTTTATAATCAAAAGTACTTTTATAAAGGGACATGAAACCTAAACATTTTCTTCCATGATTCAGATAGAGAATACAATTTTAAATAACTATCCAATTTACTTCAATAATTTAATTTGCTTTATTCTCTTGGCATCCTTTGTTGAAGAAGCAGCAATGCATTACTGGGAGCATTGGGAGAGTCAATAACATGAGACATATATGTGCAGACACCAATTAGCAGCTCCTACGTCTACCTAGGTATCCCTTTCAATTAAAGAAATCAAGCGAACAAAACAAATTAGATAATAGAAGTAAATTAGAAACATATTTAAAATCACATGCTCGAGGGGCAGAGCTAACCGTCCAACAGTGTGGCTGCATTTTTCAAGAGCTCCGTATACTTGACACTATAAGACCTCAAAATAACTTACGCCTAGATTATGAGTTTTGCGCTATAGAGGGTGCGAAACGAACGCAACTGTTGCGTTACTTCACCCTCCATAGCGCTGCCATTACAAGTTTCCGAAAAGCCTCCTTGTGCGTGCGATATGGTGGCGATAAGCTCCATACCGCACAAAATCCTAGGGCTGAGAATATGTGCTCCTGCACGCTTTCCCCATAGACATAAATGGGGAGAGAGTGTTATAAAAAAAACTAACACCTGAAGCGCGGAATAAAAAGATCTGTAAAGCAACCCCATCGATGTCTATGGGGAAATTTTTTTTACATTTAAACCTAACACCCTAACATAAACCCCAAGTCTAAACACCCCTAATCCGCCGCTCCCCGACATCGCAACACCTAAATAAAGTTATTAACCCATAATCTGCCGCCCCAACATCCCCGCCACTAATAAAATTATTAACCCCTATTCCATCGCTCCCCAACATTGCCGCCACTAATAAAAGTTATTAACCCCTATTCCGCTGTTCCCCGACAACACTGCCACTATAATAAATGTATTAACCCCTAAACCTCTGGGCTCCCACATCACCACTACTAAATAAACCTATTAACCCCTAAACCACCAGTCCCCCACATTGCAAAAAAAAGTAAACTATTAACCCTTAAAGCTAACAACCCCCTAAATTTATATTAAAATTACTATATCCCTATCTTAAAATAAATAAAAAGTTGCCTGTGAAATTAAAATACCTAAGTTTAAACTATAAATTAACCTAACATAACTATTATACTAAACTATTATACTAAAATTAAAATAACTACCAATTATAAAAGCTAAATTACACATAAAAAAAAACTAACACTACTAAAAAAAATTAAGTCTAATATTACAAAATATAAAAAATACTAAATTACAAAAAATAACAAACACTAAATTATGATAAATAACGAATTGATCAAAAATAAAAACAATTACACCAAATCTAATAGCCCTATAAAAATAAAAAAAGCCCCCCCCCAAAATAAAAAAATACCCTAGCCTACAATAAACTACAAACTTAAAATGGCCTTTTGTAGGGCATTGCCCGGAAGAAATCAACTCTTTTCCCAGGAAAGAAATACAAAGACCCCCCAACAGTAAATTTATTTCACTATTTGTCGAAGGTGCATAAGAATCCTGAACGACCGCCAGGAAGGCCCATTGTATCTGGCATTGGGTCTTTACTTGAGACCTTATCTGAGTGATTGGATTCCATCCTTCAGCCAATAGGGAAAGGTTTGTACAGTTACCTCAGAGATTCATCACACTTGAAAGTTTCAAAGAATTTAAATGGAAAAAGGGTTATTCATGGGTAGTAGTGGATATTGCTTCCCTATATACCTGCATACCTCATGGACTAGGGCTGAAAGCGGTTAGATATTTCTTGGATAAATTCTCAGCCTATGATGAGGCTATTAAGGTGTATATTTGTTCCATTTTGGAATTTGTCTTAACCCATAATTTTCTAATGCTCGATGACAAATTCTATTTACAGTGTTGTGGGACAGCAATGGGGGCAAAATTTGCCCCTTGTTTCGCAAACTTGTTTGTAGACTTTTGGTAAATGAGATATATATACAACAATGACTATGGTGAGCACATTCTCTATGCAAGTTCGTGTCATCCCCCTCATCTTGTCCATGCCATACCAAGGGGCCAGTTTATCAGATTGAGGCGTAACACCAATGATAATATGGTATACATGCAACCGGCCAATTAACTAATTAAGAGATTGATAGCCAGGGGATATGAGTCAAAAGAGTAAGAAAAAAACTAAATTAGAGATCAGCACAATGACAATACAGAATAATGTAGAAAAAAGTACTGTCAGCTCATTCAGTGATAATATTGTATTTACTACAGAATACACAAACCAATTCCCACAGACAGTAAAAATTCTTAAGATAAATATATCTATACTTTCATTTGACAATGTATTACAAAAATATGTTGATAAATGTAAATTTGTTCCAAAAAAATAGTAACTTTGGCATCTAGATTGGCCCCTAGTAACTTTGGCATCTAGATTGGCCCCTGGTTTCAAATGTAGTGACCACTAGGAGTGATCACTGGTTAAGAAGAAAACGCAGCTTCAGATGTGGAGCAAGAACTTGCTTAACATGTAGTATGATGGAAGTAACAAATGTATTTAGATCATCTGTTGATGAGGGGACCTATGATATTGGATTTTATGCCAATTGCAAGACTACTTTTGCAGTGTATTTATTAGAGTGCAATATCTGCCATATTCAATATGTAGGGAAGACGACAAGGGAGATCAATGTGAGAGTAAGGGAACATGTGAATGATGTCAAGAATTACTGTAAGGATTCAACAGTGGCCAGGCATTTTAACCTTGTTCACTTCACCAGTATTAGAGATTTCACACTAAAAATTATTGATGTGGCAAAAACCCCTCCTAGGGGAGGTAACAAATATAAAATACTTGATAAAAAGGAACTATATTGGATATACAAATTAAGGACTAGGACTCCCACAGGTTTAAATCTCGAATGGGATATTAGTTATTTTATATAAATATTCTTTCAAATGATCTAATTTGTTCAGATTTTTTTATCTTAGACTCTGCATACCTGCCTCCCTGATTACTAACACCTAGATTTAGAGTTCTGCGTTAGCCTTAAAAAGCAGCGTTAAGGGGTCCTAACGCTGCTTTTTAACGCCCGCTGGTATTACGAGTCAGACAGGAAAGGGTCTACCGCTCACTTTTCTTCTGCGACTTTTGGCTACCGTAAATCCCCTTACGTCAATTGCGTATCCTATCTTTTCTATGGGATTTGCCTAACGCTGGTATTACGAGTCTTGGAAGAAGTGAGCGGTACAGCCTCTACCGCCAAGACTCCTACTGCCTAAAAAGTCAGTAGTTAAGAGTTTTATGGGCTAATGCCGGAACATAAAGCTCTTAACTAAAATGAAATAAATGTACTATAATTAAATAAATTATTCCTATTTAAAACTAAATACTTACCTATCAAATAAACTCTAATATAGCTACAATATAACTAATAGTAACATTGTAGCTATTTTAGGATTTATATTTCTTTTACAGGCAACTTTGTATTTATTTTAAATAGCTACAATAGCTATTAAATAGTTAATAAGTTTTTAATAGCTACCCAGTTAAAATAATTACAAAATTACCTGTAAAATAAATCCTAACCTAAGTTACAATTACACCTAACACTACACTATCAATAAATTAATTAAATAAATTACCTACAATTATCTAAACTAAAATACAATTAAATAAACTAAACTATAGTACAAAAACCCCCCACTAAATTACAAAAAAAATAAAAAAATATTACAAGAATTTTAATCCAATTACACCTAATCTAAGCCCCCTAATAAAATAAAAAAGCCCCCCAAAATAATAAAATTCCCTACCCTATACTAAATTACAAAAGTAATCAGCTCTTTTACCAGCCCTTAAAAGGGCTTTTTGCGGGGCATTGCCCCAAAGTAATCAGCTCTTTTACCTGTAAAATAAAATACAAAACCCCCCAACATTACAACCCACCACCCACACACCCCTACTCTAAAACCCACCCAATCCCCCCTTAAATAAACCTAACACTACCCCATTGAAGATCACCCTACCTTGAGCCATCTTCACCCAACCGGGTCGAACTCTTCATCCGATGCGGGCACAAGTGGTCCTCCAGCCGGGCAGAAGTCTTCATCCTATCCGGGCAGAAGAGAACATCTGGACCGGCAGATATCTTCATCCAAGCGGCATCTTCTATCTTCATCCTTCCGGCGATGAGCGGCTCCATCTTGAAGACCTCCGGCGCGGAACATCCAGCTCTACTGACGACTACCCGATGAATGACTGGTCCTTTAAATGACGTCATCCAAGATGGCGTCCCTTGAATTCCGATTGGCTGATAGGATTCTATCAGTCAATCGGAATTAAGGTAGGAAAAATCCGATTGGCTGATTTAATCAGCCAATCGGATTGAAGTTCAATCCGATTGGCTGATTGGATCAGCCAATAGAATGCAAGGTCAATTCTATTGGCTGATCCAATCAGCCAATCGGATTGAACTTCAATCCGATTGGCTGATTATATCAGCCAATCTGATTTTTCCTACCTTAATTCCGATTGGCTGATAGAATCCTATCAGCCAATCAGAATTCGAGGGATGCCATCTTGGATGACGTCATTTAAAGGACCAGTCATTCGTCGGGTAGTCATCGGTAGAGCTGGATGTTCCGCGCCGGAGGTCTTCAAGATGGAGCCGCTCATCGCCAAAAGGATGAAGATAGAAGATGCCGCTTGGATGAAGATGTCTGCCGGTCCGGATGTCCTCTTCTGCCCGGATAGGGTGAAGACTTCTGCCCGGCTGGAGGACCACTTGTGCCCACATCGGATGAAGAGTTCGGCCCGGTTGGGTGAAGACGGCTCAAGGTAGGGTGATCTTCAATGGGGTAGTGTTAGGTTTATTTAAGGGGGGATCGGGTGGGTTTTAGAGTAGGGGTGTGTGGGTGGTGGGTTGTAATGTTGGGGGGTCTTGTATTTTATTTTACAGGTAACAGAGCTGATTACTTTGAGGCAGGGCTGATTACTTTTGTAATTTAGTATAGGGTAGGGAATTTTATTATTTTGGGGGGCTTTTATATTTTATTAGGGGGCTTAGATTAGGTGTAATTAGTTTGTTTTTTTGTACTATAGTTTAGTTTATTTAATTGTATTTTTGTTTAGATAATTGTAGTTAATTTATTTAATTAATTTATGGATAGTGTACTGTTAGATGTATTTGTAATTTAGGTTAGGATTTATTTTACAGGTAATTTTGTAATTATTTTAACTAGGTAGCTATTAAATACTTATTAACTATTTAATAGCTATTGTACCTAGTTAAAATAAATACAAAGTTGCCTGTAAAATAAATATAAATCCTAAAATAGCTACAATGTAATTATTAATTATATTGTAGCTATTTTAGGGTTTATTTGATAGGTAAGTATTTAGTTTTAAATAGGAATAATTTATTTAATTATAGTAAATTTATTTAGATTTATTTAAATTATATTTAACTTAGGGGGGGGGTGTTAGGGTTAGGGTTAGACTTAGGTTTAGGGGTTAATAACTTTATTATAGTAGCGGCGATGTTGGGGGCGGCAGATTAGGGGTTAATAATTGTAGGTAGGTGGCGACGATGTTAGGGAGGGCAGATTAGGGGTTAATAAAATATATTATAGTGTTTGCGAGGCAGGAGTGTGGCGGTTTATGGGGTTAAAGGACCAGTCAACACATTAGATTTGCATAATCAACAAATGCAAGATAACAAGACAATGCAATAGCACTTAGTCATAACTTCAAATGAGTAGTAGATTTTTATATAACAAATTTCAAAGTTATGTATATTTCCACTCCCCTTGTACCATGTGATAGCAATCAGCCAATCACAACTGCATATACGTATAGTCTGTGAATTCTTGCACATGCTCAGTAGGATCTGGTGACTCAAAAAATGTAAATATAAAAGACTGTGCACATTTTTTTAATGGAAGTAAATTGGAAAGTTGTTTCAAATTACATGCTGTATCTGAATCATGAAAATTGAATTTAACCTGAGTGTCCCTTTAATACATTTATTATAGTGGCGGCGATGTCCGGTCGGCAGATTAGGGGTTAATAAGTGTAGGTAGCTGGCGGCGACGTTGGGGGGGGGGGCAGATTAGGGGTTAATAAATATAATGTAGGTGTCGGCGATGTTAGGGACAGCAGATTAGGGGTTCATAGGGATAATGTAGGTGGCGGCGGTGTCCGGAGCTGCAGATTAGGGGTTAATAATAAAATGCAGGTGTCAGCGATAGCGGGGGCGGCAGATTAGGGGTTAATAAGTGTAAGGTTAGGGGTGTTTAGACTCAGGGTTCATGTTAGGGTGTTAGGTGTAGACTTAGAAAGTGTTTCCCCATAGGAAAAAATGGGGCTGCGTTAGGAGCTGAACGCTGCTTTTTTGCAGGTGTTAGGTTTTTTTTTTCAGACAGCTCAGCCCCATTGTTTCCTATGGGGATATCGTGCACGAGCACGTTTTTCCAGCTTACCGCTACCGTAAGCAACGCTTGTATTGAGGGTTGAAGTGGAGCTAAATTATGCTCAACGCTCACTTTTCTGAGGCTAACACAGCCATTCAGAAAACTCGTAATACCAGCGTTGGCTTAAGGGAGCGCTGGAAAAAAAAGGAGCGTTAGAGCCGCAGGTTTTTACAGACAAAACTCTAAATCTAGCGGTAAGTTTGCACATGCTGTGACAAAGAATATAATTCCATTATTATTACAATTATCATTATTTTATTGTATGTGTAGGAAGAAATGTAATTTTGGAGTTTTTATGAGACCTAAACTTTGCACTATTTATTGGTTCATCCATATACATTCATAAAAATTAGTGATATTTATACCAGTGTTATGATGTTAAGAAGGTTAAGCACTAATTTAGCTAGTTATTTTCTAATATTGATTTAGAATAGTGAGTTACGGTATCCTATTTAAGATAACTAACTAGCATTACAATGTATAGAATAGTGTATAAAATAATATATCATTACTGGTTCATTGGAAATTTTTCTAATAATAATATGCAAGTTATCTGTCAAACATAATCCTCATTTTAAGGTTGGTTAATCATCCGTCAGTGTAGTCTATACTATATAATAATATCATGTAATTTAATCAGTTGAACGTGTAATAGTAATATTTCCTAGAAGGATCACTCTGTACATCATGACCTGGATAATAACCGTGACATACTATATTATTTTAATGTTTTAAGTTTTGATTGGATTTAGGCATTAAAGAGTTAATATGTTAACATCTATGACCAGTATAAAAGAGGGCCATTTGTGTTTTATCTTCAGTCTATGAGGAAGCGCCACTAGGGGGCGCGAAACGCATCAGTCAACCTGTCCGTGTTTGTAATTTTACCTATATGTTGGAATAAACTTCTTCTTCAAATTTCACTGCTAAGTGCTACCTGGACTCTCTTTACTATATTATTCACGTGCAGTTGGTTTGCTACATCGTGGTATTGCACCCTGCCTTGTGCGGTATTACTGGTACTTGCTGCAGAGTATCATGTGTGGCGTCTGATGTCATCACCTTGAGTCACTGGCTGTGTGCTGGATGGTGGGTTCGGAGCGGCTGCTCGCAATAGTGCTCCCCAACAATAAAACCCACCACCCAACCAACCCCCCAAAATAAAAAACCTAACTCTAACAAAACCTAAGATACCCATTGCCCTGAAAAGGGCATTTGTATGGGCATTCAGCTCTTTTACATTGCCCTGAAAATGGCATTCAGCTATTTTACCTAAAGCCCAAACACTAATCTAAAAAAAAAAAAACACTCACAGTTTCTGAAGTCCGGACATCCATCCTCATCCAGGTGGCGAGAAGTCTTCATCCAGGCGGCGTCTTCTATTTTCATCCCGACGGCGCGGAGCGGATCCATCCTTGAAGACATCTGGCGGGGAGAGTCCTCTTCATACGGTCACCACTGTATACTGAAACTTTAATGCAAGGGAGCCTTTTCAAAATGTCGTCCCTTGCATTCCTATTGGTGGTGGACTTGATTCTTGAAATTCAAATCAGCCAATAGGATGAGGGCTACTGAAATCCTATTGGCTGTTCAAATCAGCCAACAGAATGAGAGCTAATGAAATTGTAATGGCTGATTTGAATAGCCAATAGAATTTCATTAGCTCTCATCCTATTGGCTGATTTTAACAGCCAATAGGATTTCAGTAGCTCTCATCCTATTGGCTGATTTGAATTTTAAGAATCAAATCAGCCAATAGGATTGCAAGGGAAACCATTTTGAAAAGGCTCCCTTGCATTGAAGATCCAGTGTACGGTGGTGACCGTATGAAGAGGACGCCGAGATCCATCCTTGAAAACATCCGGCACGCAGCGTCCTCTTCATACGCGCCACCGGGATAAAGATAGAGGATGCTGCCGGGATGAAGATCAAAGATGTCGCCTGGATGAAGACTTCTCGCCGCCTGGATGATGATGGATGTCGGGACTTCTTTATTTTTAAAGGGCTATTAGATTAGGTGTAAATTGTTTTGAATTTTTGATAATTTTGTTTGTTATTTTTCGTAATTTAGTATTTTTAATTTTTTGTAATTTTAGACTTAATTTATTTTTTTAGTAGTGTTAGTTTTTTTAATGTGTAATTTAGTTTTTTTAATTGGTAGTTATTTTAATTTTAGAATAATTGTTTAGTATGTTAATTGTTATTTTAAACTTATTTTTTTTTAATTTCACAGGTAAGTTTTTATTTATTTTAAAGGGACATAATACTCATATGCTAAATCACTTGAAACTGATGCAGTATAACTGTAAAAAGATGGACAGGAAAATATCACCTGAGCATCTCTATGTAAAAAAGGAAGATATTTTACCTATTCTATTTTATTCTATTGGGTACTTGTAAAGCGCAAACTAATCACCGTGAGGGTCTCAAGACGTTATGGGAGGGGGGGAGAGGGGGGCTAAGGGAAGATGATTCAGTTGAAGAGCCAGGTCTTGAGGTCCTTCCTGAAGTTTGTAAGGGAGGTGGATTGTCTGAGGTGCAGCGGAAGGGAGTTTCATGACCTTGCTGCCATATAGAAGAAGGATTTTCCTCCAGCTGTTTTTTTCATGATGCGGGGGATGACTGCGAGTGCTTGGTCGGCAGAGTGGAGTTGTCTGGAGGGGGTGTAGAAATTGACACGTGGTTGATGTATTCATGACCGATGTTGTGAAGGGTCTTGAATGCATGGGTTAGGAGCTTGAAGGTGATTCTCTTGTTGACGGGGAGCCAGTGTAGGTTCCTTAGGTGTTCGGTGATGTGGTTTTGGTGAGGGATGTCAAAGATGAGTCTGGCCAAGGTGTTCTGGATGCGTTGGAGTCATTTCTGGAGCTTGATGGTGGACCCGGCGTAGAGTGCATTGCCGTAGTCCAGTCAACTACTGACGAGGGTGTGGGTGACAGATTTTCTAGTTTCGGTGGGGATCCACTTGAAGATTTTTCACAGTAGGTGGAGTATGTGAAAACAAGTCGAAGAGACGGCGTTGACTTGGCGGTCCATGGAAAGTGATGAGTCGAGGATGACACCTAGATTTCGTGCGTGATCTGTTGGAGTTGGAGGGTGTCCGAGGGCTGTGGGCCACCAGGAGTCATCCAATGCAGATTTGGTGGGTCCGAGGAGGAGGATTTCGGTCTTGTCAGTGTTGTTTGAGACAGTTGTTGTTCATCCAGGTTGCGATTTCTGTAAGTCCTTCGTGGACATTTTTCTTGGCGGTGGCGGGGTCTCGGGTGAGTGAGATGATTAACTGGGTGCCGTCGGCGTAGGAAACGATGTTGCAGTTGTGTTGTCGGACAATGGCGGCGAGGGGGGCCATGTAGATGCTGAAGAGGGTGGGGCTAAGAGAAGAGCCTTGGGGTACGCCGCAGCTGATTGCTGTGGGATTGGAGGATAAGGGTGGGAGTCTGACTTTCTGGGTTCTGCCACTGAGGAAGGAGGTGATTCATTCCAGGGCCTTATTGCGAATGCCAGCATCGTGTAGGCACGTGAGGAGGGTGCTGTGGGCTACAGTGTCAAATGTGGCTGAGATGTCTAGAAGGATGAGGGCAGCAGTCTCTCCTTGGTCGAGCAGGGCACGGATGTCATCTGTGGCGGTGAGGATGGCGGTCTCGGTGCTGTGATTGCTCCTGAAACCGGATTGGGAGGGGTCCAAGATGTAGTTAGTCTCAATGTGGTCAACAAGTTGTGCGTTGATGGCCTTCTCGATTACTTTTGCTGGAAAGGGGAGTAGAGAGATGGGGTGGTAGTTTTTAGGATCTATGGGGTCAGCTGTGGGTTTCTTCAGCAGGAGTTTCAGCTCTGCATGCTTCCAGTCTTCTGGGAAGGTGCCAGTTTTGATGGAGCAGTTTATGGTGAGGCAGAGTTCGTGGGCGAGGGTAAAACCCGCTTTGTTGAATATGTGGTATGGGCATGGGTCTGAGGGTGCTCCTGAGTGGATAGATTTCATGATTCTGAGTGTGTCCTCCGTAGTGAGGGGGATCCAGGTAGTCCGTAAACGGTGGTGGGTGGTGGGTTTGGGTGAGGTGGGGGTGGGGGTGGGTAGGTCTGCGGTGAGTGGTAAGTTCTGGAGCTTGAGGCTGTCGTAGATGTTGATGATCTTGCAGTGGAAGTAAGTAGCAATGTTGTCGCAGAGGTCCTGGGAGGGTGGGATGTCGTTAGTATCACTGTTGGGTTTGGAGAATTCCTTGATGACTCTGAACAGCTCCTTGCTGTTGTGGGTTTTGGTGTGGATTCTGTCTAGGATAACGGTTTTCTTTGTGGTTTTGATGAGGTGGTGGTGGGTGGTGACGGCTTCTTTGTAGGTGGATTTGTCTGAGGGGGACTTGCTGGATCTCCATGTTCTCTCTAATCGTCTGCAGTGTCATTCGGAGTCCTGGAGGGTGGGGGTGAACCAGCTGGCCTTGTTGGTGGGCTGGCGGCTGGATGGTTTCTTGAGGGGGGCGAGGGTATTTGCGCAGTCTGTGATCCAGCGATGTAGGTGGCAGGCAGAGGAGTTGGAGGTCACTGGGGGGACTTGATCAGGGTGGAGTGCAGTTGTTCTTGGGTAATGTTGTTCCAGTTTCTGCGGGGTGGGTGGTGATGCCGGAGGTGCATGGTGGGTTTGTTGAAGGAGAAGTGTATACAGTGATGGTCAGTCCAGTGGAGTTCGGTTATGTAGTTGACTGAGATGTGGTTGCCTGCGGAGAATATCGGGTCGAGGGTGTGTCCGGCTATGTGGGTTGGGGCGTTTACAAGTTACTTCAGTCCAGTGGTTACCTCACAATTTCCTCAGCTCAGCAGAGTAAGTTCTGTGTAAAAATATATACCTTAGCTGCTGCCCAGCTGCAGGTTAAAAAAATAAAAATGAAGAAATGAACAGCAGCCAATCAGCATCAACAGTGCTTAGGTCATGAACTCTTTTACTGTGATCTTATGAGATTTCACTTAACTCTCATGAGATTTCATAGTAAAGTTCCTTAAACTGAATAGGGAAATAATATGAGTGTGCACGAAAGCTCACTCCCTTAGCTGTCCCAGGAAAGACATAATGATTTGCTGCTTAGAAGTCCTTTACAATGGGATGTGGCTACTGAGGAACTTTTGAGGTAAAATATCTTTCTTTTTTACATAGAGATTGTCACAAATATCTCAGGATTCAGCTGCTAAGGAGTTAACTTTGTGTAGCTTGCACTCAAAACAGTTATTTGTTTTCAAGAAGAATTGTGTTTGTATTTTCTTTGAAGTGCCAGAACCCTCTAACTAGCCACCAAATGTTAGTGTGTATGCATTGAGTCATAAAATCACTGAAGCTCTTAGTCACAGAGATACACATGATAAAGTTTATGGCTTAAGCTGTCAATAGAATGCATGATGCAAAACAGGCCCTTCATTACAAAAACTGACTAGGTCACTGACAGGACATTGGTATATTATGTACATATGTGGGTTAAAAGTGTTATAACCTTAACGGCAGGTAAATATGACAACCTATGGCATATTTGATATCAAACTGGTTCTCCCAATAAAACTAAGAGGTTCTAAATATGTAAATATAGAAATTTCTTACCTAGCAGGAATGATAATGGATTGTATAAATTCAGGCAAGAAATTTAGTCTATTGAAGGTTGTAAAGACAGTGGGGTTTCTTAGCCCGCCCAGGAGGGTGTGGTTAAGCAACATGATCTCTGAGAAGTAGGTTTAAGAATCTTATTTTTTAACAATAAGATTGTCATTCTTACAAGGGGAGCTGCTGTACAGAAGTAAGGAGCCTTCATTTTCTTGCCATTCCCCTGGCGCAGATCTTGAAGCTAGTAAAGTATTCAATTCTGTTTTTCTCCTTTTTATTTTAAAACACTGTTTGCGTGTGTAATTTTATTTGTAACAACTTTTTATTATTAATGCATTGTGCATAATATTTTTGGCATAATAAATAATTCCTTTATTAAGTTTGGCCTTTGTCTAATAATTGAACCACTTTACTGAAAGAGACTGGAATATTAGAACTGTATAATTTTAGGTTATTTTCTGCTAAATTGTATTTTTAGAGTTAATGTGTAAAGTCTGGGGTTTTCCTTAAGATTTTCCCTTTAATAAATTTTAAGTGGTGGCAGCATTTGAGCTATAGGTGACAGAAAAGGGGGCTGAAAACCCTTTCTGTGCCAAATAAGTGACTGGTGCAGGGTTGGATAACCTTGGTTCGTCACAGAGATGTTCAGGTGATATTTTCTAGTCAGCGTTTTACAGTTATGCTGCATTACTTTCAAGTGTTTCAACATTTTGGTATCATGGCCCTTTAAGATAGGGATATTGTAATTTTAATTTAAAGTTAGGGGGTAATAGGTTTAGGGGTTAATAGTTTAATTTATTAGTGGCGATGTGGGGGGCTGGCGGTTTAGGGGTTAATAGGTTTATTTAGTAGTGGCGATGTGGGGAATGTTAGTGTACTTTGTAACAGTTTAGTTATGAGTTTTGTGAAACATTTTTGTTACACAAAATCCATAACTACTGCTTTCAGATGGCGGTATGGATCGTGTCAGTATAGGCTGTAACGCAAGCATTTTAGCCTTACCGCACAACTTGTAATACTGGCGCTATGGAAATCCCATGCAAAAACGTAAAAAAAAAATTTAGTGCGGGATTAACGTTGCATCACAGGCTAAAATGCTTGCGGTATAGCAATACCAACATGACTCGTAATGGCTGCGTTACTGTTTTTACGCTGAAATGGCCATATATTTTAGCATTGAAACCGTAATGCAAAACTCATAATCTAGCCGTTAGTTTTTTAGACTAAAACCGATACCAAAGTGTTTCTAGGCAAAGCTAACGGCCACCCCTACCGTACCTACAAGAGGCATTACTGTAGAACTGTACTGTAGGCCTAAGTTCAGATGCCTTGCTCCTATGCACATCTCTGGGCCTGAGGGCACACAACGCCATACAAAGTGCCACTCTCTCTTGTTTCGACGGCACCCAATTCCGAGCAAGAGGCGAATATTTTGGGAATCACCCCCAGACTCGGCTGAACTAGGTTTAAGTGCTCCTCCTAAGGTCGCGAAAATCGTCATCTTGCCCTACCATCTTGCAAGTCTCAACTTATTTTGCGACACCCGTAGGCCTCAGTCCCAAGCTGCAATCACTCCAGCTGTCTGCACCAGGATAGGCCCTGCAGAGACGTTGCCACATCTGTTCTCCACTACCGCACTAGCTACAAACAGGCCGCACCACATTAAGACGCAACTGAGGCACCATCAAGGGAGCATTAGAGGACACTTACATGCTTAATCCACACCATTCCTGAAACTGCTTCATCTTCCTAGGCTGGGTGAGATCTAAATGTTTTACATTTTGCATACCCTATTCTATATCCTGATGATACACCTCCTAAGTACCTCTATTACCACTACCACTCAGGCCTACTCCTGGATACCCATATAAACTTATCTAAACCGAGCTGTGAAAAACAGACTTTTATTTTTTTGCACTGCTCACTCAACTTATGTCTCTTTCCACTACCTGATATACTCTCCATAGTATCACCTGGCAAACTCCTCGTCTCCCCCTTTCCTGTCCAGCTAGTCTAGACAGGTCACTTCCCTTTCCCTTTATCCCTTCCATTAGGTCGTATCCCCTTGCTCCCTGAGACGAGAGGTTGTGTCAAATTCTTCAAATTGTATACAATTGTACACTAGCAGAGTCTATTGAGTTGCATAACAATTTTCTTTATTACTGCTTAATAGCATATAATAAGATTGTAAGAATATTTATTGTTTGTTATTATTTAAAAGGTTACCCCTGGGTACTACTGTCTCTCTCACTCTCTCCTTTCCTGTCTAGCTAGTCTAAACAGGTCACTTCCACTTTCCTTTTTCCCTTCCCTCGGGTTGTAGACCCAATTCCCCAGAGTGAGAGAGACTACTAGTGCTTAAACTGCAATTACAGAACCTTATTTAAATATTGCATATTACTGTTTACCTTTATTGCCTTTATAATAATGATGACTTTGGTCTCTCCCCTTCCCCACACTTTCCTACTCCATCTGTTTGGACAGATCATCCCCCTGTAACCTCTGCCCTCTCTGTTCAGGAAATATCTTATTCTCTCAGGTGTGAGGGAGCTGACCAACGACAGGGAAAGGGTAATTTGATGTTATATAACTTGTTTGTGGCGTCTCCTTAGCACTGAAAGCCTCATAAACCATAAAAAAAAAACTTGTTTCCCAATCCTTTAATACTGACCTTAATCTTTAGATACTTGGGAAACTATCATTCATCAGGAGTAAATTTCACATTTTATTACCCATATATTGACCTGGCCTAAGATGGCTTAGAGGTGCCGAGGTGACGCTAACAAGCCTACTCCATGACAGCATTAGACTAGATAACTAAACAACTAGAATACTAATTGTATAGAGAAATACACTTAGAATTTTTAGAAAAGAATACCACAAAAATGATAAATTTCAAACTCCAACTATGAATATGGATGTAGGATTACTCTATGCATTAAAAATGTTCCATAACATTCATACTTTAAATCTTTATTATGTACTAGGAACAAACATTCACACAGAGAAAGAAGAGTTAAAAACACTTGAACCCAGTTAGAGTTGGAATAATTAAATAAGCAACAATGGTGTTGATTTGCCTGGTGCCCACAGAGGAAAAATTATAGAATAAGCTAAGCCCTTACAATCCGAGGGCTAAATTACTTTTACTATTACTTCTTATAATAAATGATGGGCACCAGTTATCAACAAAAATTAGTAGAGGCTAGGATTCTTATTTAACATGGGTAAGCAGTTAAAAGCGACAGACAGGAGAGAACAAGCTGCTCCTGCTGGACCCCTGACGCGCGTTTCACAGAACGCTTCCTCAGAGGGGGTGCGGGCCGCTGCTACTCAGCGTTATTTGTGAGGGCTTATGTCCCACCTCTGAACCCTAATTGGTTATCCCTCTAAGTTGTAATCTATCTGATTTGCTGCTGAATATGTCCATAATAGGATTAAACTCTGACGTTAAGGATTCAGCTGCGTACAGAGGGAGTGTCAATTGTGGGGCGTGTATACTCCAACCTAATAACCAGTCACCGCTTGCTAGGTTGGGGGTGTGTATGTTTCAAGATAGTGATTGGGTGATCGCGGTATATTGTAAACAGAATCATCAATGTTGTAAATTGCTTTCTCTAATGGGACAACTATGATCCGTTTGGATAATATAGAGAATATCAAGATCATAGTATTCAAAGCAAGAAATTGAAGTGTTCTTCTGTGGAGGACGGTTGAGGAAATACATCATACAATTTGGAAGTTATAAGTCCGCATCTTGCAGCAAGTGATCGGCTACTAAAATAACTTGTTGCAAAGTTCGTATTTCAATATACTATCTCTAATGGATCTTTCAAATATTAAAACTGATTCAAATAAACAGTGTTGGTTTATATTCTGTCATTGTAGAGAGAAGCGAGATACGGTCTAGCTTTTAACCAATCAAAATAGTTTTAATTTGAGAATATATATGATGCGTTCTAATGGGAAAATAATCAACCAAACAACAGATCATAATATTGTGTCTTGTCCCTCGATTCTATTACAAAAATGCTAATTCACAGATCCGATTTGGGAATAACATAATTCTATTGATAGATAATACACTGTTAAATTGCTAACGACATACCCCTGTTATACCCAGACATTAGTAGTGGAAAGATCCCTTATTGATACTGCATATATAGATAAGGTTAACTGTAGGTAAACTTAGTATTGTAATTATTACATAAGATCAATTATGGTATGTGTGCTACCGAGATAGTAAGAGCTAACTTATAATAGCTATCTGCCCTATGTAAACAATTCTGGATCATCCCTAATAAATCTAAAAGAGTTAGAGTGTGCTACAAAGATAGTAAGAGCTAACTTATAATAGCTATCTACACTATGTAAATAATTCTCGATCATCCCTAATAAATCTAAGAGGATTAGAATGTGCTTTCTCTTTAAATATGTGCGATACGGTGACAATGTGATATAGTGACAGTGTAAAAAGATGTATATATACACAAATGTATATGCATCCAAGCAAGAAAATGTATAATAATTTATACAAACTGTAACTGTAAATGTAACTTAATATGTGAATAGGATTATATAGTGTGCGTGAGAGCTAATTCAAAACAAAATATAAATATGTGAGTATGTTAATATAAATAGAAATGTACAGATGGGCCTATAATATGCCCTATAGTGAAAAAATATATTATAAAGTTAGAGGAAAAAACAAACATATAGGAGGTCTGTGAGGTCCTTTTAAGAAGAAGCAAGTGATCAGAGCCTATACTGATAATACTATATTTGCCAAGTGATGTTAAAATTATAAAACGAGCTAAATGTTCAGAGGGGTGAAAGTACACTAGTGTTACTTAACAGGGAGATAAAACAATATAGCATACTGAACTCTGTAGGTTGATCTGAAATTATTTACCTTGAAGTATCAGGAATACACATCTATGATTTTTGTATTGCAAAAAAAGGGGGTATTGGAATTAGTGTCATATAGAAGTTATTATTAAGATGACCTTATAGTATGCAATTACTTAAAGTAATAGGATGGATTTTCACTACTTGGATCATAATGTTATAAACATGTTCTAAGATGCGTGTTTTTATCTCCCTTGTCGTCATGCCAACATAAACCATTTGGCAAGAACAGTAGAGTGCATATATTACCCCTATAGTTGTACATGAAAAATGTGCTTGGAGGTTATATACTTGCCCTGTCTTTTTGGTTATTGTTTTAGTTTTCCAAACATATTTGCAGGCTGAACAGGTACCACAAGGGTACATGCCTGAATTCATATCTTTTTTCTTTGCAGTTCTTACAAAATGGCTGGATACCAATTTGTCTCTTAGGCTATTGGGTCTCTTATATCCCAATGATACTCTCTCGCCTATTACTGACTTGAGTGTCTCATCATTTTGTAGTATGTTCCAATGGTCATTGATGATTTTAATGACATGTGGCATCTGTGGCTTGTACGTAGTGATGAGTCTGGGACATGACTCTTTGAGGGTTTTGGTTTTTGGAATTAATAATTCATCTCTACTTTTTCTAAGTGCTTTATACTTTGCTCTTTTTATGGATTTCTTACTGTATCCACGTGCGATCAATCTCTGTGTTAGAGCCACACTTTCCTGTATATAGATCTCTTTATTGGTACAGTTGCGGCGAAGTCTCAAAAATTCTCCATAAGGTATAGCTTTTAAAGTACTTGGAGAATGTGCACTAGAGTGATGTAGGAGGGTGTTGGTTGATGTTTCTTTTCTAAACATGGTAGTGTTGATGAATCCTTCATTATTTTTGAATATTTTCAAGTCCAAAAAGCATATCTCCTGTTGGTTAGCTTCAAAGGTTAATTTGATATTGAGATCATTCTCATTGATTTTCTTCATAAAAATTTCAAGTTGTTCGTAAGATCCTTCCCAGATGAAAAGAACATCATCTATGTATCTTAACCACATTGGGATGTGTTCAGTATGTTTTGCAAGATCATCAGAAAATACATAGAATAGTTCCCAGTAGCCAAGAAATAAGTTCGCGTATGTTGGCGCGCAGGCTGTACCCATAGCGGTACCCTGTGTTTGCAAGTAGTACCTGTCATTAAATGTGAAGAAGTTGTGAGTCAGGACAAATTTCAAAAGTTGAATTATAAAGTTATTATGTTGGTTGTTGTCATTATTGTTTGAAGTCAAATAGTATTTGATGGCTTTAATTCCATCCCCGTGTTTTATATTGGTATATAGGGACTCAACGTCCGCTGTAACCAACCACATGTCCTTTGATAGTTTGATATTTTGTAACAATTGCAATACCTCCATTGTGTCACATACATATGAAGGTAGACTGGTGAGGTATTCTCTTAAATGTAAATCAACAAATTTAGTTGCATTTTCTGTTAAATTGTCATTACCTGACACAATTGGTCTTCCGGGGGGTATTGAGGAGTTTTTATGCACTTTCGGAAGAAAGTATAGAGTAGCAATTTTGGGATTGTCCTTTGTCAGATACTTTTTCTCTGAGTTAGATATTATATTGGCTTTCCAAGCACTTTGTATCATTTTGTTATATTGAGCAAGATATGAACTCTGAGGGTTAAATATTAGCTGCTTATAACATGAAGAATTAAATAACTGTTTTTTGGCCTCATCCATATACATTTGTTGTGGCCACAAAACCACATTTCCACCTTTATCCAATGGCTTGATTAAGACATCATGCCATGATTCTATCTCTTTTAGTGCATTAATTTCATCAATGGTGAGATTATGTTTGGTGCTGTATATGGGTAGTTGTTCAATTTTTTTGCAAACCATCTTACAAAAAATCTGTGTCTCAGGAGATATGGAAAAAGATGGAACAAAAGTAGATTTAGGTTTTAAATTTGATTTCCAAACAGTAGATGAAAAATCATCTGCTTGAGTATTCATATTATTCTCTGTTTGCATATCTGTATTAGTTTCAGATAGCTCTTGTAGTATATCTACAGTTAGTAAATCTTCTGCGTTCAAGCTGTTAGGATTAAATGCATATAGTTTTTTGAGTAATATCTTTCTGGAGAATAAATGAATGTCTTTGATTACCTCAAATTTGTTTAATGAGTTTACAGGGCAGAAAGACAGT